>NW_005842003.1:1210125-1245425 GCF_000455745.1 Alligator sinensis
GAACAAGGCTAGGCCCTAGATCCTTGCAAAAGCTGTAGAAACACTGTTACTTCCTTACTGTACCAGTTCTTTATATAAAGTTCCTTTAAGCAATAAAGAGTTACTTCTATTCCCCAAGCCTCATTAAGGTAATATAGATTGCATGCAGCAGCTCACTGACCTCAGCCAGGGCAGCGGCTTTTCAGCCAAAGGCTACTGCCTCACTAGTGGCTGACAGGGTTAACAGTGGACTGTGCTCCTGTTTTTTACCGCCCCTTGGGAGCCCCATCTTGCAGCCCCATTTTGGCAGCCACGGTTTCTGCTTGCTCTATTCCATACTGCCTCTATTCCAAAGCAGAAAAATCAGGTTCTGTGCTTTAGAGATGCACCCCAATGTCTGGGGCCTGATTTAGGGGGAAAAAGGTGTTTACAGTATGTGAGTGAATATGGTATACAAATACAACTATTTTCTGGAGGAAGACTCTGTTTTGTTCTACAATAAAATGTGATATAGGAATACTGTATAAATGTCTCCAATTTAAATATATGCAGACAATGGCCTAAAATACTATTTCAGCTCAACTTCTTTCTGGTTCCTTATGTGACATTCATTTCCAAGAAACAGTTATCATCACCCACTTCTAAAAATTTGGCTTTAAAGTGTGGTCTACCCAAAGGTGTCAACAATCTGTGCATCTCCAATTTCCAGCTGATATCACCAGCTTGGGGTGACCTTGTGGTAATAAAATCCCACCCATGCATTATGTAGAATTATCACAAAAATCAGAGTAATACAGCTCAGCAGAGACTTGTGACCAGGTCCCAGGAAATGAGACCACACCTTCCCCTTCCCATAGCATATAAGGGAAATGATATTCCAGCAAATAAAGAAGAGATCTTGGAGGAGATGTAAGAATGGACTGTGTTATGGAGAAAAGGTTGAAAGTCCCTGAGTTCATTATTTATTCTCAAAATTAAAGAAAATGTGCTGGCCCTTTCATAAATTATTAGCACTGACTTTTAAACAGATACAGGTTTTCATTTTGCCATTTTTTCTCAAGTGCTGGTCTGAGTAAGAATTATTTCACACAAAATTAACACACATCATATTCAGTTCAGTAGAGCCAATTTAGCCTATTCCACAGAATTTAAATGAATGCAATATAATGCTGGTAAAATCCTTCCCCAAAGACTGATGTGCATGTTAATTGGTATTCTGCAGTATTTATTACACTTCTTCAGCTACTACAGACACTGGAATTCTGAACTCTATATTGCATGAATTCTAAGAAGCAGATCTTCTCAGTCAAAGTATTATAAATTTTGAATGCATCATGCCTCGTGGAGTAAGGTCATGGCCTGTACTTTGCTGATAAAATGAAAGAGACCTTGATGCTAATATGTGCTTGCTATCAGAACAGTTAAGAAACACTGTAAAGTTGATTAGTTCAGTGCATTTTAAAAATAGAAAAATCTCAATAGTTGTACTGCTGTTCATTCTGGTCCTCATGATAAATAGTAATTCCATACAAAGCATCATGCAATATACTTAGTACAGGCTACATACTAGTGGATGAGGATACTATTAATCTTAAACCAACTGAAGTATTATGTCCTCATAATCTTTGAAAATTAGACTGCCATTTAATTCTGCCACTTACTGATACATGGTTTTATTCATATATCTATTTTATTTTGTGAGCTTACAAGTATGTACCAGAAAATGTTCACTAAAAATGTTTATTCTCACTGCATGTTTGGTTCAGTAAGATTCTTTCTGAATACCTCTTGACATCAAATTTCTTCACCAACTCTGAGCAATTTGAGTGAAGACTTAAAGTGAAAAAATGCTTCGGGTTATAACACCAAGGTGGCCAGATTGCCTCACAAGTGTCACAAGAGACACGGGCAAACTGTGTGTGGCATGTAGCAAATTAGGGAGATGGGCAGGCAGCACAGTGGCAGATAGGCAGGGAGCAGAAAGCAGAGCATCAGGACAGGAAGGGAGCACAGGGCATGAAGTAGAAAGCAGAGCAGCAGCTCACAAGAAGTACAGGGTAGCGAGTAGGAAGTTCAGCAGCAGATTGGGTAGGGGAAAGGGATTGGGTAGTGGCACTCGGGGAGTGTGAAGGGCAAATTTGTGATACTCCTGCCAGAAGGATTGGCCCCCACTGTTATAACAAGTGATCAAATACATCACTCCAACTTGAGCTCATTTAATTTATTTTTTCAACTCTTCCTTTTCTTCCTCTGATTTTCAAGTTTTTTTTTCTTTTAATGTTTGACTCTCTATTGAATTTGCTATCAATCTGCAGCCGCATTTGTGTTGACTTTGTGGGAAGTTTGTGGCAAAAACCTTGAAATCTTCAATAAGGCAGAGCATATTGTTTCTGTCAAAAAATTTGGCCCAGTCTACTCATTTCAACCTTTTCATACAGCTGATTTATAGATTTAAAGTCATTTGCTTCAAAGTATTTCCACAGAATCTGGGGTTAAAATATAACAAAATAGTCAATTTACCTTTTGAAATTTCTTGTTGAACTCAAAATACTTCAGAAAGGCAGTCAAATATATCATTTAAACAAACATAATAAAGGTCTATTATTTTGCAAGTCACAAAGAGGAGAGCAACAGCATGAGATCTTGAGCAGTATATTATAATTATGAACTTTGCTGGAAAATTCATGGAATACCATTTTTTTCATGTAAACATCTTCCATATTTAGTAATATTGATCATTTGTATAATCAGCATTTTCAGGTTGTCAAACGATTTCATTCTTGACATTGCAACATATAGCTGGCTATATACAAACATAGGCTGTGGTAGGTAAACACCTACTCTATCAAGTGTTTGACCTTGGCTTTTGTTGATAGTCACTGCAAAAGCAACTCTGACAGGGAACTGCCTCCTGCATATCTTAAAAGGAAGAGCTGTGTTTGATGGGCATAACATGACTCTTGGCAAAAGCACAAGTTTTCCAGTAGCTTTTCCTGTTTATCACTTCTATACTTGTAGTGTTGTAAAGTCTTTCTATGATCAGTCTCATGCTGCTGATAAGCCAATTTTCAGATTCATATTTTGTAACAGAATCACAATTATTCCCACTTAAGCATTACAGTGTGGGCAGGCAAACTGCGTAGCGACAAACTGTTGAAAAACTCAGTTGGATACTGGATCTCCTTGTTGCCATGTTTGTTATCTACGCTATCTACTAATCTCTTCTCCAATAATTCAGGCAACTGCATCCTCATTTATAGTATCACTGTGTTCATTTTTTGGGCAAAATATCACATAATTTGAATTGAAGTGAATGGCATTCTCTGAAAAGTCACTGCCATAGACACAGTTGATTAAATTAGATTTTTTTAAAAGGCAGTATTTTAGTACTCAAATAAGATCAGAGAAATCTTCATATGCAGATCCCCTGTTCAATTCTCTTGAGATAAGCAATAAATTAATCTGCTGTAGCCATTGCTTTCACGTTACAGTGAAGTTTCTATATTTAAAAAAATGTCATCACAATGGTGATGTTTTAAAACAGTTCTCTATTATAAGGGTGCGCAACATACAAAGAAAAATAGGCAAAACATGCCTGAAATCACCTCCCAAAGCTATGAATATTTCTCCAAATGGAATCTCAGTGTTCACTGTGTATACAGGAGTGGGTCAAGGTGCATGCACAAAGTCTTTTCTAAGTAGATGGCATTGTGCCGGTGAAAATCAGGCAGAGATTGCTTCACATGAAGTCTCACAGTGAACAGAAGTCCAGCACTGCCTGCCAGCTTGCTTAAGAGTTCATACAAGACATGTTAATATGCTACATCACATACAGCTTTTTTCTATGGAGGAAAAAGCTTATTCCATTTTAAATTCATTGCTCCTGTTTTTGTCAGAATTTTTTAATGGCGTGCAAATCAATACTCTATAAGCTTTAAAATTATATATAATGTGCAATCATACAGTAAGCACAAATACCTTAAAGTATTCTTTCACCATCTACTCCTTAGTTAATTAATGTATAGATTAAAATAAAGCTTTGGTAGTGGTCAGATTTAACCAAATTCTCATAATAGTTTGTTAGTTAGGCTGAAGACCCACTGGCCTGGTTAAACTTTGAATAAGCTTTAGTTTAGTTACTTTTATGGATATTCTCTGGTAAGCATAACATTCTTGTTTGGAAAGGGTCTAGTTCCCCACATTGCATCATTTTCGGCAACTGCCAGGTATTCACCAGTAAGAAATATTTGTAGTGTGATATTTTTAACACTTCTCTGCCTGATACAAGCACTGACCAGCTAATTCTATAGGATTAACAAGTTAGCTATAAAGGGATCACATGAAGTTACATGCTGATCTTGTTTCATAAGAATATGCTGCAGTACCACATCCAACTAAGGCTGGTAATACATGCTTTATGTTAATTATTAAGGTGTTTTTTTTTTAATATTCTTAATTAATAAACTAATGGAATGTTGCTGGATTGGTCTTCCAAACTTTTATTTATATATTAATTGTCATTACACAAATCACATACATAAGTATTTCTTAATTTAGAGTCAGGATAGATTAAATCATTTGCTCTTATGAAAAATACACAAACTGTAAAGGGCTAAGTTTGAAAAAGACAGGAAATGACAAGTTACACACACCCACATTATGACCCTTTTAGTGGATATTTTTAATTCATGATGTTACTAATGTGAAATATCACCCGCCCCCCCGCCGACCCCTTACTCATCAGCATTGGAGGATTTCTCATACTTTTTGTTAAATGCCCCGTATTACAATCCCTGAAAAGGTCAAAATTTGTTTCACTGAAGAAGGCTTACACCACATTTTTCTGTCCAATATTTAAGTCATATTAAACCCTTGTGTGGTGTACAGTGCCTTTCACCCTGCATTGACTGATACAAATTATCTGAGCAAGAAAATTAAATCCCTTTAATATAAATTTCAATGACTGGTACCTTGCCTATAGTACAGCAAAACTATCCAGGGAGAAAATATAGTAGCAGAAATTGCACCATACTTATGCTTGACACTTCCTTTCTATTATGATACAAATTTGCTTTCCATTATGATAAAGATTTTCCTTCTACTCTCAAAAAATCCCCACAATTTTTTTTTATGTCTTAAGTTTTATTCTTTTTTGTATTAAGATGGTCTGATTAGTCGTTCAGTCTGCCTTGGAGGCCATTTTCCATTTTCTATATTTTTGTGTGTAAAATCACAAAATCCATGTATCTTGTCTTCCTCACTGTTTACATATGCCCAACACTCCTGGAATACATATGGAAGAAAGTGTACTGAGCACACACCCAGCTGACAGTGTGTATGTATACATAAATGTATATACATGTGCATGAATACATACAAACATACATACACACATTTGATATGTATTTGTATATATTAGATATGTGTTTACATGTAAACACAAACATGTATGTATGTATACATGGTAGCTCAATTGAGAGTGTGATGGTACATTTCTTTTTCCTTTAAGCAGGTAACCCCCATGTGTTTCTGTATTTTGAGAAAGTACAGACTAATTGGCACCTCCTTAATTATAAGTTAGAAAACCACTGTTCCTCCTGGTGCTTCTCCATTATTTATGGACTGTGTTCTTTTACACACTTTCCTGATCTCTGAACAGCAATTATTGCTAACTTTTTTAATCCAGTGGAATTTAAGTCTTGGTTCAGCTCTGTCTGTTCTATAGTAATCGGTGGGTGAATATATCCTTTCTGTATTACTTAAGATCCAGATAATCATCAACCCATTTCTGGCAAGTTTCAGAAATTTGTGATTCTGGAAACAAATCAGTTCAGCTAAACCATAATGTGGAATGGGTGGGAAATCCCTTCTGAATTATTTGACTAAACTAAACTGAACTAGAGAAAATTACTTCTTCCTGTTCTCATGTGACTTGCATCTCAAATGCATCAGTGGATAACAGGACTTAAAAAATATTTTTTAAAAGGTGTGTGTGTATTTATGTATACACGTGAACACGTGTGTGATCCAAGAAGGAACTGAACATCCCAAGCATGATGCATAGTTGCGTACAACATGGAAAGTTAAAACTTGTTGGTGAATGCATTTTCTTCTGCCTGAAGAAGGGTGTTTGTACCCAAAAGCTTGCAAAGAACAATTTTTCCAACTATTTATGTTGGTTTAACAAAAGATATCACATTTATCCAAAGAACCTTGTCTGCCATTTATTTAATAAAGTATTTTTTAAAGTTGTTTTCATTCCTTGGTTGTTTCATTTGTTATTTGGAAACAAATTAAAACATTTTTGAAACAATGGGGTGTCTTAAGTTTCTAAATTAATTGACAATGGAAATTCCTGCTTTGCAAATGCCTTTCTGGTATGCTGTCAAGCACCAGGATTCACAAAGCTACCCAACTCTTAAGCCAGTTTTCTCCCCATCCTGCCCATCCCCCAAAGAAGCTGCCTTTTTAGGAACTAGGCAGCTCAGGGAGTTTGTATCAAGCTGTTGCGACCGGCCAATGGAAATTTCTGCCTGTATAGGAGGACTCTATCAGTATGTTATAATGGCCTCCATGCTAATGCCCTCAAACACATACACTTAGATTCCAGAAAAGGCTTGAAAAAGTTTGATTGAACAGTTCTCCATTGGAAAAAGGTAGTTCTATGAAAATCCTTCATAAGATTTTGTCAATTTTCCTGACATTGTTTCAGCATTAACAGGGGATAAAATGACAATGTCAAAATGTCCCATTTTATCTTTCATGACACATTTTGATGTTTTCCTTTCAAAATTACTTTTTTCTCTTTAAAATTTATATTTGGTATATTATACATTATATTACAAAATATAAAAATGCTGACTGAACTGATGCACTTGAGTGATCTAAACAATATTTTCAGAAAACAGCTTAAAAACTATATTATTTTACAGTTGGGGGGGCAATCTGAATTGGCATGTTCTGAAACTTTGAAATCATCCATAAAGTACAATTTTTATCCTCTACCTAGCTCTAGGTGAGAGTTAATGTAACCCAGTCATTCCTTGCTTGACATACCACTGGGGGCTCCTAGAAACACAGGGTGTGTACAGAAATTGATTTATTTTTTTGCCATTTAAAGTGTTTTATTGTTGTGACAACAGAAGTTTATGGCTTTACAACACTTTAAAATGGGTACAGCACTTTAAAGTAACCTTTGTTAAATGAGCTATTAAATTTGGAGTGCTGTCACTTTATCAACTTACACTACTTTAAATCACTTGTGTATGCTGCTCAAATTTCTGACCAATGGAGCAGTCCCAGGAGGCTTTGAAGTGTCCCCTGCCTCCTAGCCTGGAAAGTGCAGGGAGCATCAGATGCTGCACCCCACCCTCCAACCACCACCAAACACTGCACTTCTGTCATGTTTAAGAGTGCTGTAACTTTATAGTTTTATAAAAAGTGCTCTAAGTGCCCATGCTGTAAAACGTGCACACAGCACTTCTGTACACACCCACAGGTTCACACTGGGAAATTATTTGATATCTGGTCAGCTCAGAGAGCTGTGACCAGAGACATTACAGTGGTTTCAGTGAATCTTGGTTCACCTACGCTGAGACACCACCCTTCCTTGGTAAAATCAATTGCAATCTAAAAAGTATCCTATTTTGCACAGCAATGACATTAGAGGCATACTTTTTCTTTTTTTTTTTCCCCACTGACTTACACCAGTTTTATATTAGTAAAAGTTATACTCAGGCTCAAGACATAAGCTGATGGAAAATCAGACCCACAATATTTATAGCAATAGCAATAGTTCATCTTGTGGCATCATGGCAACACTTACCTTCCCTGTTGCTCCGGGGGATATAACATGGAGGGACAGCAATTCAAGAAACCAGAGAGATATTGACACTAATTCTAATATTACTTAAATTCAGTGACAACAGCAGCCTTATTATGAATAATGATTATGCTCATTATTCTCACATTCCTTTACTTTTTTTTTTCACTTATTCTATTACTTCTCATGTGGTTGGTATTTATACAGCCAGCAGAGTTTGAAATTCTTGCTATAAAGCCAAATGAAGATATTACAAGACAATCCTTGTTAGTCTCAGAGAGTCAAACAATGTAAAATGGCTCATGAGATAAAAATAATTATATTGATACATGAATGAGGTAAATCTGCATACTAGGAAGCAGTAACATCAAGCAATCATACAAATTCAAGGTGTTTTTTAACGACTGTATTTTTGACAAAACATACCATTACCCTTTTCTTTGTATTCATTCTTAATTGCTATTAGTTTGTGAAAAGACTAACAAACAAAATATTAATGAATAGTTACTATTCTGCATGAATGGATTCAACCCACACAACTCCTTTCCCCCTTCAAGCCACACATTTCACAGTCCCTGTCATTGTGCTTAATATACAATTGGCAAATTAAATAGGTATTATTTTTCAATGAGAAGCCTGTAGTACCTCAGGCAAGTACTACAATAAAAAAGAAAGAGGAGGAATAATTTGGCAGCCTTTTTATTATTTTCTACAGGCAGTAAAATTTAAGAGTTCATGCCAACTTGATTATGAACCAGCCTCAGAAAGATGAGGGTTTCCTCAGACGAAGAAACAAGTGCTTCGATACCAAGAACAAATGATAAAAAATATAATAATAATAATAATAATAAAAGTAGTCATTGTCTTCTCTCTATTATATTAGTCCTTATCAGTTCCAGTCATGGACAAGGCCTCTATTCTGCTAAATCTTACATAAACCAAAAACAACAGGATGGTCCATTAATATGAATTTGCTTAACAATAAGCCTAAATGTTAAGATTTGACTTGCAAAGAAATTATTTCATGTTCCTAATTTTCCTGACAGTTGTACTGGAAATTTCAAAACAACACTTTTTTTAATTTCAAAGGATCAAAAATTCTCTTAGAATTATTTTTTTTACATATGATTCATGTTTGGTAGTCTAATCACATCAATTATTTTTAAAGGTCTGAAATCCTTTTTGATTCACATGGTTGTGACCATTAAACAAGTTTTTAATGGCTCTTTCTTCAGGGAAGAAAAGAAGGAAAACAAAAAGAAACACAAGACAAGACCAGACCAGACCAGACCAGACCCAGCTATTTCACCAGTTCCAACAGAGGACATAATTTCTTTTGTTTTCATCATATTTCTTTTCCAATAGAGATGTTAGTAAGGTACAGACTTTAGACATACATCAGTTTAAGTGATCAGAAACTGGTCTTACACCTATAACCAAAAAGAAGTTCAGCATGCCCAGACTGGTTTAAAACTGGCAGAACCTAGACAAGGATAGATCTGGATGGAGGTAGTATCAAAATTAAGCAATTTAAGTTAGACCAATCTACTGAATTTCTGTATCAGATCCCCCTAGGGATTCAAAGTTTCAGTCTGCCAGCATCTCAGGTCAAGTAGGGCCCACAGAGCCAGAGCCTTGGAATCTAGCTCGTGGGGCTCCCCAAGAGTCAGGAAATTTGGTGGCTGGGAAGCAGTAACAGTTAAAACTGCCACCCCTCCCTGCTGCCAAAATCCCAAGCTCTGCACAGTGCATCAGAGCTGGGCCATAACCCGCCCCCTGCACAGTTGGATTAGGGCTGGACCACACCCCCTCCAGGCTACCTTACCAGCCCCCATTACCTCCACCCCCTCTCTTTTAGGGCAGTGTGCTAGCCCTGGCCCTCATTCATCTGTTCTGGCCTGATGCAACACCATGCCAGCGAACAAGTTCACTGCATCACCCATCTCCCCAGAGAACATCTGTCCAAACTTCCTTGGACACTTTCTTTAAGAAAGCAGACCAGACTCCAGAAAAACCTGCAGCCAAGACTCCTGAGAAGACTCCAGCCAAGAACCCTTCAAAAAGTCCAACCAAGAGCCCTTCAAAAAATCCAGCAAAGTCACCTCAAAGAAGTCCTTCCAAATCAATATGATTGCTATTTACAATATAAATGCATTCATGTAGCTATATCACTCATCTATTATTGATCGAGTACAAAATTCTGGGTTATTTTTGGTAAAAGTAGGGTATCGGGCCTTGGTTCAGGAACCAATCCCCCATTTATAACATCATTTCTTATGAGAAAATGGGTTCCAAGTTACAACGTTTCGACTTAAGTCGCGGTTTTCAAGAACCAATTGTGTCGTAAGTCCAAGGGCTGCCTGTATTACGTCTACACTATCGAATACTAACTGATGTCCATTAGTCATGACAAAATACCAAATGTGAGCTATTGTCTAAGTTAACAAGCAGAAAGCAATTCCTTCTCTCTCTTCTGAAGGCAACCCATGCAGGCTTCTTTGAAAGCTGGTAGCTCCATCCTGCTCCAAAAATATTGGCTAAGTGTATGTATTTGAGGGGTGTCATGTAAAGGGTACTATGGAAAGAACCAGGTTCTTGTGATGTCCTAAAAAGACCTCTTGTTATTTTACTATAAGAATGTAACAGGAGAATAGCCTATTGGCCTTTTCAAGAGCAATGATAATTTTATATCATGAACCTTTGTTATATATATATTTTTTTAAATGAGGCCTATGCAGCTCTACCAAATCTAGTCTTTTCTATCCCCACTCAGACACTTTTATTAAAATAGACTACACTTCCATCAATTGTCAGTTTTTTCTAATATTTTTGTTGCATTCACTTGGACTTCTAAAAATATATTTTCTAACTGTTTGTTTTGGATTTTGGTTTTTTTTTTGGGGGGGGGGGGGGGGGTTGTTAAGATGACCAAAATGTAGTATTCAAGGTAACAGGTTTTGGGTTTTTTTTTAAATGATGTTCCAAGCATTTCAGAAGTCAAGAATACCTGTGGATAATTTAAACTTTTTGTTTCAATGGATATAATCTTGAATTTGTATTGGTCCATTGTCTTCCCTAGGTACTATTTATATCTAATTACAGAAGACTTATATAATAAAAACAATCTACTTCATTTCCACCTATCATCCATTCTTAATTTTATAAATATATTAAACTTTTATCCTAGCACTAATCAATGTTTCAGTGATGACCTCCACCTATACAGAGAATCAACCATTACTCCTCTGTTATTTCCTATTGCATCTGACTTTTCCTAGCCCAGTACACTAGTCCTCAACATCCTGCTCTGTGATTTCAAATAAGTAAAATTTTAATGTCTTGTATTTCTCTCCTTCATTGTGCATAAAGGAAACAAGGAAGTGGTAAAAACACATACGATGGGGCCAGAAACATAAAAACATGTTTGCAGTCTGCTCCTTCTGCCACCTAGCTGCCAACACTGAAAAAGGAGCTCCAAATAAAATCACAGGCACAGCCAGACAGACATAGGATTGAATGATAATAGAATGCTTCCCTGATAAATTGGTGAATTATCAGTACAATGAGAAATGTTATGGAAAGTAATACTACTTAACATGAATGACGTGTGCCCCCGACAGCTCGGGGGACATGGCGGTGGGTGGAGTGCAGCGGTAGTAGTGGGAGTGCAGCGATGGTAAGCACAGAGCTCCTGCAGATGCTGCCAGCACTGTTGGTGGCAGGAGGAGGGGTGGCTAGCGTTGACCAGGGGTCCGTGACCACCCACAGACGCTGCAGCAGCATCAGCGGCATGCAGCAGGGATCACTGACCACCTACAGATGCTGCCAGCAGTGTCGGTGGCGGGGGGGGGGGGGGGGTGGCGCCCGCCTACAGCACTGCCGACAGTGTCAATGGCACCTTTTTGTAGGGGGTGCACCACCACACTCACGGAGTCCACATGCACCTGAGTGCACCCCCTACACATTGCTCCCGCTACTTAACACAGCATTGAACTCTGCTCTGTAACTTCTAACTCCCTTGGAATAAAAGTACTGTATATATGTTGACTGTAAGGCCATGTACTTCATGATGATTGAATTGCTCTTGATAGAGGGCAAGAAACCCTGCCGTTTGGCAATTCTTTGTATGTTAGGCTGAAATCTTCAGTTTCCCCTGGAAATTTTGGATACTCGCCTCTGAATATTTACAGCTGCTGTTCTTTTGCTTTGCACCAAAATAAGGTGATTAAAAGTTTTCTGTACTTCCAATTATGATTTTTTTTTGTTACTTAACATTTCCTTTCCACACGCTTTGCCATGAAAGGTGCAAAAAAGCCCTAGATAATTCTATAGCACCAGGTCTGATTTAGCAGTATATACAATTAAGGAATTAGTCAGCTTTCAGATGGAGGTCCCTTACATTCCAAAAAAATCTGTCCAACTGCTGCCCAACACTTGAGGTACCTAAACTCACTTCCTGTTTCACTTTAAAAAAATACTCTGGTGCCTAATATTCTGTATATGCTCAGGACTTTCCAGTATCTCAACAGCTAAGTCCCAGAGTCACCCACTCAGTCCATATCCCTAGGCCCCAGATTTTTTTCCGAGAATTCCTAACCTATAATGACAGAATAAAATGAAGTTGCAGTCCATATCTTTAAGGCAAAAGAAGGGCAAGGGAGGTGGTGCCCCAATAGTCTAATACTTGCATCACTCACCAGGAAGTATGGCTCAATCCCTAGTTAGCCTGAGGGAAAACCCTAACCACCAGGCCACATACTTCTCTGGATGGTTCTGCTCTCTACTTCTTTTGGAAAAATGTTACTGTGCAGAAAAATATTTAAGATGAATTTAAAAGTACAACACAGCACATACATTTTAAGCATAATATTAAGGTACTCACCTAGGAAGGGGAGACTTAGGTTCCTGTGCCTAATACTGCTCAAGTATACATCCTAGGAATATTCAATAATAATAATGGAATTCAGTCATTATGCATATTTATTATTGAATATGAAAAGAGTCTTTGGAGCAAGAGTCCATGCTACTTGAGTGCCCAGACCACTAAGCTATAGAGTTTTTTTGACCTGTCTTTGTAGTTGAATGTGGAGCACTGTGTTCACTTTTAAGCACAGTGAACTCACTGGAGCTTTACCAGTTTTTACCACCCACAGATCTGATGCAATATTCTGGTGAGTTAAGAAAAAAATACAGTTTGATTTGAATATTGCTGTGGAATACCATACAATAACTATAATTTAGCTTACTTTATATATTTTAAACTTGCCTTATTATATTATGTCTAGCAGTGTAGGGACACAATCAGGTGTTTCTCAATCCCTTCCCACCCTCTAGACAGTGCCCAGGTTGGTTGCCCCTATCATTCCCCCACCAACTTACACCACTTATCTCTAGAATTATTTCAAAAAAGAAATGTTGGCCCTCAATCTTCCAGGGAATCCATCAGTGAAAACCCTTGCATCTTTACAAAGTCCCATTGAAATAATTGAGACTCAGATGGTATAAGTCTGCATAAGCCTTTTGTAGGATGAAGCCCTGGTATTACAAAAATATATACAAGTGCAAGAAATAATGCCTTCTAGAGCACTTCATTCTCTCAGTAATGAAAAACATTCTTTCAGCTAAGATTAGATGAGACATTTTGAATATCCTTGCTATTAGACCACAGTGTTCTGTGTAGAGTTCATTAGATGAACCAGAAAAAAAAAGAAAAAAAATCAATAAAGATTTGAATTATTTATACATATATTGCAACAAAGCGGATCTGTTTGGTTCTTGAGGCTCACCGTATGCTTAACTTCACTTTCAACATATGTTTCATTTTTTATTTTTGTTTTCATTAGCTATTTACAATAAAATTCCAGAAAGTAACAGCCATTGACTTCCTCTGGAGGAGGATCATAGCCTAAAAGTGCATATGGATAGAAATCAGCCCCAACATTTATATACATGCATATACATACTCATTCTACTCTTTTCATAGGGAATACCAAATAACTTCATACAGGTAACATTACTGTAATCTTAGACTGGGGAACAAAAAGTGCAAGGCCTAATACATTTTTTTTAAGTTTCTGAATCAGCTTGTCTCTTGTATTCGCTTACATTTTATTTGCTTGACTTACACAATTTTTTCTAAATTATGCAAAATTTAAATATATTGAAACAAAATATGCTTGAATTTTAAAGGAAACTATCATCCTCAATGATGATGTTCATAGCTCTGCAAGATAAAATCATGAAGGTTGTCATACCTCAGGCTTCCAAACATGAGGGTTACAGACAGACCTTCCACATAAACCAATTTAAGTGATCAGAAACTGGTCAGAAACTGGTTTAAACCTGTAACAGAACAGATATTCAATGCATAAAAACCAATTTCAAAATGGTGAAACCAGTTTGAGATAAATCTGGTTGAATGTAGTATCAGACATAACTGATTTGGGTCAAACTGGTTTATGCAATGTCTGTCCCAGACCCCTTGCTGGCTTAAGTTAAATCAGACACCCCTGACATGCTCTCTGGGCTGGGTGGGGCTCTGTGCTCCAATGCAAAACTGGCCCCTCCCCTCTCTGGCTGCAAGTTGGCACAGACCGCAGGCATCCCTGCACCCCACCCCCCATCCTCTCTGCTTTATAGACACCTCTCAGCATTAGCTAGCAGACCAAATGCAAGCTAAGGTCCACGTTATGGCAGAAGGGAGAAGAGAATCAACAGGTAGCTGGTAATGTCCCTCTGTTGTTTTCTTAATGAGGTGACAAACACTGACTTAGGGCTGATAAACACGGTTATCAATTCCCTGCTGGGCTGGTCAGAAGCGGGGGAAACCCTCCCTAATCAAAGCATCCTTCCTGGGCCTGGCCATGCCTCCCCTCCCCCTCCCCCAGCGCAGTACTGTGCGAGGGAAGGGAGGGCTGCTCTAGCACCCTCCAGCTTCTAGCTTGAGCCACTGCAGGCATATGCCTGCATGTCTAGGATGTCTGTACAGTTACAAAGTGATTTAGCCTAGCCAGGTTAGACTAACCTGCAAAGACTGAATCAATTGAGGCTCTGGCTTTATTGAATATCTGTCCCTAGCTGAGATGCTTGTTTGAACGGCACGGGAGCAAAACAGGCAGACAAGGTTCTTTGGGTAAATGTGCTATCTTTTATTAGACCAACTAAATAGTTGAAAAAAATTGTTCTTTGCAAGCATTCAGGTACAAACACCCTTCTTCAGGCAGAGGGAGAGTCTACAGTTGCACTGGGATAGAAGCCAGTATACAGGAATGCAGGTAAATGAAAATGCAAATATATGGTAGTGAGCAATCAGAGAGGGTGAGAGGCAATAGGTGAGAGACAGGTGGTGGGAGGGGGTGATGGAAGGGGGAATGGTGACCTGGTAATGAAATGTAGCTGATAAAACACCAACACCCCAATAACAAAATAGTTTCTCTTTATATAGAGAATTAAAAATCATCTAGATTCACTGCATTTGTTTTCATTTTGTTCTGAAACCATAAATGTTGTTATAATAATTCTAATATCTTAAAGAATAGCAACATGAATTAATAAAAATGCATAGTATATGTCAGGGTTTTTTTTATTTTCCTTTTTTTTTTTTAATTTAAACAGGGCTTAAGAACACTGAAGGAGGGATATAGTAGAATGGTGATTATTGACAAAAAAAACAGAGAGATTTCCATGTCCAGTTTTTTACCTCTCATATTTAAACAGATACCTTACTGAATCAAGAGGAAGCCCAAAGCATATCTTTTATATATGTTTGTTTTCCTAAATTGATTTTTTTACCTTGATTACAATGATAAACATCTCAGGCTATAAAGCAAGTGTAAACTTATACGTTGTCTTCATTTTTCTAAGAAAATGTTCATGGAGGATGAATATATAAGATAACACCTTTGACCAACAGCTTGAAAAAAGCTCAGTATTAGCATATGATAAACTGAATGGCATCCACATTCAAAAAACAGTCCAAATCCATAAAGAATTTAGAACATTTTTTCCCCAAAATTGGGTGAATAAATTAGGAACTTGCCTTCATATGAAGGCTTCAATGAAGACTTCAGTGGCTTCATTTCCAAGGTAATAGGTACTTACAGCCCCATGGTTTATCTCCTCTCATGAAGGTTTGAAAATTCTATCATTCTGGCGATTTTGATTTATATCAGTTTTAGCAAGTGTCGTTTCACTTTCATTTTCACAGTGCAAATCAAGAATGCTTTCACCTTCCCCCACTCAGCTTTTGAAAGTTCCACCATAACAAAATGGCATGTATTTTAATGTCTGTTCAATATGTTCCATATCTAAAGGCACGTGATAGAAACTGGAAAAGCTAGACCACATGTATGCTGGTGTTAAAACAGAAAAACAAGTATAAAGTGAAATTGATTCTCAAAACTAGGAATAATTCAAACTTGGTTGGAGTATTTTCATAAGTAGAATTTTGATATTGATGACTAACAAAGATGCTGAAGTATTCTAAAAATCAGTATGTATGAAAAATAATCCTTGTTCATTTTTAAAAAATATGGCTGTGCATGTACTTTGTAGTTCATTACAGAATTAGTACTTAAAGGGGGGGGGGGGAAATTTTGTCATGCCCCAGCATATAATAATGCTGCTGTTGAAAATGGTGCACTAAGTAAATAGAAACTTATATGATAAACTCAATGGCATTCACATTCAAAAAACAGTCCAAATCCATAAAGAATTCAGAATATTTTTTTCCCTAAAATTGGGTGAATAAATTAGGAACTTGCCATATATAATGGCCGTCTGTCTTCAGACTGGGGCTTGGGCAACTAAGCACACCTCTGTCTGGGGTTAAGTGTAACTTAGGAAAAGCTGAACATAAAATGTCAGCATCTGCTGATGGGCTCCTGGGATTTTGTCTCCCAGGACCTTTGGTCTTGCTGAGGACTCCACCATCCCTCTTTGCCTAGTAGGCATGTAGGAGGGGTGGCTGCCCTATGCTGGGCCTCCGTTGGCCCTCTCAGGGAAGCCTCCCTTGGGCCATGTCCCTTCCCCTTTTGGAACCATCTGAGCTGCAGCTGGGCTGTCTGAGTCCCACCAGCCAGTGTTGCCCATCCCCCCTGCATGGGGCTCCATGGTTCTCTTTGCCTCCCTCACTGCTGTGCTGCCTGGGAATGTTGGTGGTCCTGCAGTGCCATTTCCTGCTGTGGTATTTGGGTTCTCTGTTGGGGCCTTGTCTCTCTTTCGTGGCATCCTTGGGGGCTGCTCCTCTCCAGTGGAGCTCCCTGGCATCCCTCTGCTCCTGGGGCTTGAATTCCCTGGCTCACCTGCCGGTGTCCCTCTGCAGATGCTCGGCTTCCTGCCCCCATCTGCAGGGCTTTCACTGTCTAGGTCTCTGGCTGGCATCTCCCTGCTGGTGTTCAGCTCTCTTTCTCCCTGTCAGCCTTCAGCTAAGACCCCAGATGCTTTTTGAGCAGCCCGTGCCTCTGAGGCCATGCCCCCTGTACCTGCTGATTTGTAGGGCCAGGCAGCTCCGGAGCTCCCAAGACTGTTCTCCCTGTCCTAGAGTCTCTCCCCAGCTGCCGCTCTTTGCCCTCCCTGTGATAAGTATCAGGGCACCTCAGGAGTGGGTCTGGGGCGAGTTGAGGGGGCTTTTGCCTCCCCCCTCACAGTTTTGTCTAATTTCTCAAGAGAAATACATATTGTTGTAGCACTTATGACCTTAGTAATGGGCCCAGTTTGCTCAGCACTGTACACATGAAGAACAAAACCCCAGTTCCTGCCAAGGCTTTTTGTTACTTTTGCTACATGAAAAAGTAGACCCATAGCAATTCTTCCATTAGAATTAGTAGAGATATGGTCTGTTCAATTGACATGCCCATATGTTACCAATATAGGTGCAGATTTATTTTACCTGACACATTTTTATATGATAATATATCTTATTTAAAAATGTTGTGGTACCTGATAATAAATACAGTAGTTCACTGAATCACAGTTGTAGCATTATTCCTCTAAGCATATTTTTAAATGAATATTTTAAAGACCATGTAAAAAGGATATGAATGTGTCTTCAAAGACAGTGCTAACCACTGTGCATTACATATCACTCAGTGTATACTCCTGTAGACCTGCATTTCATTCCAGAAAATGCATCAAACTCCTGGTTTCTTTTCCTCATGACCTTAAAAGTTACCAGGCAGATCTGTAGCTCTAACACAGAAATAGATACTAAAGTTTATGAACTTGTCTTAAACTTTCACAAATCAGTTCATGAGCAAAGTTGATAATGTGTTTATGGTCAAAATGTCTATAAACATTTGATTGACACTGATGACTGATGAATGCTTTATGAGCATGGAAATATAGCCTTTGATGAACTATAATGTGAATTCATCCTTCAACAGACACATAAAACAAAGTGCATCATAAATCATTTGCTATCTGTGGTATTTATGTGAGGCATGCAATCAAAACCAAGCTATATTAAGCTTAGGATACATTATTTCTACTACCTTATTTTCAGAATGCCTCAGAGAGATTAAAGAAGCATGGTTTGTAGCCAATGAAAAGCACACTTATACTTGACAGCCAAATTACAATTACCTTTCTTTCAAGAAAAATGTCAAATGAGTTATCATAAATACTGGTCAGTGTTTATGCCTATGTTTTCAAGGTCTATTCTCCCTTCGCTGCGCAAAAATACTTTGCATTATATTATAATTGCCTTCATGGAGGCTCATCGATTGGGAGAATAAGTTTCTATATACTTAGTGCACCATTTTCAGCAGCAGCATTATTATATGCTGGGGGCATGATACAAATGTTTCCCCCCCCCCACAACAATACTAATTCTGTAATGAACTACAAAGTACATGCACAGCCATATTTATTAAAAATGAAAAAGGATTATTTTTCATACATACTAATTTTAGAATACATCAGCTTCTCTTCTAAAGTTGAAGAGCAAGTTGTACCTGAAAGCGTATATAATCATATACGGTTAGTCCAATGACAGATATCACAAAGCAACCTTGCTTCTTGCATATTCCCTGGACCATCACAACTATAGCACCACAATACTGCTAAAACATGTGTGTGTCCAAGGACACAGGCAGACATAACAATCGAATCAACATTAAATAATAATGATACAAGATATTAAAATGTAACTGTTATGCCTATATGATCCTGTAGTGATAGAAGTATAATAAAGTGGTTGCAGTGAAACCCTGTTTCATCCAGGGTCAAGTTACAGTGATTTGCGCTAACTTGTATCACTATAAGGCTGTGCAGGCATAACAGTTATATTATAACAGCTAATGTGCGCTCCAAAATAGTAGCTCCCTTTTCCCTTTCAAAGCAGCAAAAAGGTGTGTTTTCCCTGACCCAAAACAGAATAGCTTAATGACTAGGTGATTGCCATGGGATATGAGAGACTAGTTTAAATCCCTGCCCTTAAGTATAGACTATAATACGGTGGCATAGCCAATGAGAGGAGACCAGGGCAACAGCCTTGGGTACAGAGTTGAGAGACACAAAAATAGTAGCTATCTAAGGCACAGAAGTGCCCAAGTACATCTCTGTAAGACTATCAGTTTCCCACATATACAAAGGAATAATCTATATTCTTAGCCAGAGGGTCATTCTTTCTAAAAATGAATTAAAAAACATGGAATTATCATATCTTCTTATACACCACAGGCCCTCAAATACGTCACACATTGTTTTTATAAGGCAGAATATAGGGGAAAATTCTAGAGTCATGGCCAACTGTGTGGCATGGAGCAAGTTTTTCTGGAAGCACAGAGTGAACAGGAAGTGTGGCAGCAGGAACTTCTGAGGCCTGAGGCAGCAGGAACTTCTTGGTTTGGTAGGACAGCCACAAAGCTATGCCCCAGACCCTTATAATGGCAGTAACAAAACTGTATTTCTTTACTGTAAATAGTTCCTCTAAATAATAAAGTGTTGCTTCCATATTACAATCCTCATTAAGATGCTATAAACTGCATGTAGCAGTTCACCTGCACTTGGTGCTTCAGGCACAAGCTACAATGCTCAGCCAATGGTTATTGCAAATTCCTTAGGGGCTGTGAAAAGTTTAACACTGGATTTCTCCCCACACCCTCCTGCCCCCTTCTACCTAATACACCAGAAAGAAGTGGTAGTCATTTTCACAGATATTACAGCCAGCCTCTCCATGTTTATCATGCATTTATTCTGCCAAAGAAGAATCGGCTATATCACTTAAGACATAAACCCCAAATTTGGAGGATTAAGTTGAGGGGAAAAGGTGTATGGTCTGTAAGTACACTATTCATAAACACTGGAACAGCATTTGACCCCTAGCCAACTTGAGCATTTCTTAGTTTCTGATTATGTCTTTCTTAGATGTGTAATAGGGGCCTGAGTACTTAACTCAGAACTAAGAATTCTACTGCATACTGCATAGCAAAGTCCCTAAAAGTTATGTGTAACAATGTGGCTAGGGACAGACATTCAAAAAACCTGAGCCTGAATTGATTCAATCTTTGCAGTTTCATCTAACCTGCAAAGCTTGAACCAATTTGCAGGTGGATAGACATTTCCTTTTCATTCCAGAAATGCAGGCGCATGGCTTCAGTGGCTCAGGCTAGAAGCTGGGGGGTGCTAGAGCAGCACTCCCTTCACTTCCACAGAGCTGAGCTGAGTGGGGCACAGCCAGGCCCATGCAAGATGCTATTATTCCCCCAACCCCTGAGCTGCCTGGCAGGGAATGTATATCACCCATAACTCGGTGTTTATCAACCCATTAGGAAAACAAAGCCTCTCCATTAACTAATGGAGCTCTTCTTAAACAGCTCTTCTAAGGAAGGACTTTAAGCTACCTGTTGATTAGCTCCAAAAAGCCTGTCTGCCTTTGTCATCTCCCACAGCACGGACTGTAGCCAGCACGTGGTATGCTAGCTAATGCTGAGGTGTCTGCATAAGGCAGAGGGACAGAGGAAAATAATCCCTGCTTAGTGGGAAGAAGCCAGGCAGACTCTCCATGCCTGCAAGGCTCTGCCAGATCTGTAGCCAGGGAGAAGAGGGGAGGGACCAGCCCTGCTGTGGAGCAGAGACCCCTGCCTAGCCCAGAGAATGCGCCAGGATGCTGAGGGAGTCTGGTTTATTTTAAACCAGGAAGGGGTCTGGGACAGACATTGCATAAACTGGTTTGACTCAAATCAGTTAGGTCTGATACTACATTCAACCAGGTTTATCTCAATCCAGTTTCAGATCTTTTTAAACTGGTTCATGTGCATTGAACATCTGTTCTGTTACAGCTTTAAACCAGTTTCTGATCACTTAAACCAGTTTATGTGTAATGTGTGTACCTAGCCTGTGTGTTAACTTCTAAGACAGATGGGTGGAAATTTCAAATTCTCATGTCTGTCATAATTTCTAGCCTATAGATATATATCTCTACATCCTCCATTCATCAACTTTTTAGCTTTCAGTAATAATCTTGCTTTTTATTCTTATTTAATTGAATAAGAAAAGTTAAAGGTCCAATTCTCATCTGATATAAAATGGTTTAAGTCTGCTCTCTTTCATCATACTTCTATTCTCTACCTACTTACACCAAGATGCTTTGTTCTTGCCAAACAAGGCTACATAATGAAAAACAATGTTGTGATGGTGGAAGGCAGTATTGGATCTTGATTGGATAAAGCAATGTGCACTTCATAAGGCCAGCTGGCATTAGTGAAAACAATTTCTGGTCAGTGCCCTCTAAAAATAAAATAAAAAAGTATCAATCTCACCATCAGCAAGCCCATATTGCAAAGTCCAGGATTAAATGTAGCTCTCCCATTTGGCTGTTTTTATTGCTGCCACTATGCCATCTGGCCAACAAAATTATTTAGCACTGTATCAGTTTTATGTCTGTTACTTTCACAGCACAAATATTTACATTTGAGCTTTGTCCAAATTCTCTAAGATAAGTGGCTGAAAAAGATATAGCTCTTTTCAGGACAAACAAAGCAGAAAGTCTGCATAGATGTTGGAAAGATAATTTTAAATGATTAGAAAACAGATTTTCTTCTCAAAAATGAAAATATCAAGAAATTCATACTGAAAAAAAGGAAAGAATACTTGATACTACTTTTAGAGAAACTTGGATGAACTGATTCAAGTTGAATGACATTTTTTCTGCCACTTTCCTATCTTTTAAGTAAATAATATTGAACTTTTTAATATATTATTATATTAGTATTAAAAGCATGAGTCTTCAGTTTGGCTGAACAGTTGTAAAATTATTTTATGTATGATATATTAAGTGTCATTAAATATTCCAGTAATGAACCACAGTCTGATTCAGAACTGTTGAGTAACACCAGGTTTATACATGCACATGTTGTATTGAAATATTTACTTAATTCAATTTTTAAAAAATCTGAAACTATAAAATATATGATGTCAAGAAGGTACATACATAACCTATTTGATTATTTTTCAGATAAAATGTAAGTAAAGTGTTATACCCTTTGTTACTCCTCATTCTTATAGGAAGGAAGAAAAGTTACAAGGAAATAGTGGAAAGTTGGATGGTCTCAGTTGCATTCCTGGCCTACCAGAAACCTATTGTATTGCCTTGGGCAAGTCTTTGCTGTATTCGCATCAGTATCTATAGTCACAAAATATGGATAACATTTACCTTACTGTAACACTGAGTTTTTGAATATTTGTAAAAAGATAAAAAATATTGCAGAAGGCCAACGCACTATTTTGGATAAGTCAATAATCGTGGTCTGGAACAAGCTTCAAAATTCAAGAAAGAGGATGCTGCTATTTTCTGTGATCCTCATTTCCTATTTATCTTCTTGAAGTTGGATCAAGAACATATGCAAATATCTAGCCAACAACAGTATAATATACAAAAAATAATACTGACCCAAGTTCAAAACTGTATATCATTACCAAAATGACATTCTACTATAAGCCAAGAGAAGTCTATGCAAACAAACATATTTACACATACCTGAAAAGGGGGCACAATCCTTTGATGTCACATAGAATGTATTTTATCCACATTTTCACAGTAAATTCCAAAGTTTGAGGTAGCATAAATGTACTGATTTTTTAGCTTACAGACATGGATATGCCTGGATTATTTATATCTGTATCTTTTACTATCCAGACCAGACGTCTCAATTTTGATTTTACATAGCACAATGCATAATTCTGATTTCCAAAAGCATAATGAATTTATAGACATATTATTATTTCCAGTAGCACTAATCCTGAGTGGCATTATGTAAAGTTGGGTCCAATGCACATTTAATAACAGAAAGGCAAGTAGAGTTTTGGGGCTATTTTTTCAAAAGTCACATAGAAATTCAGTGATACCTATATTGCTTGGAAAAACCCACCCTAAATTTTTAAAATTCTCAGAACACAAGACAACTATACTCCTGTCAAACAATTTACAATTAAGTCTTCACACTGCTTTAATAAGTTCTAACAGTGAATCAAACAGTGATCAATTTTGTAAGAAAGCAAATATCCATTTACCCCCAAATGGCTGACCTCATTATATCAAAGTACTTATCACCTTGCCAGGGATTGAAGATATTTCTTGTGTCAATATCTTAAGAGTATGTGTATCTCTTTTCAGATAAATGCACATATATATTGAGGTAACACTATAATTTTTTCTAGATACATGAGCAGATCCAGGATTAGGGTACTGGGCATGCCAACATGTCCCTTATGACAGCGTGTTGCATACCATTGAGTTCTCCTTGTTCACTGGTGAATCAGATCATCTTCTACCTCCCATTGACCTGCACATGCCATGAGCTCTCTGAGCTCACAAACAGATCAGCGCAAGCTCTGACTGATCTCTTCTTTCAGACAGGTCTGGAGTCCAGGAGGTGAGTGAAACAGCAGTCCACCCTGCCTTCCTTCCTCCCCTCACCCCACCCCCAGTACAGCATTGAATTCATATTCTGGAGCTGTGTGAAATCTGGGGCTGCAGTCACAGCTCATGCTGATCAGCTGATGAGCTCAGCGAGCTCTGGCAGGATCTATGCTTACATGTTAGTGAGCTCAGAAACTTCACTGCATTTGTGCTGCACAAAGAAGGGGGTTTATAACCATACCAGCAATCCCTTCACTCTCTTTCCATTTCTTCCACCCCCTCCCAGGATTCACCCATGCCTAGAGTTGAATATAACTTCTGGACAAACAAAAAAGTATACTTACCAAAAAAATAAAATTTTGATAAATTGTATCAACAACTATTCACAAAGTGAGGTTATCTTCAGTTTGGTTTAAAAAAAAAAGAAAGAGGTAGCATAGTTTTGAAAATCAAAACATTTTATAGATATACTGATAAGATACTGAAATATTTACTTAATTCAATAAAGGAGCTAAAACTTTTTTTAAAATAAAGTTTTTGTACTATGCCAAGAAAAAAAGATAAAATTCATTTTTGATCTACAAAAGTATCTGAGTTATTGCATGCCTACTGTTAATGAATCACCACTATCTACCTCATATAAAACTGAAGAACAGTTAAAGGAAATAATGGGGAATGAGATATCAAACTATAAACTAAGGTTATATTCATATAATCATAACCTCTCAAAATGAGATAAAATTCTTTGTTTCAGATCATATGAAAGACATTGTTTAATCCATGTTGTTTGTTTTAACAAGAAAAAAACAATAAAAAATAAAACCCATTTAAAATCAATTTTGAATCAATTCAAAATTCAAATCAAATTCAAAATAATTCTTTCTTTTTTTAATTTGACCTCCAAATCAGAATAAAATGAATTGTCAAGAGAGCTATAATTTTGATTTAATATTTATTTTTGATTGGAGCTTTCACACCATTGTACATCCTCTAGTGTTTAGGAAATACACAAGTAAATCACTGGTAGAAAAACATCCTAGTATTTCTCCTGTATAAGCATAGGATTAAATATAGCCTCTCATGTGCTGAACCTCATGGACCTGATGAAATCAGATTTTGTGAAAACCCCTAAATTGTGACACAGACCAAATCCCTTTTCTCATTTATTGTTGTGGCTGTTTCACTTCTCTCCCTTTCTAACATCCTTCTCTTTTACCTGAAGCCTTAACAACACATGTAAGCATCTCTCTGTGTACCTTAGGCTGCAAACAGATGTTGCCTTTGTGCCACCATAACAATTTTTATGCCGTACAAAGTGAAAGCAAACAGATGTCCATGTCCTTCATCATGCCACAAATTCCCAAATTTGTGGCTATGAGAAAAGGCAATATAAATCTCTGCAGCTATATTGAGGCAGACATCTGTTTGTTTTAAAGCTGGACAGAGCTTCCTGTGCTGTCCAGGAGCCCCAGGCAGGCAAGGAGGACTGGGCCCTTGAAGCCCTGCAGTGACCTGCCTGGTTTTCCCTGTTTGCAGAGACATGCTCCAAATCAGAATCTCTGGTCATACCTCAAAGCAGGAAACCCCAGGCTTCTCTGCTTGCAGAAATGCACCTGCAATTCCAATGCAAGGTACACCTCTGCAAGTAGGGAAACCCAATGTCGAAAGGTGTGCCCAGCAATTCCAACTCAGGGCATGACTCTGCAAACAGGGGAACCCTGGGTTTCCCCACTTGCCAAATCATGCCCGGACTGTTGTTCCCCAGGATCAGACCTTGGAAGCTCTTGGAGTGGCAAGGACCTGACTCAATAGATCAGCTGTGCCAAACGTGTCATTTAGCAACATCTGTTTACAGCCCGGGATGATGGTCTTTGGGTTAGCTGAGACGGAAGCACTAGAGTTATCAAAGTCTACCATCCAATTGGTGTCTTTCTATGGACATACAGACATATCCATGAGAGAATGCAAGATAGTTTTGTCCTTGATGTAAAGCTAAAAGACAAAGGGACATTAAAGTTCCTTTAGCTTTCACGTGCTTTTGCCACATTGTGTCTACATAGAGTCAAAAGTTAAATTAAAAAAAAAAAGATATACTTGATTAAATGTGTAGGCATCAGAAGCCTGATTTTTTGGACAGATGCTTTTGTCACAATTGGGATGCATAACAATATTAGTGGAGCTGATTTATTTTGCACTTTGGTCTAAATTACTTTTCTTTTAATCTATAAGCATTGGGTCACAACAGTGTTTGCATTTATTGAAAAAAAGGCACCTACAAGAAGCAAGCTCAATTATTTCCTAATAATAAGACTTTACACTGGTGTGAATCACTTTAACCAAAGGTTCTCAAAATTATTCAGAAATATCAATTATTTAAACCTAGCTTTAACCTTGTTACATAAGACTGTATTATTGAACTAATTTTACAAAGGAATACACAAAGGAAAGATAAGGTGATTTACTCTAAATCAAACAGGAAGCCAATGGCATTAATTAGGAAGTGATTTGATCAGTGTTAAATCTGAGGGCCTAGTTCTCATTTCTGTAATTACAAAACATATTTACAAGGTGCCAAATGCCGTAAGAGTTGAGTATCATTTACATAATGCAAATAACAACATAAAATACTTTCCTAAAATAAAACAAAGAAACAAACAATTCTCTGCCTTTATCCACTTGACTCAGTACAATTAATTGAGAAGCAACAGATAGAAAGATAACCAGCCATGAAACCCAATGCCCAGGAGAATACCATACTAGATTTTATAACACTCCAGACCTGAGAACATTGCATGCATGGCACCTATGAGATCATCCTAGGAAACAGTTGTCCAGCTTCCAAGAGGCCCGGCTGGGCATCTGACAAGCTGCAGCAGCAGGGGCTGCCTGCCATGTGGGCACACTGATGATGGCCATGGTCCTCCCATGGCCATAATCCCCACAGGTAGCCCCCCACCATTGCATCACATGCCCCGAATCCCCACCACACTATATGGCCAAACCCCATCCATGTACTGGTCACTTACAATTCTCTTCCCACACTGCAACCCACCCACTCCCAAACTACTTATTCCCCCCAGAATCACTACTACACCACACACCCATGTGGGTGCTCCCCCACTATATCATGTACCCACAACTTTGTCCCCCTGTACTACATGCCTCCAGGCTCACCTTCATTTCTTGAGTTAAAAGTAAATGTCTATCTACCTCCAAATCAGTTCAGCCAGGTCAGGTTAGACTAACCTGCAAAGATTGAATTAATTCAGGCTCTGGCTTTCTTAATGTCTGCTCCTAGGCTTAGAGTTTTACAGCTAATAATCAAGAATCTGAAAGTGAATCTGCATTTAAATGAAAACCACAGAGGCTGGATATAATCTCAAAGTACACATCTTAAGCAAGATGTGGTGCAACATTCTGTATTAATTGATGTCTCAAGGTAGCTTCAGTGGTTAGCCCAGTACAATTTGGCAGTTGAACAAAATCTGGTGTGATCAGGATTTTGAGACTAAATAATGCACTGTCATAGATTTCATAGATTTCTAGGGTTGCAAGGGACCTGGCAGATAATCGGGTCCAACCCCCTGCTCCAGGCAGCAAAGAGCGCTGGGGCTAAGTAACCCCAGCCAGATGCTTATTCAATCTCTTTTTGAACACCTCCAAGGTAGGGGAAAGCATGACCTCCCTTGGAAGCCTGTTCCATATTTTGGCAACCCTCACAGTAATGAATTTCCTCCTTATGTTCAATTTAAATCTATTCTCCTTCAGTTTGTGGCCACTATTTCTGGTAACCCTGAGGGGCACCCTGGTAAACAGAGTGCCCCCTATTCCCTGCTGGCCTCCCCTGATGAGTTTGTAAACAGCCACAAGATTGCCTCTCAGCCTTCTCTTGTGGAGGCTGGAGAGATTCAGGTCCCTCAGTCTGTCTTCATAGGGTCTTACCTGCAGTCCCTCAACCATCAAGTAGCCCTTCTCTGGACCCTCTCAAGGTTATCCACATCCCTCTTGAAGTGCAGTGCCCAAAGCAGGACACAGTACTCCATCTGGATTCAGTACTCTCTTTGCTTGGTGAAAATATAGGAATGAATTTCTAGTTACCAAAACTCCCTGTGAATCTGAGACCAAAATAAAGATTTTGAGATTATGAAATAAGTAGCTAAATGGGTAGAATCACAGAATCTTAAAATATGTCCTCTGTCAATAATCAAGGGATTATTTAAATCAGGCACAAAGGGCTAACCCACCCAGCTTGAACCTAGGTCATTACACAGCTCCTTTCACTCTTAGGGAAAGCAGGGAATAATCATCAATTAAAAGGAAATGAATATTGGGGTATCATTATCCAATTATGATACCAAAAATGTATCCTTATATCATCTCATATAGGGAGGGGCAGCAACAGGAAACCTTGCAGAATTCCACAAATGGATCTGCAGTGCAGATGAGGAACTCTCTCTCAATTTAATAAAGATCATTTGAAATCTTGAAGTAATCACTGAAATATATTTTTATTATTATTATTTTGAGTTTTCATCTCATTAATACTGTCAGAATGTATTAGTACTCCTGGGCTATGAAATGTTTCATCTCCAAGTCAGGCAGAACTTAATTTCCAAAGCCCCACTGATGTGCCTGATCTCTACAGATGCTGTAGAGCCAGGTCAAAGGAACACACTGCTTCTTCTGGTAAAGCACATTGGGGGAGAAGGGGGAGTTGTGAGTGTGTGTGTGGGGGGGGGGGGGTTGTTTGTTTTTATGCCTGTGAGCAGCCATAAAGAAAGTTAATTGGAATGCTTTCTAAGATTCCCATAATTACTAGGTACAGATCTGTGTGATTTGGACATCGTTGCAAGGGCTACTACTGCAACGTAACCAATAACCAATGCTAATTTACTTACTTATTTATTCAAGAAAGATATATGTGGATCAATGAGTGGAAGGAACAGGCTCAGGAAACACTGTCCATTATAGAAAACAAAGCACAGCCAGGATATATAAAGTACTTATGCTTTGCAGAGCAGATATCACTCCCTCATTTCTCAGTAATAAGGAGGGAAGGTGAGGCTTTTTGGAACAGGAGTGAGATAAGACAAATGTGAAGCCTTTATTCTTTTCCTGGGGAACTTGGAGCAGGAGATAACCAAAGTTATTGGGGAAAAAAACAGCCTGGAGTCAGCAATAAGACTTTTTCACAAGGCTTAGTTGCAAGGATGTATCTGTTTATTGGTTTTGTTTATGTATACTGTATTGTTTGTACTGCTACTGGATGTTTAACAAATGCAATAAATCCAAAGATATTTACACAGTGCTGTTATGACATGCTATAGGGGGTCACTTCAGTAACCAAGTCTTTGTTTTTTCTGACTACAGTTACACAATGTGTTTTGCAATACTCAAGAATTCTTTCATGAATGCATATCCAGATATCCAGGTGTATTCCTTGTTACATCCATAAAAACTGCATCTTAGACAAAGATATAGCTATTACCTAATAAGTAAGGGTACCCTCTTGCTATTACATAGTCACTTTGCACATCATCTTAGGTTTTGTCCTGGAGCATATTTTCTGCCCACTGTTTCAGGATAAAGCCACATTTTAAACCTACATACTTTTCAGTGGCCATGTCTACACAAGATGCTGATTTCACAATAGCTCATTACTACTGCGTAGTGTGATGCAACACTACTGTACACAGTAGTAACGAGATACTGTACAGTCAGAAACACCAAAAAGCTATTTGGGGACACTATTCGTGTATGCAAGTACTAAATGACTGCACAGTAACAAGTCTACAGTCAAAATCTCATATAGATGCAGCCAGTAAATAACCAAATGTACTTCTGAATAAACAGACATTTGACAATACCTGCTTATAAAGGACACACTATATGTAGCTGGTCATCATGTGTAGACCCATGTGATTGCTATGTTGCCATAGCACACTGTATGGTGATGTAGCACATCACTACATCACTGTAGGGCAGCATGTAGATGCACCCCATGCTAATATCATTATAAGGGCTGGAATTGGAATCTGAGTTATTGTAATTCCTTTCTGTAGTAAGCTGTAAGCATTGCATTTTCTTTCGATACAACTGACTTATAAGGCCATTTTAAACTTAAAACAAACCATGAACAGAAACAAACCCAGACAGAAGTAGGAGCACTTCAAATTTAAGAAAGTAAGGTAATTGCTGGCTCCTTGGGGTGACAGGTCTCTAGTAAGTGAGCAAGCAAATGCCTCCTACAGGTTCAGGGCACATATGTAATTATTAAGCATAGTCAGTGCAATTCCCTACAATCTAGAATGCACATTTTAAAATGCAGATAGCAGAAAACATCTGAATATGTGTAAGAGCCTGTGTGGGCTCCCAGGATGGGGGAAAAACAGAGAATGAATATTGACAAGATGAGAAAATTGAGAAACTGCAGCATTTACTAATGTACTCAGCACCAGTCCTTAATAAGAGCTACTTGACCTTCAGAATAAATATACTTAGAATAAGAAGTATAAAGCTTACTTGTATGTCACTTATTCATAAAATAAAAACTTTTTTCCCTTGTGGTATTTGTCACGTAAGACTGGTAAATAACAGCACTGAAGTCTCTGTTTTTAGAGAAATGTATCCACTGTCATTGCTTTGTTGACATTAAGTTGCATTTCCTACCTTATACAATTCAATGATGACATCACTCTCTTGCACTTGTCTGTGGAGTTCACATGCACACTGTCCTCCCTAGGCTTGCAGATACTTTTATCATAACAGCAGAAATAAAGATACATTTTAATTTGAAAAAACAGCCAGTGGAATTATGCACAGAGACAGTGGAGGCAAAAGCAGGGGAGAGCCCTAGACTACTTAGTGTTGTTGTCTTGAACCAACCCAAAGGGTCCTTCTAAACAGAACTCATTATAATATCAAATTAAAATTGAACTACTGAAATTAGTATCTTCTGTACAGTCTTATTGAAAACAATATTAAAAGGACAAGGCAAGAAACTATTACAATGTACAATAATAGACAAAGTTAATTATGTAGTCATGTAGATGCACCCAAAAAGCCCTGATGCTTAGGAGGGATTGGATTTGATATGGTTGGTGATGATTCTAATGGTTGGTTTTCTTTCCCACCATGTTTCACTGCCTAAAATAGGCTGCTGCTCTTTCATGTCTGAGTTAATAGTCATTGACTGCTTGAGCAGGGTTTGATCAACCCATTCCTTGACTTGTGTGCTCTCAAAAAGAATAATTTACCTACCACAAGCTTACTGGGAAAATGACTTTCTACAAACAGAAAAAGCATCAGTTATGCTAGTCATTGACAAGAATGAGACCAAATTCCTACAGTCCAGAAGCTAGCATGGGAATTGTAATGAAACATATACCCATGTTGTACTTGAAGTTGAAAGACAGAATTTTTTTGAACATCTAAAATAATTTTTAAAGTCAGGAATGTTGTGTCCACCTGGCAAAGGTATAAATGGGATCTGAGATATTTGCAGGTCACAGTTACATCTTTATGGCCTCAAACCATAGCACAAGGTCACACAGAGAACATGAGGAGGCCCACTGAAAACTGCTAATCAAAAAAAAAAAAAAATGAACTCATGTACATGAGTTGCATGCATAGGTATAGGAAGATCCACAATGACAAACAATCAAAGTAGAACAGTGAGTTTGTGCGTGTGTTTTAAATTGCCCACAGAAAGATTTCTGTAAAAGTTTCCTCAGTATCTTGACACGTTTCATAGACGAATGCATGATTAGGATGTCTGAAAACATTTTATTACACCCTGTGACTCATCAGACACCTTAGCTGCTTGATTATTAATAAACAATTGTGTACCCTGCTGAGCTTTACCATTTTCAAAGAAGCTGTAGCACTGTTAGTGTTCAGTATTTGTTGTTTTGTATCCTATGTCTGAGGATTAAGCAAGACACCAGAGATTTAATTACATTAAATCCCAGCCTATTTTGCTCTTGAATATAGTTGTGCCTTTCCCATGCAGTTCCCTAACCTGAGGGACACTGCTAACAGAACTTCTAGCATTATTTTTGTAATACTACCTTTAGGCACTCACAACATCCTTTAACATTCTATAACCAACATAAATCTTCTTCTAAAAAGATGCCTGCAGTTACAAGTGTCAAAAATGCTTCTTTTGGCCACTAATTCAGGATTATGATCAGAAAAATATACATCTCTTAAACGTACTTTTATATTTTTCTCCTTTTAGTTCTTTGAGGACAGGAAAGTATTAAAACATGGGTGCTCACTGACTGGCCAATTTTAATTCAAGTTTCTGTAGTGTAACTCATTGCAAGCTATGCGAAACTTCAGATTTTTCAAAAAAGTTTAAGGAGTTAATATTTCTATCTTCACTTGGGCTCCCTCACCTAACAAATTTTGAAGACTGTTAAGTTACCTTTCCACCCTGACTTTGTAAACAGTTTATTTTTCCATGTTCAAAATGAATTGAAATGCCATGATTGAGCTAAATAGATAAAATACTGGACCTTTCACCCTTTTCTTCAAGTTCTACAATTTCTTTAATTTACTTAATGCAAGCAAGAATTATGGAAGAAGTATTATGGAAATCTTAATATGTTTGCCAGGTTTGCAGGCACAAAGAAACAAAATGGGTTCAATTATTCACTTTTGTTTGTGCACATGTTTGTTTGAAACTACTAAGCAGTAATTCATAGGTATGCTCATTAACAAAAATAATTATAAATCTGGCAATCTGGACGTCACAACTGTTTTGAAATCAGTTTATTCTGACAACAAAATCTTACTCCATTCATTTGTTTTCATTGCAATTTAGCCGGGGCATCTTTACATGCACTGTACTGTGGATCTGGCTAATTAGCTCCACAGTAAAGTGTCACTGTCTCCATGTGTGCATTATGGCACAGTAAATTAACTAACTAACTCCACTGTAGGATAGTACTGTCTGGGACAAGTACTGTCCTACAGCAGAATAGTTACATGCACAGAAACGCATGCGTGGACGGTGACTAGGACTGGCTGGGGCACAAGGATGCTGTAACGTGGGGGCTGCCTCCCACCGAGGACTGCACTATAGCACCCTTGTACCCCAGCCACCCCCTCCACAGCACTTTGAGCATGTGTAAATACTGCACCTAGGAAAAATAAACTCCAAAACAAACTGTACCAGAGTTTATTGCTTTGTGCTAACTGCACATGTAGATGTACCCAGTATTATTACAGCATAATTAATCTCATACCATCTAATAGTTCTACCTCTAAGTTTGCACTCCTAGGAAGTACCAAACTAACAGGCTTTAACAGCAGTTCAAATTGATTATGAGGAAAAAGTGAAAAAACGTAACCAAAGTAATGAGATTGAACTACTCTTTATGAACTTCAGAGGTAAAAGAGATGTGAATATGAATGGGAATCTGAGGCAATCATTCTATGCTTGAGGATTCGTAAGATATCAGAGACCTAAAACTACTAATTGTGGACAAAAAGTTGAAGAAAAAAGAATCAACAAGAAACAAAATATATTAAAATATATATATATATAAAAGGTTGTTATAATGAAGGAAGATGTTTAAAAGACTTAATAATGGTTTTTCTCTCTCTCTCTCTTTTTTTTTACTTATTTCCACATTTTACTTTCACATCTCCACATTTGCCCCTTATCACACTGTATGAGTTCCAGTGGAGTTCCAGTAACATCAATATGACCAAATGCCATATTTTCTTGCATATATGACCATAATAAAATACATACTTTGTGTTGGGTAATGAAAAAAGAGAGAGAGAGAGAAAGAGAGAGAGAGAGTTCCAGAGTTATGGTTCAACAGAACGGGGACTGAGCCTAACCTTCAGCTGACTAACCCTCCCGTTCCTGCTTATCCCAAAGCTAAAATTCTAGCTGCTGCTGAAGACTGGTCTCCATGGGTTGATGTATAATTTTGAAAAGAGCTAAAGAGACTCAAGGGCTGTGAAGCAGAAGAAGAGACCAGGATTAGCTAGCAGATAGCAATATTTCCCTAAGAAGGTTTAGCTTGATTAGTGGAACCTCAAGCCCATTAAAAAGAAAAGATAACTGTTAACACTTTCCCTGACACTAATGATGCTGACAGTTCAGACATTTACTGAAGTAAGTGGCTGTCCAAAGGATTCCAGTTCAATGTAAATTTTATCTTGAAATGACTTCATAGTTTCAAATAAAAGATTCAGAAGTTTCTTTCTTCTGACCTATACTGAATGAATGGGTGAATAATGCGTTACTTTTTTCATAGATATAAATGGCAAGATAGAAAAGGAAAGATTAGGCTATAAAGGATTCCTACCATTACAGCTAACTTCAATTTATTACCAAGTTTCCCAACATAATCAAACTACTAGAGAGCTAAAGCTCATCCCATTTACTGGATTAAAAGCAATTAAATATGTATTAATAGACATTCCCATTTGCTTCTGGAATAATGGTATAAAACACAGATGAATCACCACAAAGGAAAGGCTCATTCCACAGGTGATTAAGGATACTGCAGAGAGGAGGTTTTTCACTCTTCACAGGGGAATAGAAGCACTGTGCACTGACCAGAAAAAAAAAAGTGTCAGTCACACAGGTCCCTGCATTCCAAGCTAGAGAAAACGAAGATAAGGCCAACTTTAAAAAGAATGAGAACAAATGAAGGGGAACATAGTGAAACAAATCTATGCGCAGGATCATGGAAAATCAAAAAGCTTTAGAAAGTACTATCAGTGCAATATATTTTGATGTATGTCATACTAACCCTAAAGCAGGTTAATTAAATTAAAGTTTCCATTATCCAACAATACTGCTGCATATGCAGTTATGCACAGGCAGCTAACCAAAATACTGCATCCTATCTAATCAGTATATATAGAAAGCAAAATGGCTGAATGATTTGTAGATATTTAATGTTAAATCTTTTATTATAAGCCAAAGACAGATGCAAACTGCAATACCATATATACATTATTCAAATCTTCTGTCAGTAGATTTAAAATAAATTATACTTCCAGAAATATATATATATATATATATTCACATTCACACACACACTGTATATATGTATATACATATATGATATATGTTTATATTCATGTATATATTTATGTATACATACTATAGAAATATTTAATGAAAACAGAACAAGAAAAAATTATAAGGTTCTTATTAAAATTATAACACTACCTTTTACCTTGAAATTGTACCATATTCCTTCTAATACGATACCTTTCAATTTAAGCTAAAACCACTTTTCTAATGTTTAAGGAAAAATAAATCAGCTTACAGGGATACAGTCACGTTGGAACACGTACAAGATATTTAATATTTTTTTACGATTAAAATTAAGAGAGAAACTATTTTTAAAGACATATTTGGTTAAACATGTGCATCTCATAAATGAAGGAATGTGTAATTAGAGAAGTTTAATGGTCTATTTAAAGTTTACAGTTGCTTTTAAATGCGACTATTCTAGTCTCTGGGGGATTAACATTTTCTTGAGTACATGGAAAAGTACAAGCTTCAGTCAAGAGAGGAAGTTATGCTGAGGCACCTAGACTGGGTCTTGCACCCCAGTGAAGTCTATCATTCTTATCTGATTATGATTGAAAATAAAATGCAGG
>NW_005842003.1:1245435-1280600 GCF_000455745.1 Alligator sinensis
GCCAGTCGAGAACACGACTCCCACTCCCTTACAAAACCTTGTTACTGAAAAAAGGTTCCCTCTGTTTTCCCTCTTTCTGTTCCTATATATCTTTCCCGTCAGGATGCCCACCCAGTAGACCAATGTCCAATGAGAGGTGTAGTGTGCTCTTCATCCTTCCTACCTATGATTTGCGCTTTGCTGTGAGTAGAAGACTAGGGTTAAAACCCCCTCCAGCTGAGGGGGATCATGGAATTTGGGCTTCCTATTCCCAGGGTTAGTACCCTAAACTCTAAGCTAAATTGTGAAAGGACCCTCCTCCTCTCTTACATGCTTTGCTGGGCAACAGAGGTTGCAACAGAGTTTCAGTGGCCACAGTAAATCCTTTTTTTGGCTGTGCCCCGAAAAGCAAAGGAATCTTGGCTAGAGATAATGGTATATAAAATTTTGCTAAGTTCACCAAAGGAGGGAGTTAGATTTGGGCCCTCATTATTTTGCCTTCATTATTATTTCAAACAATTTCACGGTGATAAACTCCTTGTCCTTGCCTCCCTTTCTTGTTCTGTTTACTTCCCCTACTTTTCTTTCTCATCTCTGACTCCAGTCCTACATAGTAGGAACATCTACATGAGATGCTATGTGGCAGTAGCAACAAACTACAATGATGTCATTCATCACTATGACAATGTAGCATAAGTGGGCACTAACTGTGATGCCACCACTATTGCACAGTAGCATTGATCTACTGTGCAGTAGCTCATTGTTACTGCACAATAGGGTAAAAAACAACACATGCACCATTGCTAAAGCAAGTACCAACTGTGCAGTCAGGGGCACGTGTAGATGTACCCAGTGGTTTGTAGAAGTGAACTCTACACTCCTAATGATCTGCATGAAAATCTTGGATCTGGGAGGAACAAGGCAGGATACCTACATTGACCTCAGTGAAGGACTCAGCCAGTTAATTTTATGGTTGATAAAGGAGTCAGAATGGAAGCAGCTCTGTAAAGCTATATACTCCACAGTCCTTGAGACTCTGGGACCAAGCATCTGCAGACACCAAGACTGGTTTAATGCAAATGACAAGGAGATACAATGCCTGCTGGAAGAGAAACAACATCTCCACACAGCCTACCTCTACGATAAGTCTGCGTCAGCACAACATGCCTACAGCTCAATACAGAAGACCATTCAATACAAGCTGCGAAGGATGCAAGACACGCTGTTGAGGAACAAAGCAGATGAGAGCCAGCACTATGCTGACCGAAATGATGCAAATAAGTTTTTCAATGCCATATAGGCTGTCTACGATCCACAGGTCCTCGGATCCTCCCCTCCGCTGTCTGCAGATGGGACCATACTTTTAAATGACAAGGCCTAGATCCTCCAGAGATGGGTTGAACACTTCAGCACCATCCTCAATCAGGTCTCCTCCATCACCATGGATGCCATATGCAGGCTGCCTCAAATCAGTGTCAACACCTCGCTTGAAGCTCCACCTACAATCATGGAAGTGTCTAGTGGCAAAGCTCCTAGAGCTGACGCAATTCCAATGGAGGTCTACAAATCAGGTGGTCACAGCCTTACAGAGAAACTAACCGAGATCTTCTGTTGTATGTGGTCACAGTAGTCCCCCAAGAATTCAAGGATGCCTCCATCATCAATCTATACAAGAGGAAGGGAAGTTGCCAACTCTATGACAACCAAAAGGGCATCTCCCTCCTCTCATCTGTCAGAAAGATACTCGCAACAGTCCTCCTGAACCAGCTGACTGACCATCTAAATGACCTACTGCCTGAGAGTCAATGAGGCTTCAGAAAAGGACACAGAACTACCGACATGGGGTTTGCAATCAGGCAGCTTCAAGAAAAGTGGCAGGAACAGAATGTCAACCTTCTCTTCACATTCACCTCACATTCTAACCAAAGCCTTTGACACGGTAAACCGCGAAGGCCTCTGGGAAATCATGAAGAAGTATGGAGGCCCTGAAAAACTCATCAATATGGTTTGATAGTTCCACAATGGTATGATGGCACACATCTTTGCAAATGGCAAATGCTCTGACCCCTTTCCAGTCACAAATGGCATCAAGCAGGGCTGTGTACTTGCGCCTACCCTCTTCAGCCTGGTATTCTCTGCTATGCTTTCGATGCCTTCCAAGATGATAACCTTGGTATGGGGATCAGGTACCATTTTGATGGAGACATCTTCAAGCTCTGCAGGCTCAGAGTGAGCTCCAAAGTCCAGACAGCCACACTTTGCGACTTCCTCTTTTCTGATGACCGTGCATTACACAGAGGCTCACAGCCTGACATGCAATGATCCATGGACCTACTCTCGTCAGCCTGTAGCAACTTCAAACTCACTATTAACATGAAGAAGACTGAAATGATGTTTCAATCTGCACCTGGCACAACACCCCAGGAGCCACACATCTCAGTTAAAGGTCAACAACTGTCGATGGTCAAAAAGTTTGCCTATCTAGGCAGCACACGCTCCTGTGCTGTCAATATAGATGACAAAGTCAATGCGAGATTAGCAAAAATTAGTGTGGGCTTCGGCAGGCTCCGTAAGTCAGTCTGGGACCAGGCATCAGAACATCAACAAAACTGAAGGTTTAAAAAGCCATTATCCTTTTGACCCTCCTTTATGCCTGTGAAACCTGGACCATTTACCAGTGTCACGCCAAGAAGCTAAACCACTTCCAGTTATGCTGCCCATAAAAGATACTAAAGATCAGGTTGCAGGACAAGATTCTGGACACCAAGGTGCTCAGAATATCACCTCTCCCCAATATTCACACCCTGCTGAAATTGGCATAGCTATGGGCCGGCCACCTCTCAAGAATGCCTGGCATTTGCCTGCCAAAGGAAGTCTTCTATGGTGAATTATCAAACGGAATGCACTTTCACGGCACACCAAAGAAGTGGTACAAGGACACCCTAAAGGTCCACCTAAAGAGTTTTAGCATCAACCCAGAGTTGTAGGAGCAAATCACTTGTGTCTGTCCATCCCGGAGGTCCCAAATCCAGAATGGAGCATTGGCCTTTGAACAGCAATGCACTGCAGAAGCAATGAAGAAATGTACGGCCAGGAAAACGAGAAGTTCCCATACCCAGTCCTCATCACTCTCCTGCTCCTTCTGCAGCAGATTGTTCAAGGCAAAGACTTACAAGTCACCTATGTTCTCACGTGACCTAGCCTCCACCCCGGTTCATTCTCTTCCCTTTCCCTTTTTTCTCCTTTTCTCTTTTCTCCTTCCCTTTTTCTTTTCCATTTCTTCTCCCCCCTTCCCTCCCCCGCTGGATGCGGTCATCTTCACCCACGAAGGATGAAAGTAAAGTACTGATAAAGGAACTCTAAATGAAATCCTGGCTCTACTAAAGATGGCAGGAATTTTGCCATTGACTTCAGTGGGACCAGAATTCAGTTTACTTCAGCATTTGTTTGGTAAAATGTCATAGAAATATATATGTTAGTACTAATAAAATAGAACCTATAAAAACTGAGAGCATGGAGTGCATTACAAAAGCTTTTGGCATCCTTAGAGAATATGGCCCCAGAGGATTTCAAAGAAAAAAAAGCTTTTCTTCCTTTACAGAGTTAAAATAAGTCAACAACTTTGATTTTTGTTTAAATCTGTGCTTCTAAAAGTTATTTTGTCCTGTAGCTACTAAAAAAAACTATGACAACACGACAAAAAAAAAATCTGATTCTGTATATTTTTGAAAGGCACAGGATTTAGAATTAGAAAAAAATGTAGGTATTTTCTTACAGTATGATTAATTTATAGAAGGTTTTTGGCATAGCAGTTTGTGTACTTAAAAAAAACAAAAACCCTCCAAAATACAAACAGAAAAATGGGAACCAAAAACAATATACCTGATATTGAGCTAAATGGCTTGGCAGCAAGCAGAATCTTTGCTGCTCTGTGCTTGTCTCAGAGTCTCTGGTGACACTAATCTGGCTGATCACCTTCTGTTCTCCCAATATGACACTATTTCTCTCAGTTCTGCATCTGCTGCACTTACAATAACTTTGGTATATTTCAAAAACTCTGAAAGATTTGTCAGAATTGCAGTTGATTTGATAACACAGTGACACTGGAGGCATATTCATCTCCAACATAGTTTTGAGGCTGCTAATCCTTCAGAATCCCTTCTCACATCTGGAATAATTACTCTCACACATTTTATGCAAATTCATTCTATCTAAACATTTACCTTCAGCTCTGATTTTTTCAAGTACTGTTAAAGAATCTGAGCATGCAGCTTGTCTGTAATTCCAAGGAGGGTGATATTCATTAGCAAAATGGTTGCTATATCATATGAAGAGAGGCGGTGGGAGCTAGGCATGTTCTGCTTGTGGAAAAGATGCTTAAGAGAGGACATGATAGGAGTCTTCAAATAGCCAAAGGGCTACCGTAAAGAAAAAGAGAGAAAATACCTTTTTCTCTTTTTCTGCAGAGAGGAGGACACATACCAATGGCCTGAAGTTACAGCAAAGTAGGCTTAGACTTGCTATCAGGAAAAATCTTCTTCACTGTTAGAATAGGGAAGCAGCGGAAAAGACTGCCTAGGGAAGTTGTAGACTTGCAATCCCTGGAGGTGTTCAAGTAGAGGCTAGACAGCAACTAGTTGGGGGTGGCCTAGGAGTAGTTATGCTTATGTCCCTGAAACCCATGGGTATTTCTGATACTTATGGGCTTTGCTGGTTACTGCAAGGGGCTGGGAGGAGATTCCTCTGCCCTCACCAACCCCCCACCCCCCGCTGCTACATATTCCGGGGTGGGGGTTGTGTTTGTTTTACACTTTCCTCAGAGGGAATGGGTATTGGCTGCAGCTGGGGTGTGTCAGTGCTCTACTGGGACTTAAAACTGGGGGTTCCTGATTAGAGGGTCTTTCCCTTCCACTCGGGGTCTAACCAGTCACCATATTTGGTGGCAAGAAGGAATTTTACATCACAGTCAGATTGGTGTGGACTCTGGGGTTTTTTGTCTTCCTCTGTACTGTGGGGCATGGCCCTCTTCCTAGGATCTCTTGAGATAATATTAACAATTTACAGAAGCAGGATGGTGGCTGCATGGTTCCCCTGCTTTACCTGTGGCACGTTACGGTGTCATGTCTTGTATTGTTGGGCTGACTGTGTAGTTTTACTAAGATGGGTGTGGACCTTTGCAGCCCTAGTTCACTATTATTCTGTAATTCTAAAAAATATATAAATAGCATTAAAGGGCATTAAAAGTGAAACTAAAAGATGTAGATCACCAGTTTTTCTCCAGACAAAAATATAAAATTTACCAGTTTATAGAAAACAATTCATCCTAGTGGATATTTTCTCCCTTCTTAAGCTCACACAATCAGGATTTCTGAAGCACTGTCACCCTTCAAATTTTCTGTTTCATTCTGAGCCCTGCTTTAGTCCCTTTCATACAGCAAAAGTTCCAGATCCCTGGAGCATCCTCAGGTTTCAGGGACATGGTCAGAGTTTCCTGCAAAGCCCAGTTAACAAATGGCCCAGTGAGACCCATAAGTAATTCAGCATCATTTAGATCTTCTCTAAGGTTGCTCTAAACTACACCAGGGACTGAAATGGTCTCTAGACAAGTTGTCCTCAGCTTCCCCTTGAAGGATCTAACTCTCTACAGTTAAAAGAAAATAAGGAGCAAACACACCATAAACAATTTAGCAGTTATTAAATGCAGTTTCAACTAAGGGGCAAATAATAAAGCTGTTATAACCATAATACAGTTTTCACTTTGTTTCTGGGCCTCTGGTGCTTGCTTAATGTACCACGGTTTAAGAAGACCGTATTAATACCTTATAAGGAAAAGCAATATTCTGTAAAGTTCAAAGGACTGTTCACTTATCACCTACAATATTAAGTTTTAATTTTATTTTTATGTTATATGTAACCAGTGATATGCTGTTGCTGTTAAAGCATCTAAAAATCAATTCAGAAATGCTTTTAAAAGAGTGTGGAGGGACAGAGGTGGGTTATAAATGGAACTGCTGACAGACCTTATCTCCCATCTTGAATGCTGCTTGCTGGAATATGCACTCAGCTTTCAGACATGTCTTAACATAGCTCTGAAAGGAAAGGTCTAAACTAAAAAACTGTTTTTCAATTCTACAGAACACTATTAATTAATTGAACACTAATTCCAAACAGAAAAGCTAGAAAAAAATAGTTTTCTCTGTACATGCCTCTTACCTCTCTGAAAATGTCCCCTTTTATTAAAATGGTAAAAACTTCTTAAGTCTTATTCCATTAGTATCCAATTACCCACTTCTGTCTTCTTGTTACTTGCATATTTTTATAAAATGCAAGATTGTTATGATTATTGTATGACAGTCTCCAGAGCCACCCATGACTAACTCAGTAAGAAAACAGGTAAAATAAACAAACTCCAATTTTGAAATTTCACAAAACAAGGTACCTTATATTTTAATTAATTCTCCATAAAATATATTTTGCCCTATTGGTAAGAATTTGGTCTCTGGTCTTCATATTTCATAAATTTCCACTATGGTTTTTCTATGCAGAGAAAACGATTTGTGTATAGAAAGTGGTGCATAAGATTCTTCCTGGCTTTGTTGAGAGAAGGAATGTTTTTTTAGTCCCAACCATTAGTACATATCACTCATACCACCAAAATAACTATGCTGATTCTCCCACTGGGAATACCTCAGAGGAGCAAAACAACCATCAACATAGCAGGGATTGAGTTCAGGTTTCATCAGAAGATCATAATTGAGTCAGAAGTCCCAGCAGCCTACCCAGTCTTTCAGCCCATGAAGAGGCTAACACCACTAAGATAAACTGATAACTGCTTTCCTGGAGTTGGGTATGAAAGAAGGAAGTGGAGCCATGGCTCTGATTTTTCTCAATATAGAATTACAAATTAGACTAGGCATGTCTGACTCACAAGAAAAAAATATATGACATGACCGGTGACGATTATAACTCCATGAAGCACAATCCCTCTACAATTTCTCATGAAGTAGTGTGTCACCACATCACTGCAGATGTTATATGTCTACATTTACTTGAAGACTAAAATGTCTGGTTCTCTTCATCTCAAATCTCTGACATAAATGTCAGAAATCCCCTATATAAAGGAAAATGTGACATTGTACAAAGTTGATATGATTTTAAATGCTAAAAAGTCATTGCATTGGAACTGTGTACCGGAAAACATTTGAATATAGTGGTCCCACATTATATTAAAGGATAATAAATGATAAATATGTTGAAATAAAGGGTTAACTGAATGATATTCAGTCCAACATATTGTTTATTACTAGGGTTTATACTGATTTATAGGCTTTACTTATAGCTCCTACCAGTAACTATACACCCCTACACTATACGTAACTCAGAACTATACATAACTATGGTACTAAGGACAGACTTATAAGCAGGGATCCAGGTTTTCTGTTGGAAAACATGAATTTTATCTTTTAAAGGAGAAAAATGCTGATTTTCCTCTTTAAAGGAGAAAACAGCAGGTTTTGCCTTGCAGGCTGGCAGCCTTCCAGCCTGCAAAGAGCTACTTGAGGCTAGGGGGAGTTCGGGGAAGGTGATTGTAGGCTGGGGGCACCGTGTGCATGTGTACGTGCACATGCATGTGACTGGTGTACAGCCAGGCAGGGTGGTAGGAGTAGCCCTAGCACCTGGATGCAGGTAAGTCTATGGGGATAAGTTAGGGGGCCAGGGCTAAGGGACTGTCCAAGGAACCGTGGGAGGGTGTTGGAGGGGTAGCAGGTTCTCACCAGCACTGGGGGAAGGTGTCCAGGTGCTGGGGCTAGGGTTGCAGCAGAGAAGGAGGGTGGAAGGGAGGCTCCTGACCCTCTGGAGGGGGAGGGGGGCAGGGGTGGGTGCCCTTTGGGAGCATGAGGAACTGCATGACCAGGCCAGTGGCACTGCGGCCAGTGCCTTTGCTCGCAGAGGTGGGGCAGCCAGGAGACACTGTGCTGGGGAAGCGTGGCCAGGCTGCCTGGCATGGAAGTCCCAGCCCAGGGCAGAGGGTGTCACAGGCCAGCCCTCCCCCTCTCTCCAGCCTGCACTGGAGCCAGACTCACTCCCCTACCACCCACATAAATTGGAGCTGCCACAGCTGCTGTACTCTGGCCGGGGAGCAACTAGGAGCCCCCTCTGCCAGGGCTGAGGGGAGAGCAGGGGGCTGCAGGTCAGGAATGAGGAGCACTGACAGGGCTGGGGCGAAGGGGATTGTGGCTTGGGAAGGAGGGGCAATGGCATGGGCAGGGGCAAGGCACCAGCATATCGGAGCTTCTCAATACCACATAGCAGCAGGGGGAACAGCTGCAGCTGGGCCCATATCCTGATGAGCAAAGGCAGCAGGGGAAGCTGATTTTCGTAGAATCATAGAAAATTATGGTTGGAAGGAACCTCAAGAGGTCATCGAAGCCAACCCATGATAAAACAAGAAATAAATGCCAAAATATATACTGTATTTCACAGTGTATAAGTTGGGTTTTGAAGTCCAATTTTGGGTCTTACAAACAACACTCAACTTGTACACCATGCCACAAAAAAAAATTGGGCATAGGGCTGGGCTCAGTGCTTGGCTGTCATGGCCTCATCCCCTGTGAGCGCCACTCACTTACCAGCACCACTCATAGGGGATGGGGCCACGCCAGCTGAGCACCACACCCAGCGCTGCTTGCAGGGGATGAGACAGCCCCAGCCAAACACTAAACCCAGCTGAGTCCCCATCCCCATCCCCTGTGAGCAGTGCTGGACTCACAGGGGATGGAGCTGCACTACCCAAGCGCCATGCCCAGGCCCATCCCCTGAGAGTGGCGCTGGGCTCAGCATTCATCAGCGCTGCTCACAGCAGACAGAGCCAGGCTTGGTGCTTGGGTGGCGCAGCTTCATCCCCTGTAAAACTGGTGCCACTCACAGGGGACAGGGACAGGCTCCGTGCTTAGCTGGGAAGAGGCCACTCACAGGTGACAGGAACAGGGACAGGCATGGGCTCAGCGCTTGGCTAGCACGGCCCTGACTTATACACTGTGCCTGTGAAAATCCTTACCTTTCAAGTTGGAAAGCCAGGGTTAACCTATACACCATGTCGACCTATACACCATGAAATATGGTAGATATTTAATCTATTGCATCATAATGATTGAGGCACTGGTAGGCTTTCAAATTGCTTTAAAATTGTAAATACACCAAAAAAACATTGTGTTAAATTGATATTCTCTCTCTCCCCCACATTTGGGATTTTTAAACAGAGAAAACCAAGATCCCTGCTTATAACATCTGTTATTCTTTTAAAAACCCTGTATAAATGTATTTTTAATATAATGTCTGCTTATATTATACATACATAGAACAATTTCTAAACTTAAGCTACTGGGGAAAAATCTTGGTTTAACTTATCTATTAAAATGATGTTAAAGTATTCATTATAAATATTAGGAATCTTGGCTAAAATTTTTAAAGATATGTTTTATGCATAAGAACCAAGTAATATTGGTTGCATTAATAACTGTCTGGAAAAATGACTGCTGGATCAAATTATTATGAAAATTAACAACTAAATTATTTTGGTTAGTAACCTCAAAGTTTGAATGAAAAATTATACTAACTATAATGCAAGTCTGACTGGCTTTCAGACTTTCCTCTTACCAGATGACCAGAAATTGTATTGGTAAAACTGAAATTATTTTTCAAGATAAAATGAATAATCAGTGAACATTTTGAGCATGTTGATAAGTTTTAATTATTTACAGTTCTTGATTAAGGCCCCTTCTACATATGCAGGTACATGAACAATGGGATCTGCTGTGTGATCCACACAGCTGTGCTTTCTGCCATTCACACATACATGGCAGGAGACATTACTGTGGGACCATGAATTAGATTCCACCACACGTTATTGCCAGTGCAGGGGGAGCCCAGTCCGGGCTTTCCATACACCAACAAGAAGCAAGCTCCTGTGGCGGGGAGCCCCCTCTGGTGAGGCAGCTTTCAGCCATGGGGGTGATCCATGCACTTTTGGGGCTGGGGAATCATGGAAGCCATGATCATCCATGCTTGAGGGTCCATGAAACCCCTGGGCCTGGGAATCGCAGCATCCACAATCTCCTGGGCTCAGGAGTGCATGGAACCCAGGATCCCCCAAACCGTGGGGGTTCCGCACTGGGCATGGTCAGGAATTTTGGGAGCCAAGTCTGGACAGTTATTTTACTATTCTACAGAAAAGTGACAAAGATAGACTTTCAAACATTAGTAATAAACTGTCCAGTTAGCAAATAAGGCAATTGTGAACAGCTAAGGAAAGAATACTCTAATATGCAGATGGAACTGGAAATGGTAACAATTTCCTAAATTATGTTGGATTTGGGTTTTCCTTTCAGAAACATTCAAGAAAGCTAACTTAATAAATTAACATCAACAATATGATATATGTTAGGATATATGACATATGGGCAGACAAATAAACTTATACTGAGTCTAAAGGGTCAAAGGCAGAGGCAGCACTTGACCTATTATGTAGTAACTGTGTAATGAGTACATTCTTATCCCATGAGTGGAAGCTAACTTGGACCAGCTTACATTTGACCAAAGTAGCAAACTTTACTTTACTCTAGTAAAGTAAGCTAGTTAGAGGCAAGCTGCTCCAGTTCAGTGGGATAGGAAAGTATATACAGAGAATATATACTCATGTTTGCAGTACCTGATCTATTATCATGTGGCTTGCTTTAAGCTTTACGATTATAGATTGGGTCCAGTTTGTGCCCACATTTGCTAGTGCCAGGAACATGCTGGGAACCCAATCTAACTAGGGGAAGGGAGGGTAGGTGGGACTGGAGAGGCTAGTGGATCCACAGGAGGGTTTGGCAGGTCCAGGGGAGGTGCAAAGGTTGGCAATATTGCAGGGGGAGGTGGAGACTCTGGGGCAAAGTTTGGTAGATCTATGAGGAGGGTGTCCATTGGGGCTGGAGGAGTTGGGAGGATAAAAACAGACTGGTCAGGGAAAGGTGGGGTAGGAAAACATAGCCCCAGGGCTGGTAAAAGTGTTTGGGTTTTCCCAGCACCATGACTGTGCTCCAAATGTGTACAGATGTTCATTAGACTGGATTAACCTGTTCCTCATCCTGGTGTAACATCTGTACATATACCCAGAATAGTTCCCACAAAACAGCTGACCCACAGCAAGTCCCCTCCCTCCCCTTCTTAATTCTCTACAATTTGTTCACCTGCCTATATCCATAAAAAGGCTATTTTAGTTTTTAACAAAAGGGGATATGTATTCATTGCTCTACCATAGAGAAGGAATGAAGAATTATGGAGCAATCTTTTTCACTGGACCATATGGTGAAAATGGAATTGTTTTTCTAGTTGTCAATGCCACAGCTGGTGAGAAGATTTCCCTTCTTAGATTCCTTTAAATTGTCAGCAGGTCATTATTAACCATGTTCATATTTTTGCAATAACTGGGTATCATAGAAAATATCCATAAATATTATTCCTTAAATTAAAAATATTTTCTCGTTTACTGCATGAGAGTTAGTAAAACTCTTACCGACTCTGAAAAGGCATATTACATGTGAATTAAAAATACAGTCTGTGCACAAACATTCATTTCTAGTGGTGGAAAATTTCCATTGCAAAAATTATTCTATGAAAGGGGACAGTATAAATGTTCAGACTGCAACTACCCCTTCTCACCTGCTCCTGGCACCTTCCCCAGACCAGGGTGGGGACTGGAGATAGAAAACAAAACCTGTGCCTGCTTTATATACCTGGGACTCCACTATGAAAGGCAAGCAGGGGTTTTGCCCCACTGCTCCTTCTGCTCAGCTGCTACCTGCTACCTACTTTTTTTTGTCCCCTTCATTCATCCTGGGGAAGCAGGCAGGGGGCAGCACCCCTTCCTGTGCTTGGCTCCTGGTGCCCAGGAGCTGAGCAAAGGGATGAGCAGGACAAAGTCTGCCTGTCTATAGGATGGGCAGAAGCAGTTGTCCCCATGTGCCTTCTCCAGACCTCAAGATTTGGGTGACCCCAGTCTTGGGAAACAAAGGATTCTTTCCCCCAGCTCATCTCCTCCTGGTTCTCAGGAAGAGTTAATCTGGGGGAAACTGTGCAGACATTCAGGTCACGTCCAGACGTGCATGGGCATTTGGTTCATCAGGGACAATTAGCAGCAGCAGACCTAGTGCCATGGCTACTTGTCCTTGGAGGATGCTTACGCTGCGTGCACTTCGGCACATGGCAAGCTACCCCGGGGGTGGTAGGGAAGGCTGGGGCCAGCACTGTGCTGCTCTTGCAGCATTGAGAACACCAGACTGTACACCATATACCACACTACCGCGCTTGTCTGGATGTGCCCTCAATGTCCCAAGGGAAACTCTCTCAGTAGCAAATTTCATGTACTCATTGTCAGGTTATTGTTCTCCAAGAGAAGTCATTTTTGCTCCAAAAGAAAAAGCTTGAATGTCTGTACGCTTTGCTTTGTATCAGGAGAACAGCAATTCTTCCAATAGAAAATGAACATCTGTACATGGCCACAGATAAGCAGGGCTAGATGCGTTGAGCTGCTAAGATAAATAGACTTAAAACAGTTGAAAATGGATGGTGAAATGCTATTTGTAGAAAGCTGATGGAAGCAGCTCCACCATTTTCCTGTTAGATCGTAAACCCTTAGCATAAAGAGAGGTGTGCATGTGTGTCCCAGAAGTAGGACAGAATCAGAAGGAATGTGGTGAAGCTGAGCATAGTCACCAAGTATGTGGGGGCCCAAAAAGCTCCCCCAATTGCAGCTGCCTGCAGGTAAGTCTATTGGGGTGGGGGACAGATTGAGACACCCATGGTGAGGTAAGGAGAGGACAGGGCTGGGCCTGGGAAGGAGAGGACAGGGTCCTGGCCAGGGTGGTGCGTGAAGTCTGGAGCTAAGTGTAGAGAGTGAGACAGAGCCATGGGCAGCTTGTCCAAAGGGTAGGGAGGGCTGTCTCCCTGCTGCTGTAAGCCCTCCCAGGGACAGAGTATGGGGGTGCACGTGCCTCCCAGATTTGTGTATAGAGTGAAGATGGATGCAGGTTGCCTGCTGTGGGCTTGGGGCTCCCCGTCCTGCTGCCACCCCCCAGGAGCCCCATGCCAGCGCACTGCCATGGCAAGCTGCTCCCTGTCCATCCAGCAGCAGCAGGTGTGCTGACATGGTGTTGTGCCCTCTGCTGCTGCCAGATGGGCAGGGGTGCCTCAACATGGCAGTGCTGCAAGTCGAGGGCTCCCGGGGGGAGGGCAGCAGGGCAGGGAACCCCGAGTCCACAGCAGGCAGCCAGCATCCACCCCGCCCCTCCCACTGGCTCCACTCAGCTCTGTTAACAAGTGTTTTGAAATCCTAAAGCAATATAAACTGAGTAACTGACAATGGCTTATGATTTTCATATTTCTACTTTCCCAAAAGTTATGCCAACAGAAAAAATATCTTAAGATTATACTGTACTTTCGGACCCTCATAATTCAGGTCACTTACAAAAGGAATGGGAATTAAAATCTTCAGAGAACCTTGTACTGAATGCAATTTTAATAGCCAGCCGTCACCATGAACTCATTCCTAAGGGACCTTCAGTGGCATGTATACTCATGGAACTATATCTACAAAACTAAGCCTCTGGAAGAGAAAGGGTCTTTTTAGGCTTTACTTAACCTTGCAAATACAGTACATAGATGGGGTTTAAAATGAGAAAAACAATCTGAAATCTGTTGAGTATAAAAATTGAAAATCTGTGGTTCTCCTTATACCAATTCTCTAGCATATTTTAGAAAAATCTTCAAATGCAGGAAGAGGTTATTCTTTGCAAGAGGTCTTTCCGAGCACATTCCTGAAGGGTATATTGGCTTAAAATTCGCAACTTAAAATACGGATGGATCCCTGTGATTTTATGTATCACTACTTGGCTCTTCTAAATTTGAAGAATAAAAGGAAAGTAGCCTCAGTTTTATGCACACTGACTGTAGTGCTGCTCTCTTCTTGGACTTCATTGCTCTGATTATATCTCATTATATGCAAATGAAGATCTATGATCTACTTGTTAACTAAGTCTTTCCTGTATAAGCTTTCTCGATCCAAATATTCAAATGAAAATGGGAAAATGAAAATGAGGGAATAAAATTAAAAAGAATATGAAGATTTAAAAAAAAAAATCAGGGACTGAGATTGTGAGGAAGTAGAAAGATGAGCTAAAGTCAGAACATGCTAAATGCTAATAAACTGACATACATACTGACATGTAGAGTATTTTGAAAACACCACAGACAATGGAATCCAAAGAAGTTTGTATCAACATCTCAGACATTATGAAAAACAACACTGATTGTACTTTCATTTTGAGAGAGCACCTTGACTTCCTGTACAGAATCAAAAAAGACTGTGGATCCTAAAAGTCAAGGTCAGTGGTCCACAATATATTTTTTAAGTCATTCAAGTTCTAATGGCTTAACAAAGGGATGTATATCTCCTGTACTATTACAGCTATAATGTCAGTACTTATCCATGCTAATGTAGAAGTCAAGTGGTGGGTACATGGGGCCAGAGAGCACTTGCTGTTCTTTAGTTCTGATCTTATCTTGGAACATCCGGAGAGCAAATACAGTTTACCATACCCTGGAATTGTGGGGAGGATATGACAGGGCAAAAAGCAGCAGAAGCAATCAAAAGAAGCAGGGCAGGAGCCCACAAAAATAAAGTAAACTGTAAAGTCGTATGGAAAAATTGTTCATCTTATTCCATAATATTCTGGAGGTAAAAGATGGACAGATTTTTTTTCCTTTTTTTTGGTCTTTGTTTTCGCTGCCAAACTTTGCATCTGTTCATGAAGGAAGAAAGAAACATGAAAAAAGGAAAAGGAAGAGGAAATCCTTCAAATAATTAAAATGGTTTCTGCTTCACCATTTCCATAACTGAAAAGAGATTTTGAGATTCATCCATTTAGATTTGGAATCAAGCAGCTGCGCTCCATTTCTATATCAGATATTTCTCCTCCATTAATTCAATGTGAATTCAGTGACAAATGAACCTTGTTGATGCATATGTTTGAGCTTAGTTTGACTCTTGTAAAAGAAAGCCACCAAAACATATATATACACCAAATAAACCTATTCCAGAGCTACTGACTGCTTTATGTAAATGCATCAGGGAATAAATGCCAGTGACAGAACAGAGCTAAAGGACACTAATTTTACAACAATAAATTGATATAAACTGACCATGTACAAAAAATTAGACAGCCTTCAATAGGAGTAATGGAGGCAAGCTACCTAAATATTGTAACAATAAGTTCATGTAATTTGGCCTGCAGCCCCCCCTCTCCCCGCCTCCCCCATTGGTCTAAAAATTTCAACAAGTAATTAGCTAAGCCACTCTCCCACAGCCAAATTTGTGAACCCCACACAGCTAAATCAGGCCCTGGCTAGATCAGTTTTGTGCAGAAGGATTGGGCCCTTTCACATCCGGCTATATTGACCTGCAGTACAATGCAGCCATGTGGTACTGGCACCTGGCCCCATGCTGCTGGATCAACTCAGGCTTTTCTCTGGATCAGGCACAGAGACGAGATCCAGCACCCTAACCAACCTGACACTGCTCATTTGGCCCATGAGCAAACAATGTTTTGCACCACTGTTGCAGACAGATTGAGAGCTTCACTAAAAGTAAAATGATTTTTTTTTATACTTTTAAACTGGGTCTTCACCATGAAGACTAATGATGACAATGATGACTTTATCATCAGTGTTTTATACAATGAACTTCATGAAAAATGTATGCCTACCAGCAAATTTGCCTGTGTCCATGTATAGTATACCCACAGATGTGCACAAGTGCCTGATATAACTGTGGAAACTGCCTTCACAGGAGCCTGCCTGCAGGTAGGCTCACTAAATGCACATGACATCTCAGGTACTGCTGAATGTACCCAATTCTGTTTGTCAAAATGAATTAACTGTTGACTCTTTTACCATATTATATACTATGAAACTATGAGTCTCAGCTCTTATGATAATGGACAGGGCCTGACTAGCAAACAAATAAATTCCAACTCCTTAGACACACCATCATGCAGGCCAGTGTGAAGGGTAAAACAGTCTAATGCTATGGTACTGATACCAATATGGAAACAAAAATATTTTCTACTGCATAAGGACCTTTATGTATTTTAGTAAAGAAGCCGAAATAAATAGAGGGAAGAAAGAGAAAAAAAACCCTAATGGAAACACATAAGGGACAGGGTGTGATCAGCCACCCAAATGTATTTGATACTATTATAATTTCAATAAATTAAACTCTACTGATGAGACCAGAAGACAAATGGAAAGATATATATTTTCATGGTCTGATGCTGAGGCCCTCAGGGTCACATTTTTTTTCCCACTCAAACCAGTGGGAGAGAATCAGCAGAGAATTTGGCCCGGGGATTTCAGAAGAGAATATGAGAACTGGATTCCAATGAGATTTGAGAACTTAATTCTCTTAACTTCCTTTGAAAATCCCAGATATAGTGGAGACAGTAAACAAAGAGGCTGATGCATATTGTAAGCAATGTATCCCAATTTCTCACAATGGAAAGAGGGTGGTTAGGAAATAGCACAGGAAAATTCTCCTTCCCACACAAATAGCAGAGCAAGTAATATCCACAGCACATGGGGTTACACAGGGGAGTGTTAACTAGTATGCTGGATCTCAGATAATATGAAAAAAGACGTATGGTAAAAAACATGTGACCAGATAATCAATCAGAGTAAATTCATATAGGTATATTGACTTCAGTGAAACTATGCCAGTTTATGGCAGCTGAGAAAGCAACCTATCATCAGTATCATTGGTTTGTATGCGGCCTTCTAGGACATTAACACATGCACTGCAATGAACAAGAAGTACCAATCATGTGCATTTTGCTCCTATTCAGACGCTAAGTAAAGTACACTGCATTACTGCAGCATTTAGCACTGCCATCAGTAATCACTAGCTGCACGAATGAGTTCCTGTGAAGTAAAGTACACAAGATAATGTTTCTGCTACCCCTTACAACCAACCATGCCATGATTTGGCCTTTGTTGAGAATGTTTTCTTTATTTCTATCTACTGCAATGAGAGCTTCAGTCTGTTATGAACACAAAAATAAATAATGTCATTATCTAAACTCTAGCTCTACATTTTTAAAAATGCTCTTTGTTTTACATTTTTTACTGTGAAAGGATTGAGAATGATTGTTTCTCAATTTTGCAGTCCATTATCATTCCACCAATGATTTTTTCTCTTATTTAAAGCTAAGCACAAAGCACCATTAACAATAATGTTAAAACAGCAGTACCAAAATTATTGGCACTTTACTCCTTTGAACTCAAAACCTATGTTATACTTCTTAATTCAAAATGTGAGAGGCAGAAATACAATAGATATATTGTTATATATATAGATATATATAGATATATATATAATAGATATATATCTATAATATTATCTATTATATAAAGATATATATATAATAGATAATTGCCTTGTGAAGGCATTATACACAATAGGGGATGTGTGCCAGCAAGATAACATGATGGCACTTTTTAGTATGATGGCACTTTCAGGCTTCCTAAATTTATTATTTTTGTAATCCAATGCTGTTGTTTTTTAAGTTTATTTTGGTAATTATGGGAAGATATTGTAGTCTAAGTACAGACAATCAAAAAGCCCAAAGCAGAATCAATCCAATCTTTGCAGGTTAGTCTAAACTGCATAGATTGAACCAATAAGCAAGGGAACAGACATTCACTAATGATTCTGAAAATGCAGCCACATGCCTGCAGTGGCACAGGCCCAAAGCCAAGGGGTAGTAGAGCATGCCTCTCTCATTGGCAGAAGCAAATAGCTTGGGCCAAGGCTAGTCCACCCACCCTGGGAGGAGGGGGGGTGGGCTTGGGAGAGAGTTACAAAGCAACCTGGGATGCTAGGGGCTGAGGCTAGGGACAGACATTCAAAAATCCTGAGCTTGAAATGTTTCAATCTTTGCAGGTTAGTCTAAGCTGAACTGGTTTGTAACTGGACAGACATTCTCTCTGAACTGATCAAATTCAGGCACATGCCTACAGTGGCACAGGCTAGAAGCCAGGGGGTACTAGAGCAGCCCTCCCTTCCCTTCCAGAGTGCTGAGCTGAGGCGGGGCATTCCCAGGCCTGGCAGGACCTCTGATTAGGAAGGTCTGCCTGCACCATCCTAGGCTTTCCCCGCTGGTTGCTCAAGGTGCAGGAGTGTTACCAGACCCCAGCACCAGGCTAGCAGTCTTAGACAAGGGGCGGGGGGGGGAAGTGCAATGCATGCATCTTTTGATGATACAGAGTTTTTCAATCTCCCTCCCTGCTTTTTTATACTGTCTACACCAAACTGGAAGGCAAGCAAGCCAACAGGAATCTGATAACAGTGTTTATCAGTGTACCCGCCGGGCCTCGAACATTTGGTCTCGTGTGGCCTTGGTCCGGGCAGCTGGTAGAGGGTGTCCTACGGTCTCCTGTAGGCCCATGGGCTGCCATCTATCCCCTGAGTGGTTTCCCCCAATCTTGCCTGCCACAACTTTGAATGTTATACCAGTGGGGGGGCCAACCACCCAGGGTTCGGCTGCAGCGGGGAGACCGCCCGGTGGTAGTCCGTGGGGCTTCACCTCCCCACACCCCAACCTCACGCCAACCTCCAGCAGGTCATCAGATCTTCTTGGCCGTACCCCCAATGATGTTTGTCTTCCCTGGGACCCGGTGGCTCACGTGGCCCTATCAGATTCTAGGACTTGCCTCCCGAGGTAACTAACTCAATCAGAAGTAGGGCTACAGAAAATCACACCCTCCTGGCTCAAACAGTCCCTACCCGGGATTCCAAATTCACTCTATGCTCAAATAAAAGATGGAGGATCAAAGAAAAATATGACACAGTGCCATCCTGTCTATATCACCTTGCCTTCTCTCTCAGCCCCTCCAAAAGAGGGAAAAACTAAAGAAAGGAAAAACCAATGCAAATCAAGTGTAGGAGGACCTGACCTGTCCTTTTCCCCTATCCTTATGTTAGGGTGATGGTATAACCTTCACGCCCTCTGATCCTGCTTGGGTTTGGCCCGTCATGGTCAGCGTAAACCACGGCCTTTCACCCCGGGTCATTACAGCTCTTCCTCTGCCCTGTCTGACATGGGCTGTTGCTGTCCTTTTCCCCTGTAGGGAGTGCCCCGCTTCTGATATCCTGTGGTGTCTCCCCACATATCCGGCTACTCCTAGTGTTGTGGACTGACACCCAGCCTCTGGCGGTGCTGTACCTCAGCTTCCCTTGGTGCTCCATTCCATCTCCGCCCAGAGGGAGAGCCTCCTTTGCCTCCTTCATTCCTCCGATGCTCCCACCTGCGCCGGCAAGGAGAGCCTCCTCCAGCTCTGTCCTCCCTCCACCGATCCTGTCTCTGTCAGCGCAGGGAGCCTCTTCTGGCTCCCCTGTCTCTTCAACACGTTGTTTCCCGCTGATGTAGAGAGCCCCTGCCAGCTCTCTAGCCCTCAGGGTATCCCAGGTGGCACCCGGTGTCAAAGACTTCCCTGTTTCTGCTCCACTCTCCCATCTTCCCCAGTGGTTCACTTTATTCCTGCCGGCTGGTGATTGCCAATGATGTCACCGGCTGGTTTCATCTGGATAAAGGCGCGGCTTATGACCCATGCAGATTTACTTTCTCCCTCCATCTGCATCGCGGGTCCTGCTGCTGCCAGTAAGTAATCCCTTGGAGCTATTTTTATATTTTTTCCCTTTTTGCCACATGCTCCCCACCCCATGGGGTCCCCGTTCATTGTTCGGGGTTCTTTCCCCCATTCTCCCCCGGGACAATCAGAAAAACAACAGCCACTGTCTATTAGCTCAAACTCTTCTTGAATGGCTTACCAGCTGACTTGTTGATTAGCTCCAAAAACCCTTAAGCGGTCACTGTTCGGTCTGCCTGTCCCAGTAAAATTGGAGACATGCACATGCAGACACCTCTCAACATTAGCTAGCATATCACATGCCTAAGGTCCATGAGGCTGGGGGTTGTGCTGTGGGAGATGGGAGAGAGGGGGGATTCCTGCTTCAGCAGTGAGCAGTGAGGAGGGAGTTAGGCTGGGGAAAACCAGGAAGACCCTCTGTATCTGCAGTCTCTGCCAGAAATCCAGCCAGAGAGCAGAAGGGAGGGGCCAACCCTGCTGTGGAGAAGAGAGCCCCGTCCAGCCCAGAGAGCATGTCAGGATGCTGGGGGAGTCTTAAACCAGCAAGGGGTCTGGGACAGATACTGCATAAATCAGTTAAGCCTGATACTACACTCAACAAGGTTCATCTCAAACCATTTCTAGTCATTTTCAAACTGTTTTATGTGCCCTGAACATCTGTTCTGTTACAGGTTCATACCAGTTTCTGAACACTTAAACCCTCTTATGTGTAATATCTGTCTCTAGCCTGAGAGTTAACTTGAATCTGGAGGAAATCTGGGACAGATGTTCAATAAACCGATTTAACCTAAATCAGTTAAGTCTGATACTACATCCATCCAGGTTTATTTTAAACTGGTTTCAGCTGTTTTGAAAGTGGTTTATGTGCACTGAACTTCTATTGCATTATAGACCGGTTTCTGATCACTTATACTGGTGCGGTTTCTGATCACTTATACTGGTGTATGCGTAATTTCTGTCCCTGGCCCTAGAGTGCTCTATAAAAGTATGTATAAACACATTCCTACTTGTGGTCTTGGGTATCCCCACTTTCCAAAATTATACAGGCACATTATAAATAATATTTTGTATATCAGAATGATAAATCTTTGTAAACATTAGGTCAACAGAATATAGATTTAGGCCTCAGCCCTACAAAAACTTGTGGACAGTCTCATATTTCAATACTGTGAGCAGCTCATTAACTTTAAGAGGGCTACTTATAATTCCTGTGACACTCACATCAGTATTGGAGCTTATCCTCTTGAGACAGCTTATCAGCATGTATCCAAAATCATACTAAATCAACTACATTACATCCATATTGGGGGATAGCACAGGCAGAGCTGGCAAGATAGGCTTTAATTCAGCAGTCCTTAGACCGGTCCTTAGGCAATGCAGATACGCTCAATGTGTCCAGTTATATTTAATTAAAAAAAGAGAGAAAGCTAGCAAATTTCTGGGTAGGAGTTAAAATAAGTTTACACTAGGTATGGACTTCAGTAGGTCTAGGAAAAAAAACAATTGGAAAGTATGCAGCTAATCAATGGACACAAAGATATTCAAGTGGAAACAACTCAAGATTATTACAATCAATTAATCATTAATTTGTACTCCACATTATAACACGTGGAAATAATATTAAGTGGTGCCGAGCCAAAATGAATAATTCATCAGCTTTCATCAAAAACAGCTGGTTGTTATCAAAATATAGGTACTGATAGATCATTAGAAAAATTGAGCCCATTTCTCTAGGTATATAACAAACAATGCCTTGAGTCAATGATACAGGAAACACGGATTGCAAAAATGCTAATGTGGGTTGTGGTTAGCATTTGTACAGATAATTTACATCGCCATAGCTGAGACCAGCAGATGCCCTCGAGCTTGATTCCCTTTCTTGTAACAGGGAGTGGAGGTGCTGGCAAATCACTCTTTATAAGTGACTTCCTTCTGGAATGCTCTTCCCTGCCAAAGCCTAAAATAGACCTAAGTGGCTGACCTTTGGAGCCTGCTTCAAAGCCCCTCTGTGTGAGCCTGCTTTAGTGAAAAGCAAAAGATGGCAACACTCTGAGACAGGAAGGGTAAATTTTGTCTTGAAAGGAATATTTTAATAGTGTGGAAATTCCTAAGCTATTCAATTGCCCACAGCAAAACATGATGGCTTGGATACTCAAGCAGGATAGCAGATCATTTGAAATTTATTCATAAAATATTGGTTCTTCCTTGTTTCTTAATTAAAACCATATTGCGAGAATGTAAAGGTGGCTCCTCTACGTATAAGTCCCCAAGGGAAAAATGCTGCAAAATGTTATTCTTCCAACTAAAAACGATATCTTTATTGTTTTGGGATTGTTTCCTGTTTAAAATAAAAGATATAATTCTAGTCAAATACTTATCATTTCATATCTTCTTAGTCAAATATCCTTTTTATATATTAATATTGTGCTAGTCATTTTCATTGATGCAAATAGGTAAGACTGGATTGGAAAAAGTGCAATTTTTAGGGCACCTCAAATTATCTCAGGGAGATGAATAGGAAACAAATGTAGAAGACTGTTTACAATATATATTTTTTTAATATTTTAGTTAAGTTCCCTTTTGACTTCCAAAGGAAAAAGTTTGATCATGCACTGAATTATTTTCTAAGTAATTGGGAAGACTTTAAAATAGAAAAACAACATAAACAACAACAAAAATAACTAACCACCCTATCCCCGCCCCCCACCCCCCCAATGGTCTTTCTGGTTATTCTATTTCTTGTTATATCTCTCTGTCCAGGCTACTTTACCAACAGATAAAAAGTTAAATTAAATTTGGTAAACATAACCTAGCTAAAATACCCATAGATTCCACTACTTAATAGGTTAAATTCAAAGAAAATTTGGGAAGGAAAGAAGGTTAACTATTTGTAAGTTAACTATTAGTACAAGTTCAAAAGAGCATAAATTTGTGTACTATCCATACTGGAAATAGATAGGGACCTACCTATATCACAGCAACACAAAGGGATTTTCACGGGTCAATTTTGTGCGTTTTTTGCACAAATCTCCCTCTCACCACTGTTTGGCTGAGGGGCCCCAGCAGCCCTGCCCCTCACCGTTGACTGGCCAAGAAGCCAATCATTCATTTTCAGACTGCAGCATTACTGCAGCTTTGCATTTGGCTTCTTAAAAGACTATACCAAAATCCTTTAGCTTTCCTCACTGAGGCCTTGACTGAGTCTGTCACTAGCTCGGCCTCTCAGTAGTTCTTTCTCAGTTCTATGGCTGCAGGGACTGTATTCGGGTAAGCTTTTTTGGGGGGAAGGGGAAAGGGGGGAAGCGGGGGTACTATGCAAAATTGTGGGAGACTGCTATTTTTTTTAGGTTTCCATGAAAATAAAAAATAGAGATAGGTGGACAGATGAATATGAGATTTAAAGTACCATAACATCCCTTTCATTTAGAATCCACCCTCAAAGTGGACTTTTTGCCTACCAATTCCGTAAGTGCACAGTCCTCAGATTCAGGGTGTGAACTTTGTGATGAATCAAGTCACATATTAAAGTCAGATAAATGAAATAAGTTTCCAAAAAGATTCCAAATGTTTTGAAGACATCCTACACTTTTCAAAATTAAAAAAAACCAAAACCTCAAAAGGTAATTGAAACCTTTGAAAACTATTACCTACAGAAAATAAACTTCATTTAAATCCCTTTTTAGAGAGCCCTTTTACCAAATCTTTACCAAAACTTGTTGCTTTACCCTTTATTTCTCAGTTTAATTGTTTAACTTTTATGGTATTAACTGCATGTCTTTCTGCACTTCCAAAAATTTTAAAAAATGATGCATTTAAATGTGGAAAAGAAACGTTAGTGTATATATTTTAGACATTATCCACATTATCCAGCAGTTCTTCTTTTAAACATTAAATATATGGATTAGGAGTCTTCAAACCTTTACCTGGTGATGAACTAGCTTTAATTACTCTCCCTTTCTCTGCATGCCTGCCTCTTCTTGACACTGTCTAATGTCAAACTAGACAGGCCAGCAGTGCCTCCACTGCCCTTGATAGGAAGTCAGAAGGGCATTACTTTACACTGCAGGTGGCAACCAGTAACAACAGCCCTTCAATTATTTCTAAACCCAACTAATCAAGATGAATGTAAAGTTCCCTCTGGGATTTTTTAAATAGTTTTTGTTTTCTCCTCATCCATAAAACCCATTCTGCTTTAAGAATACTAAAAACTCATACTGAACATTTCCAAAGCATTTCAATCCAGATGACCTGTATGAAATATATTATATTAAACCTAGTTTTATATTGTTTAAAGGTTTTATATTTATGTCAAAGAGCCCAGTACATCTTATAGTGTGCTTAGGCAGATGAACTCAGTGCACCTAAAGCATGCCAGCTGCAATCAGCTCCAAGAAACACTCAGCTCGACTACTGAAGTAACACATTAAGGCTTTCTGAAGCTTTTTCAAAGACACAAGAATAAAAAGGGGACACATAAATCAGTTTGACTTCATCACTGGTGGTATAAGCAGGCCAACGATACAATCTTAAAATGATGCAAGTGTGCTACAACAAAATTGTTTAGCATATCCTTGGCATCTAAAAAAAATATGATGCAATAAAAAAGAAGGTTCTAATCCCATAGGACATTAATATTTCAACCTTTTCAGTCATATTTTTTTCCAATTTCTACTCAAAATCTAAAACATTTTCAGTGCTTATAGATGTCAAGATGACTGCATGTCAATTTTTTTGCAGTGGTTTCTGGGTGCTATATCTCCTGAAAGCTAACATACACCAGTATAAGTTGCACATAAAGGAATATATAAACTGTTATGTTTGCATGTGCAGAGGTAATACAGAGCTGGAACTGAGACCATGGCCAACATAGACAAAGTCACATTATATTCAGTGCTAAATTTTGTGAATTTCTAAAGTAGAGCTGAATTAGACCCACTGAGTCAATAAAATGAATTTGGATTTTTTCCAGTGTAACTGGGTGCATTGACGCATGTGCTTAACTGCACAGTAAACTAATTTGCTGTAGTGTAAAGCATCACAGTCTACATGTACAATGCTATTAGACTGCAGCAAACTAATTTTCACCACCATACGGCAGTGCTGTCAGGCAGTGAAAATAACTGCACTTAAATGCAGGTGTAAATACTGACCGGGGCGTAAATTGTGCCTTGTCAGCCCAAACAGTATGGGACCAGAGTCCGGCCTGCCACCTAGCCACATGGCTCTGCTCTTTGGGCACTCTCGTGCCCTAGCCAGCCCCTCTGCTGCCTGATGCCACAACCCATAGCGCAGGCCTGACCCCCTCCCCCAAACCCTCTGAGCCTGCTGCCAGCCCAGAGCTGCTCCACCCCAGCCTAAACTGCTGCAGTCCCAGGTGCATGTGAAGATGCTGAGCCTGGGAGCAGCTGACTCCAGCACAAATTGTGCCAGAGTTTATTGAGGCATACTAATTGCACATGTAGTTGCATCCACTGAGAACAAAATTGATCCTAGAGGCTAGGGACAGACATTCAAAAAGCCCAAGCCTCAATTATTTAAATCTTTGCAGCTTAGTCTAACCTGCAGAGACTAAACTGATCTGCAAGTGGATAGACATTCACTTTTGATTCAGAAAATGCAGGCACACACCTGTAGTGACTCAGTCTAGAAGCCAGGGGCACTAGAGTGAGCCCTTCCTTCACTTCCACAGTACTGAGCTAGAGGGGGTGTATGGCCAGGCCCCAGCAGGATGCTATTATTAGGGAAGAGTTTAAACCCCCCACCCTGGCTTGCACAGTCCCCTCACCAGGATCACTGCTCAAGGGGTGGGGAGTGTTGCCAGCACCCAGATCCTGGCTAGCACTCTGAGGCAAAGGGCAGGGGGAGGGGGAGCATGGAAAGCATGCTGAGATGCTGGGAGACTCTGATTTAACTTAAACCAGGAAGGAGTCTGGGACAGAAGTTTCATAACTGATTTGGTTCAAACCGATTTAAGTCTGGTTTAAGATACACCTAGTTGAATGTAGTATCAGTTTCAGCCATTTTGAAACTGGTTTATGTACAATGAACTTCTGTTCTGTTACAGGTTTAAACCAGTTTCTGATCATTTATATTGGTTTACATGTAACTTCTGTCCTTAGCCTTAGTAATTTAAATATTTCAGGAATGGGGGCAGATACCTAGTTGAAGTAACAACCAATTTTATTTATTAAATCAGCAGAATATAGAAAACATTGTTTTGATTTTTTTTTGTTTGTTAAAAACTAGCAAAAGATTAAATATGGCGATGATTTCAGAATTGATAATAATTTGCGTGATACATTTATATTTATAATTCGGTTTTTAATGTTTTAGATTATGGTCTCATTTTGCATGATTTTCTTTTAAGCAAAATGAGACCCATCAAAACTATAGGGTCCCCCCCCAATGTTTAAAACAATTTAAAAATTGAGTGACAAAAAAAATTGTCTTTAATTCTTTGTTTTCTTCTGCATTAGATGCTGCTTTGTACTAGCCTGTACTGGCACCCACATATACTCTGTATCCAGGAAAACTGCTGTAGGGCTGCTGAATAAGCTGTATAATAAAAAAAAACCTGGCTAATTATTTCCTCTTTTACACTATCATTTCTTATATGAATAGCTCAGCACTACTAGTATTTCCTTTCCTCTGCATTTTTCTTCATATAACATGATGCTGAAGAGTACTACAGGATACAGAATATGCTTTATACACAAAAAATATTACAAGAATATGGATTTTTAAATACCATGGAATGTTATATGTTACATGTGTCAATTAAAATAGCAGATGGAAATGTTGGAGCTATTCTTAAAACTTTAATATCAAGTAAGTGGCCAATTTATATACCATTTCAGGTTTTTAATGTATAACTGTGGTGATTTATAAAATGTATATTTGGTTGCATCTGTTTTATATTATTTCTATGTTATGCAAAATGGGAATCCCATCTTCCATAGGTAGGAACAAACACTACTGAAGAGTTTTGATGACTTCAAAATTCAAATCAGAAAGCATTATTTTGTTCATCATGAAAGAGGGCATTATAAAATAATGATAAAAATGTCATCAACTTGTACTTTTCAGAATAATTAGAAATAAGATGATATATATTTTCAACATGCAGTGACATATAACCATAACATCTGAATCAAAATTAAATCTTTAGAGATTGAGTCCCTCTTCAAGCCATGCATACACTAATTTAAACATGCCTTGCTAATGTTACAAAGGTGAGTAATCCCACTAAGTGTTATCTAGTGCATAAAATTAAGCACAGATTTAAGTATTTGCAAGAATGGAGCCTTACATCAGAGTAAATGAAAGAAGAATCAGGTTTTAGTTATATGCCATGGAGAACTATGAGATTTATTTTTTTTTTAAATATGCCTTTCCTTTCTGAGCTTACAAATAACTATGAATAGCAAGAATATAATTTGGAAGTATAAATATCTAATTTGTGAACACTATCACTTATCCAAAGTGTTAAAACTTGGACTAATTTTTTTGTAATGTGGTTCAACACGTGAAACACAATATTTATCATTTGTTGTTATTTAACATTAAAGTAATGCTTAGAAGGTCTTATCTTAATTGGTATCTATGCTCTACAGATGCACAGGTAGTCACACTCTCAGTTTACAAACTAAAGCCTCGCTCTAGGCAAATCAGTTGTGCAAATTGATCCAGCTCGAAAGCTGGATTTGGCTCATGTAGTCATGTCATCTAGCCCACAGGGGCTGGGAATTAGGGGCACAGTAGGGTGAGAGAAGGCAGGCCTGCTGCTGATATCAGGATTCCAAAGCTCCAATGACAGTGAGCAAGAGCTGTGTTGCAGCTGCTTCTGCTGACGTTGCCAGGTCCAGACATGGCACACAACAAGCCATGAGTTTGAATCCCCAGGCCTTGATGAACTTTTACGTCAGGGGCAAGCAAAATATGGCCCATGGATCAGATCCAGCTGCCAGGCACTTTCATCTGGCTCCCAGTGCCCCCCAGTGAATTGTGCCCCATACAGCCCTTTCACCCACAAGGATGCTAGCAAGGAACCAACGTGTACATCCATCCGCAACATACACTGTTGCACCTGTTTGCCTTCCCAGACATCCAGTTTACTTGGGGAAGCAGGTAGGGAAGTAGCGGGGCTGGTGCCAGGGCAGTGGAGAGTTGCAGCTCAGTGGAAGCATGAAGCCCATGCCCAGGATGGTGATGGAAGTGTGGAGCCCGCACCCAGGGGGGCGGCAAGAGTGTGGAGCTCAGCTGGGCAGGGTATGGGTGTGAGGGAGGGTGGGAGGTGTGGGCCCTCCTACAAACTCCCCTACATGGTGTGCAGCCCCCACTGCTGGCAGCAGCAGCAAGCAGAGGACTCAGGGTACTCATACCCAGTCCAGGGGTTGGCACCTGGTGTGGTGCAGCTCTGGCCAGTGCTGTGTGGTGGGGCAAAGAGCTCAGCCTGGCCTGCTGCTTCAGGCCGTGTGCCTGCATCTCCCACACTGGCACCTGGGGAAGCCCCACATTGGAGCCAGCTGCCTTCTCCAGCTGCTGCTGTGCAGGTCCCCACACTCTACCAAGAGTGGAGGGAGTCCCCCCTGCTTTCCTGAGAAGTCCTGCAGTGGGGGCTGCACACCATGGGTCAGGTGCATGGGGGATCCCAAAACCCTCAACCCTCCCTCACACCTCACAAACCTCACATACCAACACCCTGCCCCCATACCTACCTATACACACAACCCAACATACCCTATGCCCCCCACACACAGCCTCACCCCCTCATAAACTCTCCCACATCCCCACACCCCACCATACACAGCTACTCCTTGCTTAATGTTGTAGTTACATTCTTGAAAAATGTGACCAAGCAAAACAATGTTAAGCAAACCAAATTACATCACAGTAGTTAGCTACTAGCAGGTGACAGCCAAAATAACTGAACATTGCGTAAATTTAAACGAGTACATTCTCTAATAGATCAGTGATGTAATAATATTAACCGGGATGATGTTAAAGTGAGGAGTACCTGTACACACACACCACTAAACACACCCATACACACTCAATATAAAAGACTGAGACTTTATTTTTGAGTTATTATACAATCCCTTCTGGATACAGTACACAGACACAAATCATGACAAGCATTTTTTGTAATAAAATTTAAATATGTTATTGTAGGTGTTTGACTTTTAGTATATGATTTTGTTTTTTTCTGGTTCTAAGATGGTAACCCTCCCCTCCCAAAAGGAATATTGGGGGGTGGGGGAGCAGAAAAGGGAGGGATTTCCAGTGGCAACTGTCAGGGGTTAGGGGGAGGGACTTCCAGTCCCAATATGGTGATCAGGGGGCAGGGCAACCGTCAAGGGGCAGGGCTACGCATGTGGCCCTTGACAGCTCACCAAAACATTTCAAGTGGCCCTCTAGGTGAAATATTTGCCTGCCCCTACCCCTGCATCCATGTAGAATCTCACCGAATTGAAGTAAAAACCTTTAGGAGCTTGCAGAACAGAAACTTAAGTAGGAAAGTTATATGGAAATGCAGGTGAGAGAACTACATAATCAAATATGTGCAATTGGATATATGAGGATAAATCTGTAACATATTAGTGCTCTTATATATAATTATAAATTGCAATTGCAGCAGATGTTAGTCTTGTGGAGGCATATGCAGGGTTTTATGGAGGTCATTCTCTGCATAAAGAACAGTATAAAAGATTTTGTAGACATTGTAGTAGAAGGAGCTGACAAAGAAGTGAATATAAGTGATATTGTCAGAGTCGGGGCTGCAGGAAACAATGCCTGAAGATGTAAGAATAGACCAGTGGAGAAAGTCTGATTATGAAGGGTTTGAAGGTGCTGAATTCATTCATGATCCTAGAAAGATTAATTGAAAAAGAAAAATGGACCAATCATTCCTGTTAGACATCTAGCAAATCCCACTGATTTATACCGAGATGCAAGAATACTATTTTCACAAGATTTTATTTAAAAATCTAAATTTAATATTTTTCCTAAATGCTATTCTGGCCTCACTTCTGTTCTGTTTTCATTTGTTTCCACATTTTACTCATATAAATGTTAACTTCGTTTAATAATTTTTTCTTCATTTTAGGAAGGTTATTTTATTCATTCTACCATAAACTCAATGCACCTAAATACAGTGCTTTTTTTTTTGAATGCTGAATATCCACAGCTTTCATAAGGTGACAAATTTATTTTCATGGATGAGTATGGCACCATATGATGAATCTTAGAAATGTAGGTTTGGAATTTTTGCTGGTACTTGCTGGAGCATAATGTGGCTGCTATTCCAAAATATACAGCAACATTAAAAACTACATTAACAAGAAAAAACAGAAAGTTTCTCTTTATCAGGAAAAATGTGATATGATCTTTATTCAATCCTCATTTTTTCACTTTTTAAGAAGTATTACAATGATATTGGTCAAATGTATTCCTTGTATCCTTTATGCATGATATATTCTGTACACAGTGTAAAAAAAGGAGACATCCTTACACTCATTACTAAAATGAATTCTGATTGGATAGTTGTACTAAGATGATTTATTAACCTGTTTACTTTACTTTTCAATAAATAACAAAGTCAATGGAGCAATTGTCACGTGGTAAAGTATGCAGGGTATAAAGAAGTACACATGTCAATACTTCATATACATTTTTATTTTTTCCATGTTTTGAAGAAAAAATTGAATCCCCAACAGGGATGTATTTTTACAGCTTAGTATTTTAAAAAATGTTACTATTTAAAAATATTTTATTGTAAATTAACACATTTTATTTATTTTTTTTATAGCAGACATAACAAAGACCTAGAAAGTGGTTGAGTAAAATAGAATAGAAGAACTAAGTAATCATAATTGTTAATGTTTTAGGTCACTGTTTATCTGCTACATTGAGAACTCTACCTTAAGAATTGAAAACAACTTTGGAACCACCCTGGTTCAAACACAAACAGTGAAACATTTCTCTCCTAGACAATAGTTGTCACCCCTTTTTCAGCTGTACAAACTCAAGTCAAATTATTGAGAAGATTGACACTGTTATTAGAGCACCGGAAACAGGAAATAGGCTGGATGCTTGCAGAACTCGGGGGAAAGCTCTAGTAGAGTTCCTCCAGCTGGACATTCATCATGCTCCTGTGTTTCTAACCCAACATACTGGGCTTATGTACCCTTAGCTTCCCTACATCTCAGTGGTCTCCAGCCATCTTCACTGCTCTTTCTGGCAGATATCCTTGGCACAGCTTCTCCCTTACTCCTGCATGGAACTGAATCCCATGAACCATCTACACTAGACCATAGAACAGGTGGTAACTCCCAAAATGCTTCTATAGCTTAAATAGACCTTTTACAGTAGTCCAACGTTGTGGGCAATTTAGGTTTACACTTTATTTCTTTGCTTAAATGCCTAAATATGATTAAGAGGGCATGTCTACATGTGCTATTAATGCAATTGAATAAACTCTGGCACAATTTGTACCATAGTTTATTGCTCCCAGGTGCCGCTTGTGCACCTCGCACCACAGCATGCTGAGCCAAGTCAGAGCAGCTCCAGCTAGCAGGAGGCCCCAGGGGTCAGCCTGCCAGTTCAGGGCTGCTCTGCCCCAGCTCAACATGCTTCAGTGCGGGGCTACCCAGCAGGCAGCCCCCACACTAAAGCACCCTCATGCCCCAGCCAGCTGGGTCAGCATTTACAGGTGCATGGCTGCACATGAGAAAACTTCACTGCAGGGTAGCACTTGTATTGAAAAGTACTACCCTGCTGTGAAGTTTATTAGTTTCTTATGGCCTAATACGACTGCACATGTAGACTCTGAGACATTTACTGCAGAGCTAATTAGGCATCATGGAGATGTGCCTACAGGCTTTCTAAAGGTTCCAAAAAAAGTCATGTTTTGCCTGTAGCTAGTGCAAATGACTTCTTCTTCATATCAGGTGGTAGATAACTCGCACTCCTGAGCAGCCAATTTTTCTCATATTCAGCTGGTCCCACAGTAAGAAACAGTCTCCTCTGCTATGAAAGCATGCTCCTCTATTCTTCTTAACCTGTTTAGCTTCCCTCATCTCTTCCCCTGTCCCACTCATTTCAGTGGTTTTAACAGTTGACATCAAGTGATTGGTTCTCTGTTCTGCCTCTTGGGAAATCATTACCTCTCTTTCTGCAAGCCATCAATATTTAACAACCTTTCATTGTCCCAGGTCTGGGAGATCCATGACCCAGCCCTGATGGCTTCACTGTTGTGAGTCATGTAATGGTTATAATAATATAACCAGCATTGATAAGAATTCATAGAGAGACCCTCGAAAATCATCACACAAACATATAAAAACTAGGTAAAAATCCAGCCCAGAGTGTAGAAATGTGTGTGTGACTGGTATGTATTTGTGCATGTTCTGATAGTTATGTTTTTGTTTTGTACAAGTAATCTACTGTATTGTATCCACATTCCAGAGTAACTATGAATGAGCACTGTTTGTCTGGCAAAGTAAGTTTGGGATGCTGGGCTTTTCCTTACGTCACTTTAACCATTTTTTCCATATAACATGGAAACAGGCAACTAAGTAAACAGTAAAATGAGCATTTTACTTGAGATAGGACTTTAATAAGAAATTTGGGGGAAAACAATACTGTAAACTGTAGAAATTCTTTAAGGTGGTTGCTTATTGTCTATTAAAATTAATCTGTAGCTAAGGTTTCTCAGTACTATACATAAATAAGGAAAAGAGAAAATTCTCAACAAATTCCTTGATTGAGTTACTTCTAGCTCCAGTCATAGACTTTGTTTAGATTATAAAAACCTCCCAATCTAAGAGTTTAATTGGTAAAATTAAATTCATTACTAGTTCATGAATACCAACTCATGTATTTTGCTCTGTTTTATCCAAAAGTCTATAATGGCAGCACATAAAGGGCTTTTTCCAGCACTCACTGAATCCAACCCAATTCCATCAATTTCCTTCAATGAGCCTTCAGGCCCCAAGGCTTGGGGTCTAGCTTTACAGCATTTCATACTGCATAACGTTATTGGCATTCAAATTCACTTCAGCACAATTTCAGCTAGTATTCAATGTAAATAAAAGATGAAGAATCTTGCTTTTAAAAAGCAACAGCTTGATGGGTTTGCATATCTTTTTTGGTACGTACCAATGTTACATTTCACCCAGTAGAATCACAATTCTATTGGCTGAAATGTGCTGTGTGCAAGCATTCAAAGCACTTTAACTGCTTTTAAAATTGCTGGTGCAGTGAAAATCTCCATCACCTTGGACAAGGTTGAAGTGTTTATCAATTGGGGCAGAAGAGTTTGAATGAATGTTGTCTCACACTCACAATAAACTGCAGCCACCACACTGGCCTCCATAATCCCACTGTGCATTGCTTGTAATCCCCACGTCCCCCCATAGGGTAAGTTCTCTAACCCCCTCAGAAAACCTATGCTTTGTCTGAGAGTGGTACAAACCCTGCCCCCTCTCAGTGTCAGGGTCAGGAAAGGCCAGCCCCCCTCTACAGGCTTATATTGGAGTACAGGTCTCCAGAGAGCCCTGGAGAGTCAAAGCAACCATGTCCCCCAGAGAGAACCCAAACCTCCTTGGCTAGGGACAGATATTCAAAAAGTCTGAGCCTGAATTGATTCAGTCTTTTCATGTTAATCTAACCTGCAGAGACTGAACTGATCTGCTAGTTGACAGACATTCAGTTTTCAATCAGGAAATGTAGGCACACACCTGCAGTTGCTCAGGCTAGAAGCCAAGTGGCACTAGAGGAAGCCCTCCCTTGCCTTCCACGAGCTGAGTTAAGAGGAGATCTGGCCAGGCCCTGGCAGGATGCTCTGAGTAGGGAAGGGTTCTAGCCCCCACCCTGCCCTGCACAGTTCCCAGCTGGGGTGTGCCTGTGGGTGGGGGGAAGGGAAGCAGCTCTCACCAGGCTTCCCCCCACTCACTGCTCAACAGGTGGGGAGTGTTGCCAGACCCCAGCACTCAGCTAGCACTCTGGGGCAAAGCGGGGTTGGGGAGGGGGAGGACTGCATGCATTCATTGATGATACCGAGCGTTTCAATCTCCCTCTCCCTGTTTCTTCATACTGTCTACAGCAAACTGAAACGCACTGCTTTCATTGTAAACCAGGTTATTTCTCACACCTCTCTCTGTCCCTTCTTGAAAACTGACAGATTGCAGCCTTTGAAGCAAGCCAGCAGCCAGCAGGGAACTTATCAGAACACAAAGCTTATCAGCCCATCAAGAAAACAAAAGCCTCTCTCTCATTAGGTCAAGCTCTTCTTAAAAAGCTTTTTCCAAGGCATTTGTAAGAAAGAAAGGAGAGATATTACCAGCTGACCTGTTAATTAGTTCCAAAAAGCCATAAGTAGACACTGTTCTGTCTGTCTTTCTTCCAGGGAAATTTGAGACACACACGAATAGACAAATCTCAGCATTAGCTAGCATGGAGTTGCTGTGTCTAGATGCCAGCTGGGGTCTGTGCCACTGGGGCCTCCGCAGTGGAAGAGGGAGGATCCCTGCTTGAGCAGCAAGCGAGGGGAGGGTGGTGCAGGAGGAAGCCAGGCAGATGCTGCTATGCCTGCAATCTCCACCTCCTTCTCAGCCAGCTGGAGCTCCAACTAGGAAGGAGAGGGGCAGGTCTAGCACTGCTCTCGGGAGCAGACAGCCCAGCCCAGAGCTGAAAAACATGGTGGGATGCTGGGGGACTCTGATTTAACTTAAACCAAGAAGGGGTCTAGGGCAGAAGTTTCACAAACCAGTTTGACCTAAATCAGTTAAGACTGATATTACATTCAACCAGGTTTATCTTAAACCAGTTAAGGCCATTTTGAAATTGATTTATGTGCACTGAATTTATATTCAGTTGCAGGTTTAAACCAGTTTCTGATCACTTACACTGGTTTATGTGTAACTTCTGTCCTTAGCCATTGACACATAGCTGGATCCAGACTGCAGGTTTGGGAAACCCCAGGGCTTGGGGACCATGGCTGCCTAGGGAGATCCTGACCATTTTAATGCCCCAGGAGACACCAGGCCTGGGGAAGCATGGCCAGCTAGGAAGTACCCAGCAGCTGCATGCTCCAGGAGAGTGCAGAGTGAGGCATGAGGCTAGCCAGCTATTTAAAATGCCCTGGGAGACTCTGACAGCAACAGAGACTCTCCCCATGGCAGCTATGAAGCAGGGACAAAGAGCAGAGCTGCTGTCGCTTGGGAGTTCAGAGGGGTGTCATCTTCTGTGACAGGCAACCAATCAGGGCTGCTCAGCATACAGGTTTCACTTGATTTATGTGGGTTCTTTATATGAAAATTTGCTCTTATGCGATGAGCATATTTAGACCCATAATTTGCTATATGCAAGGTAAATTATCTCTTATGCGATCAGTGTAGATGCCCCCCTCCCCCAACCCAAGCAGGTAAGTCTGTGGCGGGAGGGGA
>NW_005842003.1:1280613-1288234 GCF_000455745.1 Alligator sinensis
CCAGCCCCAGTTGCAACGGCAGCACCATGCTCTGCTTCTCCCCACTCACCTCTGCTCCTCAGCTGCAGCATGCCCTGGTGCAGGCAGCTGGTGTCAGCTGCTCCCAGGGCTGCTCCAGCACAGGCATGCATTCCCAGAGAACGGCACATAAATCCATTGTTTGCACTCACCCTAGCCCATGCTGGTGCAGCCCTGGGAGCAGCCAACACCAGCTGCCTGCACCAGGGCATGGTGCAGCCCAGAAGCAGAGGTGAATAGGGATAGGCAGAGCCCAGGCATGGGGGGACAGGCAAAGCATGGTACAGCCTAGTGGCTGCAGGCACCTGGCGCCAGCTGCTCCTGGGTCCACCACAGCCTGGGCTGGAGTGAGTGTTCCCTCTGTTTTGCTGCTTTGTGCAGCCTCGAGAGCGGCACCTTCCCCCCATCCCTTCCCTAGCCCCAGCCTCACTCCCTCCCTCACCGCCATGGGAGCCTATCCCTATTTGTTACAATGTAAAGTGGGTTGACTTTATACAAATTTGATTTCTGTGCCGTTCTCTGGGAATGTATGCACTGCATAAATTGAGGGAAACCTGTACTTGGCTGCCCTTTGCAATCTTCCTCAGCAGGGTGGAGCCTGCACAGCTGCCTTGGCCCTCTGGCTGCAGACCGTCACCAGCACAGGCAGCCTATGCTACTCTAGTCTGAAACCCTGAACACATGCACTATTCACAGTTGGTTGGGGTTCCAACTGATTGCACAAAGTGGTTAAATTTCAACCATTTGAAGTGAACACTTGCACACATCCCCAGAGATAGAAGTATTGGCAGGATAATCTCATATTTCTACTCCTTTCCAAATGGGATAGAAGCTTAACAATTTTCAGTTAGAACAGAAAGAAGACAAGCCAATCCACAGGAAAATAAAGGAAAACAGGCCTGCTTACTAGTCCAAAGCCAAAATAAAAATAGAAGGGAATTTTTTTTCTGTTATATTAGTCAACTTGACTACATAATACTCACATAACGGAATGACTAAAACCTTCCCCTTTCTTTCATGATTTAGTAAAGACTTGGACTAGTATTTCTTATAGTTTTTAGAAAGAAATAGCTAGGGGAAAAGGGAGAAAAAGAATAACCTAAAGGAAAGTATGAAAATATATCAAGTGTGCCAAATTTTTTCAGCATAACAATTTGAAATACCTTCTGACTGCCCCTTGATATCCTATGGAGCACCATCTGTCCTGACCATCCTCTTTGCCTTATGTACTTTTTGTATCCAGCATGGAGTGGAAGGATATATGTTCAACAAATGATATTCATCCCAAAAAGATGTATTACACAATATAGTTTTTGTAGCTGACAATCCCATGTAAATGAAGAATATGATTTTTATGTAGCAGCTATGCAAATTTTAATGTGACAGTGATCTATCTTTCCTTGTGCTGCACACAGGTTCATGAGTAAAACATGAAAAACTAACTGCTAGGTGCTCAAAGAAGTCACTCCTGAAGGCTTAAACATGTAAAGATTTTTTTTTACAAAATATAGATTAACAATTGGGCTGATATGCTTATATAGTAAATTCTTCATGGCAGGGAGATTTTCCTTCCCTTTTTCTTTTTTTTGTGTTTTTCCCAGTTCTCTCTCTAAAGTGTCATTCTTTAGAAAAAAAATAGGACTGAGTTTTCACTGAGTTTATGCTAGTGAGGGGTCTGGATCTCACACAGTAATGCATTCAACAAAGACTTCTTGCCTTATATAGACATAATGCCTGCAATAAAGGCTTACAGAAAAAGGGCCAAGTTTTTCAAAATCAAGATTTTCATGCCAAGACAAAGAACACTTGATAGTGCAATTTAAGCACAGGCCTGCTTTGTATTAAATGTAGAGATGAACAATACAGCTAGAAGCACTGGGTGCAACACATCCCAGGTGATCAGTGGTTGTGTGTCTGTTGTTCCATACCATTTTGGTATGCAGCTTATTACCATTATATGCATCATAACAGTGACTAGGAATTCCAATCAAGATTTTCCAGCAAAGCAAGTCACTGATACAAATCATTGACAAAGGCTGATGGCCTGGACAGATGACACATTAACAGCAATTTAACTTGCATTAATTTTGTACACTGGTTTAATTTATACTGGAGTCCAGAGCAAGAAGATGACCAGCAACCAGGTCACCTCAAGTACCTGTCGCAGTAGGTGCTTTTAGAGAACCTTGTAACTGGGTGAGTTGGAGCCAGCAATAACCTTCTTAACAGAGGAAAAGCTATCTTGGGATTGAAGTAAATACAAACCACAAACACCAGTGTAAATTGTACCAGTGTCATTCTATCCTAACCTTTTTCTGGGGTAATTCTATAACACTATAGTAACTTAGACCTGTGTAGGGTTATATATTGTATGTCTGCTCCTTGTTTACACCTGTGTAAGAGTGAGTTACATCTATGTAAATATGTCTAGGCCCTGACATCTCTCCATTTCCCTGGTGACAGCTACATCTAGCTCTCCTTGGCTGACAGAGAGAAAACTGTTTTGAGGCTTTTGAATGTCAGTTTAGGTGCAATAGGAAGAAGGGAAAGAAGCTACTCTCAAAGAGAGAGAGAAAATGGTAACAATTATATTTGTTTACAATAATGACAATAATCAGTGGAGGTTGAGTCTTAAAAAGGTGTCTCTATTGCCAAGAAAAAAATTAACTATGACATTTAACATGTTTAGCATTTCTGTTCTGATAATATGAGGGCCAAGAAATTCTTCAGCTGTGAAAACCTGAAGGACAATTAATTGTGATACATTTTTTGTATTACATGCAGCATTAAATAAAAGTATTTGAGGTCTTTTCATTGTCTTCTATTTCTAGTGTAATTTCTAAAGGACAGTTTTGCTGTTTATGTTATTAGCAATCTAAATGAAGCACTAAGGTAATTTAAATGCTTTATATTTTCCACTATTATGGCTATTAATAACTATAACACAATAGTTTATATGATCAGCTTAATAAATACCTACAGTTTCTCTCAAGAATTCTTCATCATCTGTGTACTGAAAGATATTTCTTCAAACATTTCCTATGATCAACTATTCATTGCACCAAGCTAGTATCAAATTTAAATTTGAAGCAACTTTATTGTAATCTCAAATGGTATCTGGCTGTCAGTAAGAGGCTGGCATAATGGATTGTAATCACTTTGAGCAGAGTAAGGACAGGTCTAGCAGAAAATATTTAATTCTAGGTGATGGCTCCTGCAGAGTCAGTAAAGGGCACATGCTAATAAGGAAACTGCAGAAAGGCACTGGTGACGACATGCTCATTGAAAAGAGCAAGCTCAGCAGATACAGTGCAGCTAATAAAACCATTACTGCCTCATGTCAAGCTATGAAAAATACCAAAGGACAGAGTCATCACAGTGAAGGAAAAAACAGAGTACTTGCATATTATGGCTGGAAAAGCTTTACAGGCAGAACAATGTTAAGATAACAGTGTTATCAAATGCATGAATAAAAATATGCCAAGAAGCTTGCTCAGTAAAAGAACATTTTTCTTTTTAATTCAGTGTACATACCACAGGCTGAAGCCTTACCATTCATTGTATTAATTTTCAGTTTTAAGCTCATTTCCAGAAAGTCATCCGTTGTCTTATGCTGAAGGCAGCAGGTTTAGTTTGTTTTCTCTCTCTCTTCCCACCCCCAACCCCTTTACTTCAGTTTATGATAAAGTCCATAGGTAAAACACAAAGCACTGCAAATGAAGATGACTATGCATGAAAAGCATACAGATGCCTTTATAGAGAATTAATTTACCACACTCTGATTAACGGTTTCTGTTACCACTGGCAAATTGTGGGTCAACTTGTCTCTTTCTAAAACTGGGAGTCTGTCCAGGAACAATGAGAATCTGAAGTCTTCATAGCCTGCCTGTGCTCTACTGTACAAACAGGTACTTCAGCTGGCAGTATTTATAATGCAAGTATAGACCTTCTGGTCTACACCTGATGCATACATAGCTGCTATTTTGATAGGCAGCATGACTTGCTATATCTACTAGAAAACAAGATCTAAACTGATCTTTTTCTTTGTCAATGTTTTCTAAGGCAAAGTGGATGAAGTTTTATACAAAAAGACATTTTTTTTCATAATGTGCTAGGTGCAAATTCACACTTTCATTTAAAAAAACCTCTCCAAACTTGTGACTATGATTATTTTTAAAAGAATGAACCCAATAAATGCTAGATGTCATGATCTTTGAAAGTGAAATTCTGTTAATGGTATTATGGTCTCATTATCAAAACTTTTATTAATCAGGGTTGGCCACTACCAAGCAATGCCCACTGAAGTCTATGGGAATCTATCAGGTGAATCCCAACATAAGGTGCTAAATTTATGTGCCAGATATAGAATGCTGATTTTGTAAATCAATGTATACCATATATCCCTAACATTTTGACATAGCAGCCACTCCCATGATCAGCAAGTACCAGATTTGTACAAGTGAGATGCTGCAAAGTTATTTTTAAGTTATCAATATATTTTTCCTAATTTACCAATTAATAAAATCTGAATAGCCTCTGAATAGTCATAAGATAGCTCAAAAACCTCTGAATGAAGCCTCTCAAATATACATTTCACCTTGCTCATGTTTCTGTTCTTGTTACATTAGCCTTCAGCAATTCTTTCAATGGGATGCTCCTAGATGGTGCAATTTTGTACGCTCCCTTCCCCTTGCCAGAAGTCCACAGCCATTGATTGCAACATGTGATCTAACTGAAAATTGCACTAAAGCCACTAAGAGGGATCATCTGTCATGGAAAACTCATTATATAATTTTTTTTTAAATGGGATATGAGCCTTCATTCATAAATAGAGGAAGAGTAAGTATTTTTTTTTCAGAGCTAGGCCATATAGATCCTTGAGTCTTCTTTACCACTTACCTTTTTGACCTTAAGTAAGCCTCAAATAATTAACTTAAATCAGATTCAGATTATTGAATCATCCTGAGCTGAAGCTTAGGTAGTGAGAAATCACACATGCAGTATTCTCCACTAAAGTGCATGGCCTTGGAACTAAAAAAAAAAAAAAACCAGCTCTGCACTTACCTGAAAATAATGTATGCAAGGCTCGCCCAGTACACAGTTCTGTAGTATTAGCAATCCCAAAATTGATTAGCTCCTGTACTTTTCAAGACTTCTAAAGTTCAGTTTTGGGACTGCTACTAGAAGCCTTGAAAATACTTTCCTGAATCTGATAGCAGCCCTGAAACTGATTAGTTCCCTTCATTTTTAAGGCTTCAAATAGTAGACCTTTGTCAACTGGCTCTGTTGGAACAATTCTAGTGACAATTATCATGCACTTAAAGGTAATACAGTTCCATTGCAAGGAAGACAGTGGTCAAAAATGGTATGCCCTTAGTGGTTTATGCACTCACCCAACAGGCAGATAACTGTTGTTTGTTGCGACCTGAACAACAGACAAAAATTGACACTGGTGTTGAATTCTGCTGTTAAACAAATTATACATTTATCCAATATGCCTATAACTGGAGTACACTGTATGGCCCCCACTTATAGTTATGCAAGTTCATGTTTTGAATGTGGGTCCTAACTTTGTAAATCATAACCACATAAGAAATAATCCATGAGACACAGCAAGCAAGAAGCTTGAGCCTTCAATCTAGCGATGAGGGCGCTCTTCTAAAGTCGACATACTGGCTTATGGTCTCTCCTCCTAGGACTATTTATTATCGTTATTAGACAGTTAAGGCACACCCAGATAAGCGTGGCCACGCAGGATGTGGCACCATAAACACATCTGCCGTGCCACATATCGCACAAACAGGCATTTTCCATGCTGTAAGGGCTGCTGAAAAGGGAAGCTGAGCCTACTGGAGCTGTGCTGCAGCTGCTGGCTAGGCTCCGCCTGGCAGGATCACCACTGCTGCAGCCCCGGGAAGTCTCCAGGACCCCACATAAGGCTGCTGGGGCCAGCACAGTGCTGGCTCCAGCCTCTCCTACTGCTCCCGAGGTAACTTGCTGCATGCCAAAGCATGAGTGGCATGAGCATTCCCCAGGACAGGCAGCTGTGGTGCAAGGTGCACCACTGCTACTTGTCCCCAGGGAACCAAATGTCTGCACTTGTCTGGACATACCCTTAATGGTTAAAAAGCAGACATAAAACTGGGAGCAGGGATCAAAACCCAGAATTCCTTCCTAAGAAAGCAAACTTATCACTGAGCTACAGAACCAGGGCTCTTCACAGTTGAACTTGATCTCTCTTTCTCTATAGCCCCATCTCTTCTGCTTAATCTCTATACTAACTGATAAACTTCTGTGATTTGTAAGAGTGAGGATGAACTGGTGGTTTACTAAAAGCTGGTGAGCTAAGAAAAAAAATGGAGACACCAGAAAAATATAGTGCTAGGGATCTTTAGGAATTCTACAGAAATGATTCTCTACTCTTCTGCTGAGCCAGGCCAACTTGCTATGATCAACGGATCTCAGTTATTAATATCTCAAGGTTCACAAAGATTTATTGTGTCCTTCAATCCTCTACTAACTGATTGTACTACTATATATAAATGCTCTTGTATATCCTGGCTAAATATTGTCGCTTCTGTCTGCCAAAAATGTGCAGCACAGATATGATATGATAACTCTGGTGCTGTGACGTCTGACTTCAAGGGAGAGTAGCATAATTGTTATCTTCTCCTTCAAATTTTCTAAGGATCTATTATAGAGCAGCCCTATGTATGAGATTTTGACCATTACAGGAAGCATTGTCAGACTCAATACACAGCTCCTGCTAATTTACTGTTACTTAGGCAAAACAAGAAGTAGTGCATGGGGAGTGAAATTAAACACTGTAAAGAGACAGAACAAGCCCTTTGGGGGTTAGAGTGGATTTAAGTGGTGCACTGGTCTTTTGCTGACACTCTATGCAGGTATATATTTCACCCATAGAAAAAAGAATGGAAAGAGTTCTCCACACCATTTTCCAGCAGCATACCTACAGTTATGTCGCTCCTAAGAAAAATACATTTAAGCCATCTTCCTTAATTTGCTATGGTCTACTCCAGGAAAAAGGTGTTATATGATATCCCCCAGTTAACTGAAACAGATCCAGCCTTTTCCTCTGTGTATGAGAAACTGAATATGCTGTAAGTGACAATAATACACACTTCTCCAATGGGCTTCAGGAGGGCTTCTGCATTGGCTGGTGAAGTGCTTGTGCTAACCAACCTTCCAAGGACGTAGCCTTTACTTACATCCTTATCCTGGGCCAGGTCCAATGGCAGGTGAAGAGGTGAAGTAAGGGCATTTGTAGATGACATGGGGATTTAAATTGAAGTAGTGTTTTTTTAAAAAAACACTATTTCAATTTAGGGCGAAGTAAACCCCTGTGTCATGTACACATGTGTCCTTACCTGCCTCCCCGGTGGCAGGAAGGGGAGAGCAAGCTGCTGGTGGGCTGAGCAGTCCCCGAGCTGTGAGGGGGGACAGGGAATAGGGGGGAGTTTGTGCTTCCCTCCATGGCAGCGGCAGGTCCCCCCTGGAAGCACCTGTCCGCAGGCACCCGGCTTGGGTGGTCCCGGGGGGCCCTGCAGCTGCGGAGGCAAGCACTGCCCCCCCCCCACCCCCC
>NW_005842003.1:1288265-1301585 GCF_000455745.1 Alligator sinensis
CACACACACACACACAACTCAGGCAGACAGACTGGTTCCAGGGAAGAATAATAATTTAAAGAAAAAAAAGGAAAAAAGACCAGGCTCGCCACATTTTTTTTTCCCCTTCATTGCAGTCTACCTTCCTGGGCTGCTCCTGGGGCTATCTATACAGCTCCTGAGTCACACAAAGCCTGGCAATTCTCTCCACGGCTGTAAGGTAGCTAACTAAAACTCCTCACAGGTGTTTTAGTTTGCTGCGCCCCAAAGCCATTTAAGGTGCATTACACTGCTGAATTTGCTACAGCAGCTGGAATTAACATTCAATATGCTGCTATATTTGCAAACTCATGCAAACAGCAACACCATTAAAGTGGTGCAAAAGAGCATTTAACATGTCATCTACAAATGCTACAGGTTAATATCTATTTACTTCCTGAACAAAACAACTCTGATCTCATCTAAATACAAAAATAGTACATTATTTTAAATATGCTGTTATAGTGAAAACAGTACAGCTCCCATATTGTAACTGCAGATACAACAATAAAAATTGTATACTGGTGTTACATATTCCTGTTTCAGAAGAACAATAAACTATAGAGGTATCAGACTCTACAAACTGTTAAAACAGCATCCATATTATAATTTGTATCACTATATTTGTATTGGGAAAAAAAAAATCATAGCCTAACCAAAATACTACACAGCCTAATCAATAGTACTGTAAAATATATGTTTACACTAGCCATCAATGTCTTGTCTCTGTGCAAGTTTGTAAAAGGGGAAAAAAATTATCCTCATTCCTTGATTCATCTTCTACAGCTACAAATGTAAGCATGGAAAGCAAGAAAATCTGTTGTTAAGATTATAGTTTCAGTCATGCTTTTCATTGTTGTTATGATGTTAAATGGTTACAGCAATCAGACACATGAGACAGAACTGGAAACAGTCCCTCAAGACAACTAAAATGTAAAAAAACTCCACTTTTGATTTCAGAGCAAAAGAATCTCTCTTGGTTTCTTGTAAAATCATGCTTCAATCACAATTGCTGATGAGTTGAAGAAAACAAATGCTCACCTCAATATGCACATGAAAGAAGAGATATTTTTAAACCAAGTTTTAAGAAAAAAAAATGCCATGCTCTTGCCCCATTGCCCTTACTACAGAATACCATATTTTATTGAATATAACATACCCACAAATAAAATACACATATTATTTTGGGAAGGCAGAAGGTAATGAAGTAGAAAACAGAATGATCCAGCATCGTGCTGAGAAGTGGCATCCCTGGATACAGTCTGGATCAGAAAGAAAACAGAAGGAACCTCATGTTGTGACAGGACTCGCTCCTGGGGTGTCACACTTCCTGGACAGTTTATAGCCTCAGGAGAACTTATCTTTGTCATACAAGGTTAGGCTCCACACCTTTGCAAGGGCAAGAGTAGGGCTGTTAGTTTTATACTATACATAGTTCTTATTTTAGTTCCTGTAAATAAAGTGTTGCTTCCACACCACAAGCTTCATCAAGATACTTCCAGCAGCTCACTTGCTGCTTCAGGCATAAGCTATAGTGCTCAGCCAATGGCTATGGCTATGAGACATTAACACAGAACTTCTCTTCTTTGGTTTTCTGAGGAAGACACAACCAGCAGCCATCTAAGCATCTGCATCGACTGCACAGTGTCTCCAGGCGTGTTTCTTTTCCAGCAAGAAACCACCTTCCTCTCTTAATACGTGCACTCTAGTTTTGAGGGGCTGATTTTCGAGGGAAAGATATATGTTATATGTGAGAAAATGTGGTAATAAATTACTAAATAAATATGTAGGTCTTATTTAAGGGGCAGCTGAGAACTGCTGTCCATCTAGGTAGTTATGTATACTTTACATACTTTTGGGGAAATCATATCTACCAATGTTTAAAAGAGCAAGCAAAATAAAAACTAAGTAGTTATTATACATACAAGTATATTTCATTTTTCTTGACTATTACTCTGTCTTCTCCCATCTTTGATGGTTCTTTCTTTTCTAATTTAGTCAAAGTTTTTTTAGTGACTTAATAATAAAGCATTTTAAGCAAGTATACACATTTTAATTCCAAACTTTTCTAGTTATGACACTAGCAGAGATAAGTTTTGTGAATTAAGAATTAATGTTAACCAAAACAAAATATTTTGTAACCATCATTAAACTAATTATACATAGATCAGCCATAGCATAACACCCTTATTCACTTAATTCAGTGACATACAATTTGAAGATGAATCATTTAATTTGTCCTTGAAAAAGGCAAATAATTCTATTTTTACTCTGTCTATTTCAATTTCCTCTAACAATGTGAAGCTCTCATATGAAACCATCTGCACTTAATTAATCATATGCTCCACCCAACATTATCACGGTCCCAAGAGAATTCTAAAAATATACTCCTGAATTAATGCTACAACTAATGCATTCAATTTAGCATTCTATATAAAAGACGTATAACTAAGCAAAATTCTCCACTCAGCTGTGCAGTACAGATCTTGACTTACATATTATGCTCACTCATGAAAACTTAAGCATATATATAGGAAGGGCAGAATTTTTCTTTTGGTTCAAGACTGAAGCAGAAGAATTTTGCTTCCCAGTATTTGAACAGCTGATCTCAGGGGAGGATCCAGAAGGGTCCAGTGGCACAGCTGCACCCCTTTTGGATTGGATTGCACCATGGGAGCATCCAGGGACTTTTTCCAGTCCCTAAAGCAGGTAAAAATTCTCCCTCCATTCCCCTTTGTGCTGCCCCCTCCCTCTGCCTGCCACTGCTGCTTTTCCTTGCCCTATCCTGGGGGTATGGGAAGCACCAGAGCCATTCCTACCTGCTCCAGCAGGTTGTGTAGGGGGCTGGCCTCATCTAGGGACAAGAGTAATGGGAACAGGTGCGGAGTTCCCTTTCTCTGTGCCTACTCCCAGGTATGAGTATTTTCCCACACTGTCGCCACCCCCAAGTGAGCCCAGCCCCCACATAGCCTGGATGGATCTGGAGCCTCCCTGCCCCAGGGAAAGTGAATAAAGCAGGGTTGGTAGAAAGGGGGAAAGGGAGGGGAGGAGACATGCCACAAGGGGAAGGGAAGGAGGAAGGGAAGCAGGGATTTTCACCTGCTTTAGAGGATTTGTAAGTCCACAGAGGCTCCCACGACAGTCTGACCACACCAGTGCGAGCACAGGAAGCAAGGGGTACAGCCACTCCTGCAGTACAGGTTGCTACTCCCACTCTCCCACCTTTGGGATATCCTGGATCATCTTCTGACTGATCTTGTTCATTTTTAAATTTTAAAAAAATTGAAGCATGGATTATGAAGTAGAGTGCATTGTTTGCCTTCTGAAATTCTGTTACATGAACATCAGTATGTAAAACTGTTAATCACGTAATGCAGCATAAGTCCACATGGTTTGATCTGCTTTACTGCAATGCTAAATGGCATGTCAGGCCAGTTCTAGAAGTAAAACACTAGCCTAAGAAATTCAAGCATATACCTTTTTGTAAAAGACAGGTGAAAGAAAATGAAATCATGAAAATGAAAAGGAAATTGACCATTTTTATTTTCCCTAACCATTTATGAGACTGGAAAAATTAAACCTTTAGACATGATGCAAAAGCTAGTAGTAATTAATGCAAAAACAAACATTTTACTTAAATTTAATTATTTAGATACTTCCCATCGTAATAAACTAGCAATGTGTTACTGTAATTTAAGGTATTAATAACTTCTGTTAAACCCTATATAGCTAAACAACCTGTCCCTGAAGAGGTAGTATCAGCTATGAGGAAACAAAGATAGAGAAATTTAACATAAAAGTAATATAATAATATATTATATTTAATATAAGTATTTTTCATTATTATATTTATATGCCTGTTACAATCCACTTATTGAGTGATTTAGTGAATGGGTTAAGAGATATGACAAAACATGAAATGGATAAACTTCAATAGGCTTATTTAAGTAAGTGAATTAAGCTACTTAAGTTATGGAATTTCAATGTAGTTGGAAAGATTATCAAACTAAGTAGACAAGTTCTATCTGCTAATTTGGGGAATAATAAAAATATTTTTTCAGTCCAGCAAGAGAACAGTGTTTACTGCAAGAAAGGGTATCATTCTTGCATAATTTGGAGAATTTCTACATAGAAACTCCTTTATATTAACTTCACAGAAGAGACAAAACAGGAGAAATTGTAACATCTTCGGTTTCTGTTTATTTTCATGTTTATTTACTGTTTTGGTTCTTTTGCTTTTCTAAGACATAAGGCCCATAAAACACAGTAAGAATATTTACAATAAGCAAGCCTGATTTTTGTTTCTCAAAATCAGCTCTTGGGATATGTATCCCTAACAACCACACGACAGCGTTATGCAAATTCTCTAACTACAGGGCTGTATAATTGGCAGCCTGGAGGCCACATGCAGCCTGCAAGGGATCAGTGTGTAGCCCTCGGGCTTTACCCAGCTGCTCCCACCCTTTATCTGGCTGCTGCTGCAGTGAGGGTCCCCAAGGTCCTTCTTCCATTAGCTTGCATTTCCTGTTCCTACCCCAGGGGTAGGATGGCACAGTGGATGTCACTGGGGGAGCATGTGGTACATTGCAGCAGTGGGTGTGTGAGAGGAAGGCTGGCCATGTGTTCAGTACAGGTGAGGTGCAATCTAGGAGCCTGTGGCTCACACTAGAGTAGCCTCCAGGGTGTGCAGCCCCCACTAGTGTGGCCCAGGTGGTTTGTGGCCCCTGGCTACTTAGAAGTTGGACAGCTCTGCTATGACATAATGGAGCCATTTATTGTAACTGAAGAATACTGCAAAAAGATGGAGAACCACAGTCAAGACATTGAAATTTTAAATGTCAGAGAGAATTTGAAAAATGTGTGTTAACATAATACTTTATAATATTTTATAAATCTGCATGTTTCATTCTCAAATCCTCTTGAATTGTGCATCTTGAGATACTGCATATTCTCATTGACCATGGCAGTAACACTCCATAGATTGGCCTCTTCTTAGTAGTCTGTCTACTGAGCAAATTATGCTTTTCCTTCAGTAGCAACCATAAAGGCTTTATTCTCTCAAATAATCACTTCAGTTCAAAGACAAGAATAATATTCACAAGGGATATTTTGAGGATTTAACTATTATAATTTTTATGGCCTCTGTTGACAAAAGATTCTCTCTCCCTTTTTATTAAATATTAATTTATTTATTTTTGTTTTTCAAGGAATCATAGCATCAAGGAAAGTGATGGTTCGAAGGGATCTCAATTTCTCAGTTGGTCTAATAAAAGGGATCATTTTGGAACCAAAAGTTCTAGACTTTTGCATTTCTTTTTGTCTCAGACCAACACAGCTACCACATACATCCCTGTGCATAATAAAGAAGAGTATCATCATTCTCCATGAATTCCAGTATTTCTCTTTCTGGCACATTATGACTCCATACTGGCCATTAGTCTGTGCTGCATCTAACAGACCTGATCTAAATAAGGAAGCAGTATTTTCTTTTTTTAAAGAAAAATAAAGCAAAGGCAAAGATACAGTGGATGTTAAGAGCAGATAGGTCTGTCTCCCCTTTACTATACTAGCTCTGGGATGAATCTTTGTATCCAGAAAAACTGGATTTCACTAATTTGATGCAAAACCTATGAAGACTAAAAGAAATAAAGGCAAAGCAGCTTTCTCTCATACGTATATATCAACACACATAAACCTGTATATATAGTAGCAACCAAAATTTCTAAATTTTCCTGGTGTGCAGAAATACAGGTACACAGTCCCTGCCATAAAAAGACTACTGTCTTGAAGAAAAGAAGAGGAAAGAAATGTTGAGAGGGATGAAAGGTGTTATAACATACAAGCAAAGTGCCTGGAGTAACAGTGGGAAGACATCTTGTTAGCTCTAATTTATTACCAACTATCACATTATCCATAGCAACTCTCCGGCTGTGCAATTTACAACTGATGCTCAGGAGAGATCTGTCATTCTTTACTATCATATTTAACATTGTACCAAACCATTGTCCTGCAGATCAGATACAAGCAGGGCACAGGCTTTTCTCCCTTCGATCTGTGACAGCCCAGGGGTAAGGCCAGCTGGAGCAACCGTGTGAATTGTGTCCAGTGGGCTGCCTTGTAAGGGAGCTTTGTGTTGGGATGCTGGAGGACTTCATGGTAACTTGAGTCAGGAGGGGATCTGGGACACAAACTGTATAGACTGCTTTAACCTAAATTAGTTAAGTCTGATATTACATCCGTCCAGGTTTATCTTAAACCAGGTTTGGCCACTTTGAAAGCAGTCTATGTGCACTGCACTTCTGTTCCATTACACGTATAACTGGTTGCTGATCATTTATACTGGTTTATGTGTAATTTCTGTCCCTAGTCTATATGTATGTTTAAGTATAAATGTGATATTGTGTACACACACAATTAAAAAAAAAATCCTCACATATTGAATGTAACTACTAGGGCTGTGCGAAATTTTGCCAGCAGTTTCGTTTTGATTTGTTTCAAGCTTGAAACAGTGAAATTGAAATGAAACAGAGGTTCAAAACAGCCTTGAAACAAAATGAGGCAAGTCGAAATGTTTTGAAATTTTCGATCCTTTCACCCTGCTGTGCCTTAACACACACAGTGTCAACCATGTCACGAGTTTTGCTTGTCCACAGCTTGAGGTGTAGTCTCCCCAAAACCCCTGCACGTATCTCCTTGAAACCTGGCAGGCTTTGTGGTCTTAGTAGGGGCAAGCATGCCTGCAGTTTTGACCCCGCTGTGGCTTAAGACACACACAAGATGAGTTTTGCTTTCAAGACTAAGGTGCATTTTCACCAAAACCCCTGCACCTATTTCCTTTAAACTTGGCTTTATGCCCTCAGAAGGGGCTACCATTTTCATAAGTTTTATCCAAATTAGGACAGAAATGACAAAGTTATAGCTGTTTTGAGCTTCCCTATTATAGCCTATGGGCGAAACAGTTTTGACAAAATGTAATAGAACAGCAGTTTCGAATTGAAACAAAATTTGAAACAAAATGCTGTTCCGTCGAAAGGTCAAAATGCAAGTCAAAACAGAACAGTGCCATTTTGCACAGCCCTAATAACCACAGCTTGTTCTCATAAAGGAAGCCAGTTGATTGTTGTGAATGTACACAATTGTAACATTTGTCTGACTTCAAGTGAAATCTAATAAAGGAAAGGAGAGTTTCATAATCTGCCAGAGGAAAAAAGGTAGGTGGATAAAAATGGTAGCACCATCATTTTCAGAGCAGAAGGGCAAGAACAGATTACTGCTACTGTATTTTACATACAAACACAAAATGTAATGAAGGATAAAATGAATTTTAAAAGACTGATCAAATGGGGAAGAAGTATAAAACATAGTAGGAAGCATTTTTGTTGTGTTTTGTTTTCTTTTGCACCCCTTAAGTAATATAGGAAGGAAAAGGTGCAGAAAAACGTATGTGTACTCTATAAAAGGAGTTTTCCAGCACATGTTAAATACAGAATTAATTTTTCTCATTGCTGAATACTGTTGGAAATTTCAATGGCACTAGATTTCCTTGAAGCTTCAATCTGCTAGACTAGCCTATTTGCACTGTAACTCATGGTTCTTCTCTGAAAATCTGTGCATCTATGGGTGTGTCACATCTACACGTGCAGGCATTAAAGCACATTAACACCGTGTATAGACTGACTTGGGACTAAAGTTAGTCCGAAGTCAGTCCACACACACAGTGTTACTGTGCTTTAATGTATCTACATGTGTGTTAATGCACTTTAACTATTTGTATCTAAATCTGATACCTGCATTTGCAGGTATCAAATTTAGGTGCAAATAGCCTAAATTCACCATTTTTAATGCTCGTTAACTTAGGCTAATGTGCATTAAAGCATAATGTGTAGACACACCCTATTACTACAGGTCTAAAATCTATAAAACTGTGTTCAATTTTTTACGTTAAACTAGAGGCAGTCTACATTCTCCATTTTTGGTCTGGTAAAAACTAAATGTTGTAATTCAGTGCAAAAATTCAGCTCGTTTAAAAGATGAAAATGTATGGTGAAGAAGTAACTTGTAATATGGTAACCCCAAGTGAGACACAAAAACACTTATTTTTATGTTTATGTTACCTACAAAGAAAGAAGCATTTATCTATTTAAAGCACTATTTTGTTTTAATAATATTACAATTTCAATTAGTCTTGCAGCATTTACAAACTTTGCTATTTCATTTTTAATTAAAAGTTTAATTAAATTTACAAGTACTAGAGAACTTAATATGCAAACGTTTACTCAGTTAAAAAAATAATATTAATTTCATTTTACTGTATTTCATTCATACTTTATTTTCTTGAATTAATTTTTTGTTTTGTTTTGGATTTTTTTTTAAGCAATCGTGCCCCAAAAACTTAAGTTCATGCTTAATTTAAAGGAAGGCAGTAGCACTAGTCATATACTTAAGCACAAGGCTAAAATGCTTAGTCAAATGAAAGTTAAGGAAGCAAACTTTAATGTTATTTCCTCGTACTCTGGGTCTGATTCCACTACAGTCAAGTCAATAATTTTGGGCTTTGAACTGGACCCAAATTTAGACAGAAAATCAAAACTATCTACTGGTGTGTAATATTTTTTTGATTAAAATAAAAATCATATCTTACTTTTTATAGTTCTACTGTTTAATGAATTTGTCAGCAAAATTTTAGTGTAACCCTTCTGTAAGACCCTCCTCGATGGCAGTTCAATGGGTTCAACTTTGTGGGGTTTAACTACAGTCCACACACAGAAACCTGGGAGATATAACCTTTACTGAGGGTCTTTCAAGAACAATTTCCCCATGTGCAAAAAAAAATGTTATCAAACATAAAATAATAATTTATTAAAGGAAAATGAAAACAACAAAACCTTACCAAACCCCACAACTGTCAAACACCCAAAATATTAGGCACCCACTACCAAATACCCCTATGATTAAATATCCCAACTATTAAAACACTATCAATCTCTCAGTTGCAGTCTCTATCTGAAAACTCCTCTTTTTTTAGGAGGTGTTACCTTGCCCAGTCTAGGACAGAGAGAAGTCACTCTAGGTTTGCTGATAGAGAACATGTTGCTGGCTACAGGGCTGGCTCATTGCCAGGGTCACCTGTTGGTGTTGCTGCTGTTCCACCATCAAAAACCAGTATGGAGGTGTGCCACCTGCCACCACTTCTTCTTTTTGGATCACACCATCTATCGCTCAGGAAGAGACATCACCACCAAGAATTTTAAATCTTGGTCTTGTTAGTAGGACATCTTCAGCTGCATGTTACTAGAGAGGGTTTTCTAAACTTCAAAAAGAAAGTCCTCAAAGGATTTTCCCTAAGCTACCTGGGCTCTCTACCCACTTAAAAAAAAAAACTGTGAGCCACCTGGGAATTTTATCCTGAGACCTATCTCTCCACTTTAAATACCTGTGAAACATCCAAAATAACACTTTGCCCTCAAACAATTTGGGCTAACTGGAGTTAGTTACCATTCAAACTGCATCTGTAAATGTTTGTCCTGGCCTGTTTTGATGCAAGTCAAAACGCAGGACAATTAGCCCTGGATTAAACCTCTGTTCTGTTTTTAGCCAAAGATTTTACATCACACCTTTCTTTTAGGCTAAGTATAGACAGCCAAAAAGCCCAGGGCAGAATCAATTCAGTCTAGGAAGCTTCCTCTAAGCTGCAGAGGTTGAACTGACAATCAACTGCACTAACATTCAGTTTTCAATTGCTAAAGGCAGAAGGCAAGGGGTGCTAGAGCATGTCTCCCAGCCTGCTGGCCATTGCCAATGAAGCCACATCCCCAGTCATCTCCCCAGTACATGCCCGCAACCCCTTGCTCCCCCCTCATCCCCCAAGAGAGGGTTAAGTATCCCTCTGTCTGGATGCTGGCCCACCTTGGAGGAGCCTCCCCCTCAGGAGGTTTCCCCCAACCTGGATTGCCCATCCCAAGAATCCCTGGAGAGCTGAGGGAAATTCCCCAATTCCTGCTTCCCAGCTGCTGATTACTTCAGCCACTGCCACAGGAGGGAAAGAAAAACAGTCCTCCAGACTGGGTACCTGCCCATGCAGCCAAGGATGGGGTTACCGGGGAGCCCCCTCCTTGGGTGGCTCCCACTCACCCCAGCCCGGGGCAGCCCATGGGAAGTGAGGGGAATTCTTCCCCTCCCAAACCCCAAAGCTGCTTGCCTTAACCCCTTTGAGCCTCAGGGAACAGAGGGAAATTCTCCTGCTCCTCCACAGCCAGTTTTGCCTCAGCTGCTGCAAGTCTAAGGCAAAACTAATTGCAAGAAAGTAGAAGAATTTCACTCCCTGCTGCTCCCCTCCCTCCACTCCCTGAGCCTGCCTTGAGCTATCCCTGAAACTTGCAGCAGCTAAGGCAAATAGCCCTGGGGGTCAGGAGGGAAAGATTTCTCTTCAGCTGCCCTGGGCTGAGCTGGAGGGAACCCCCCCAAGGCAGGGTCTCCCTGGTACTCCCATGCTGGGCTGTATGGGCAGGCACCCAGCCTGGAGGACTTCTTCTCCCTCCCTCCCATGGCAGCTCCTGAAGCAATCAGCAGCTGTACGGGTTGCTGCGGGCTGAAAAGGCCTCACCACAGGGGATTTCCTTCCCCCCATGTGCTGTCTAGACCATGACTTGGGGATGCTGGGGATCTGTTCTTTGGTCCCATGCCCCACCACCCCATGGATGACAGATGAAGGCAGTAAGCAGGATAAGGAGCAGAAAAGTGAGGCAGTCCTTGCTCCACTGAAGAAGACAGCATAGCCCAAGGCTGCAAAGCATCCTGGGATTCTGGGGGAAGTGCTATAAACTAGTCTGACCTAAATCAGTTAAGTTTGATACTATGTCCAACCAGGTTTATCTTAAACCAGTTTGACCATTTTGAAAGTGGTATGCATTGAACTTCTAGTCTGTTACAGGTTTAAACGAGTTTCAGATCACTTAAACGTAGCCTTAAGATACAAATGAAGGAATAGACACAAAATGGTCCCTAGCCTTTTGAACCTACATACCAATGAGAGTATGCAAATTTTACAACACAGAGGGTGCATCTACATGAGATGCTTCCTGCACAGTAGCATGGTGGTTAAAAACCATGCTAATAACCTACTATGCAGTGTTATTAAGCTAATGTGCAGTAAGTGTCACAAAATAACTGCTCTGGCACTACTGTGCAGTAACTCTGGTTACTGAGCATTTAATTCATACTTTATTAAATAAGTACTAAACTGAATGTGCAGTCTCTAAGGTGCATTAATAAACGTGTAGATGCACCCAGAGAGTAGAACACAGTTATACTGTATTATCTGAACACATGATCAAGCCTATATACATATGGAGGAGTACATCAGATCAGTCTATATTCTAGCCAAGCAATATAATTGTTGTTCCCCGTGCTCACTAGCAAGGTGGGAAGAAATTGTTTCTAGTCCTTGCGTGGGGTTGTCTATATGAAGATACTGACTGAGCACAAAGAATCAGACCCTTCACATACTCTCACAAAGATATTTAATAAAAGCAACCACAAGGCCTGTTCTCTCCCTGGATCACAAGCTCTCATATGGGTCTGCCTCTCCTCTGCAATAAACTGCTCAAACTCACCAGAGCTGGTATCCAAAAAAAGGTATGCTGTTTGTATACTCTTCTGCCTCATGGTAGGATTAAGCCTTGTTTCCTGACGTGAGCGAATGTACTACTCATCTGAGGGGCATGCTATTGCCCTCCAAATAGAGAAACAACAATTTAAAAGTAGAATAAAATGCAAAATAGTTTAATATTTCTTCTTCCTATGTGCAATATCCTGAAGCACCTTGCAAAACAGCATACTTGTGTGTTTTGTTTCTGTACTGCACTAAAGGCAAAGTTAAAATTGACTATATCCGTTACAACAGCTCAGACAACTTTAGGCTTCAGAATAAAAACTGAGACTAGGAAGGGATATTGTTCAAGACATTGGGATTAATCACCAAACTTTCTGATGAATGATAAGAGAATTTAATTTGTACCTAGACTAAAATAAACCAGAAGTGTTTTCAATGTAGCATTGAGACTGCTATACCTCTAATTAAACAATACACTGAAGTGCTGCTTTGCAATGTTATCACTGGGCACATATACACATGATGCTATGTCACCATAGCAATGTGCTACAGCGCCATAGCATCCATGGGCTAGAACTTTGATGCCACAAGTACACTGCTGTAGTAACAAGCTCCCTTGTTATATCACGTTGCTATGGCGACATAGCAGCTAAAAATAACCATGCACCACCAGCATGGTACAGTACAGGCTGTTACTGAGCCATCATTTAGTACTTCCCAAACTAACTGATGGTACAGTAACAGCCTGTACTTAGATACTGTGCATTCAGTTTAGTATTTCCAAAAGGAATTACTAAATGATAGTGCAGTAACAAAGGCACTGTAGGGACACGTGTAGACATGTCCACTAACTAGCAGCCCAAGTCTTCATTGATGACCAGAATCCTAGATCTTTGAAACCAAAGACAAAATGCTACCAATTGAGAAGTACACAACAACACAGACTCTGAAAGTGAGAATAAGCCAGAAAAATCTAGCATGTCTTACAACACGACTTTCGCTTTTTAACTCTCCACACTGTGTAAGATGGGCCAGATGGATGGCATCAGCAGAACTGAAATAAGCACAAGAGAAGAGAACAGGGATGTCAGAACTCACAGAGTCTTTCCAATACTGAGTCATGTAGCACTCAAGTCTAATCTTACAGGAAGACTGTAGTCTTATAGGGAAACTGACAAGTTTGCTGTAAAATGCCTGTCAAGAATCTGCTAAAAAGGCATTTCTGCCTGTTTCTTGATGGTCAAATATGTGCTGTCAAACTGCTATTAGCTCCTGGCTGGCTGTGGCTATAATTACAAATTGGATCTATCGTATGCGTTCTTACTTTTGTCCTTCACTCTACACAGTTCTGCTGTAGGTAAAGTAAGGACATTATTCTAAATCCATATTTGCTATCTTTTTTCTGGTTCTGTCCTATGGGAAAAGGCAAACATTAATAGAAGTCAGTTACGATTACCAACCACCTGCCTATTTATTATCCTTAGGGCACGTATGCAATTTGTGGTTTGGTCAGTCACTTTGACTATAATATAGTGTGTGTGTGTGTGTGTGTGTGTGTGTGTGTGGGGGGGGGCATAACATGCCATACTACTTTGGAAATCTCATATTCTTGATACCTTGTATCAGCATCCTTACCTGCAAGGTATCATTGATTGAGTAGCCACTCAACTCTGTACCTTTATCTCTTTCCC
>NW_005842003.1:1301665-1357038 GCF_000455745.1 Alligator sinensis
TTCCCTTTTTCGGTCTTCTCTTCTGAAGCATAAATATGAAGAGAGATGAACAAATGTAAAATTGCATGTCACAGTGCTGTCACAGTGGGAGGACTTCCTGACAAAAGATGGCATTTGTTGTACCCTTCAAATTCCCCTCTAAATCCATCTAGAAGTAAAGAGTGCTATAGTGAAAATGTGCTATACACAAAGTGAATCCACCTGCCCAAAAAGGTAGAGACAAACCAATACCAATTTTATCTGTTGTATGCCCTTCATATTTTTTTATTTCCAACTTCATTTAAAAATTAGCAATATGTTATAACAAATTCAAATGTATAAAAAATAAATCCTAAAAACCAAGATTAAGAAATGAAGGTCAATCAAAGTCAAACAAATCATTGGAAGGAATAGGCAAAAATCACATTTTTATGATTAAGTTTGAAAAAAAGATGAAGTTTTAATCTGATGGAGAAATGAGGAATGGTTGTTTCACCCAGGAAGAAATGCAGGAGAGAAAGTTATCACATCAGTAGATATTACAGTAGGTAGTAAGGGGCAGGAGAGGAGCTGGAAGAGAAATAGAAAGACTCAAGGTCTGTAAAGTAGGTTGACCTAAATTTATGGAAAGCCATGTTTCAAAGCATGAATAGAGAGTCAGGGGATATGTATGAGAATGAGGTTGCTTTTGATACAGTGACAATTGGTATGTCTGAAAAATGGAAATCAGAATTCACATAATCTTAAGTCAGGAGAGCTAATAAACATAGTCTAGGTGAAAGGTGATGAAGACTAGGCTATAAACATTACAGAACATACAGTAGTGGTGACTGGTTGATCTTCCTGGTATTAGAAATGTGTAAAAAAGAATTTAGTTCAGAGTTGAACTATGAAAGTAGTGTTCTGATATGCAAAGTCTTTGATTCTCAGCGAGATGGACTTGTATATGGAGATGATCCTCTTGCCAAAAATACGTATTTCTAAAGCTTTCACACATTTGACTGAAGGATACTGAGCCAAGAAAAAGTTTAGCTTTTATGGCCTAAAGATGACTAGGGGTAAAAAATTACACTCAAGAGCAAAAAACATAAAAACAGCAAAGACACAGACATTATGACAGGAAATGGGGGGGGGGGGGGGGGAGTATATTGTTTGTTTGCCATGGATGTATAGGAATGATTACAATTATGACTGACAAAATAGCTGTCCATTTCAGAGAGAGAAGGAAACAGTGGGAATGTGTCTTTAATACAGAACAGCTGTATTCATTTTGAAAATAAGAAAATTGACTTCTGCAGTCCTTTAAGTTATTTTGATGAGTCTAGTCATTTGGTATGGCTAAAGGGGGTATGGGAGGGGAGAAAGATAAATGACAACTTCCATGTTTTCACATTATCTGGCGAGTTCCCCAGGAATGACATGAATCATTTCTTATTGTTATATGTTATTTGTAAGGAACAATAACTATTCTAAGCAAACTATTTCCTGGTTTGATCCCTTAAATTCTTTAAGTAAGAATGGCAATTAATCACAGATGAATACCATATGGTCATAAAGCCTTTCACACCCCTATATGAGTAAAAACTACATTTAGGGGAAAACTGTTATTTAACATATTGATATTTAACACCAGACAACTTGATTGTAAGGACAACATGCTCTTGTGGTTTCCTATCAATTTGTGTATAAACTGTACAATTACATTATACTGGTAGTAGAGAACTTGTGGTAATCTTAGTAAGTGATCTTTGGTGGGATATCAAGATCTCATGATTTCTAACCTTAGTTCTACCTTTAGGTGGCTGTGTGAAGTTAGTTATAAAGATTCTTCAGGATATGTCTTCACTGAAGTCACTAATGTGTTCAAGATAGTTACTTTAAAGCAATCTTGACTACATCTAGAAAACCTACAGTCGCAGTGCTGTAGACATACCATCAGTTTACCCATATGTGAAATGAGAATTTATCTCATTTAGTACAGGATGGTTTGGAACTTAATTAGATTAGACATATTCCATTCTTTGATATTATAAAGTGCTGAATAAATTGTTATAATACTAATAATCTTTCAGAGACTGGGTGAATCCAGAAACTGGCCACCTCCAGAAATCCCTTTCTCTTTGATAAAACTTTTCCACAATAACTGATGCTATTGATATAAGTATCTATTTTGTTCCCCAAACTTTTAACATCTTATTCTCAAAACCAAAACCAACCCCCCCGCCTCAAAATTAAACTTAAAAGAATAAAGGAAAACAACCAAACCAAGCATGGTAAATCAAGCTGAGTTTTGAAACAGAAAAGAGAAGTACCATGCAGTCCACAGATTCAATCCAGGGATTCTGCTAAAGCTACTGCTTTTACGTGGAGCGCAATCAGGAACAGGTGAAAAGAAAAGCCAAGCAAAGCCAAGCAAAGCCTTATGTGTCTAAAGGGTAATTTGGGGAAAAATTAGGTGCTTGAGAGGTTACAAGTGCCTACATTTTTGCCAGAAAACTTACTTAGAAGAACACAGTTTTACTACTGTGCACATCCAGAGTTGTTACCATCATGGCTGAGCTGAGCGTACCTTTGCCTGGTTTTCACTAAAGGTCATTTGGGATCCAGAAACTTGGCAAATCAGGCCTCATTTACCTGGTGGGCCTGATCTGGTATGCATGCTCAAACCATGCCCTAGCCACACTAACAGCAGTAAGTTCATCAAAGCACAACTGGGACGGAAGAGTTGTAGGACCCCTTGCCTTTTATACAATAACCTAGAGCAGTGGTTCCCAACCTTTTTTTTTTCCACACTTCACTGCTGGTAGCAGTGTGTGGCAGCAGCCCGGGAGTAGAGGCAGGGGAGCTCCTGGCATTTGGCGCGGCTCATCTTTTCTGTGCAGTGCCACCGGCATTGCCCCTGCGACCCTCATTTGGGTCGTGACCCGGGGTTGGGAACCGCTGACCTACAGCTTGGAAAACTCATCTAGAAAGTGAGAAACCTATGTTCTAAGCCTTCCTCAACCTCAGGGGGTTCCAACTCACATTTTCCTACTTCCAAGACGCTATGTTCACCACCTAGTTTTAGGCAACTCTGGGATGGATGGGATAGGTCCCTGTGTCAAAAGGAATGCAAGATTCATGCGGCTAGAGGAGACTGTAAATAGGAGGGAGATTGTAAGTAGAAGGGAACATGACTGTGGCTCAGTGATGAGGGCACTCCCGTGGAATGAGGGATCTTTTTGTACTGGTCCCTGTTCCAGGAAATGGTTAAAAACTTTACAGTAGAGTCATTAAATAACATGCATAACTAGGACTGGAAACAGGAATCAAAACTCAGCGCTCTCCCAATTCTTCCAGGATAGCAGTGAGGAGGAGAAGGAAAACATATGTACCTTTTATAGTAACTCCTCCAACTCTTACATTAATAGATTTTTCAGGAATTTGAGGAAGGTGAAATAGGATTGTACTATGGTACCTAAGTGCCACTTAAGCACCTTAGAGATAAAAGAAGATTTAGGTTCTGGTGCTTAAGGCACTCTGCTTGGAGGTAGAAAATGTGAGTTTGGCTGAGGGCTCCTGGGTTAATATTTCTATTTTCTCTATTATTGCATAAAAGAGAGGGACAGCACCACCACTTCTTCTGTCCATCTACACACAGATGGTGTAGCATCTTAAGCCAAAAGAAGGGGTTTGTGTTGTAAAACCCAGCCCCACTTCAGCATTTAAATCCCAATCTCATACCAGTATATAAATAAAGTGTTTAAATCTGTCGTCAGCATCTCATCTTGACTCGCCTAAGTATCTGCCCATTCAGCATGCTCACTACTGTAAATCCTACTCTTAAGTGCCTCCATGTACCCTATGGGGAATTTTAAAATCCCTAACTGGGCTTTGAAGTTGAGCCAACTGCACCATATGTTTAAAAGTTAGTGGATAAAAAGGAGTAAAAAAGTTTCTACTGCATAAGAAAGAAGAGTACAGGGTATACTCCAGGACCAGCTCCTTTCAAGAACACAAGTCATTTCACTGAGCCATACAGGCACTGATTTACTTGCCTCCTTCTGATCCCACAGACTTTCCTCCCTTGAATTCAAAAGCATGGATGCTTTAAAAGAAGGCCTGCATGTTTACTAACCTCTGATGTTAGATCACCGTGATGAGAAGTCAGCGATTCATAGGTACAATATTCTCTGCATGAGAAGAACCCAGACAGGTCTCTTCCCCCAGGGTGAGTGCCCTAACCACTCACTTATGAGGGTGAAGAATAGGAGCATCTTTGTCTAGCATCCAGCACCTAGTAGTCATGAATCATTTTTGTCAGACTACAATTCCATGACTTGTAAACAGACATAGGTCTATATACCCATGGGCTTAGTGCACAGACTACTAAGTATGTACAACTGACACACTGTTGATGCACAAGTTACAGACAGCAATAGAATCATAAGCTGTAATTATGTAGGTTATGTAATTATGTAGGTGCCAAAAACCCCACTTCTGAAGATGGGTAAGTGCTGTTTAGGCTCATTTAGGAAAACTGAATTTGAGCCATCGTTAGAGCCTATCTACCACTGAGATGATAGATCAATGACACAGTTCATGTACATGAACTTGCAGAGCAGCTGCCAAAATTCTTCCCACAAAAGGATTTGGACCTGTGTGGATGGAGCAGGAGCGCAACTTTAAAAATACTTGTAAAATGGGAATATATAACAAAAAGTTATTTTTGTATCTAGCACTTATTGCATTGGCTACTCAATAATAGCTGCATACAATCCTCTCTCTAAAATATAAAACAAAATAAGGGTTAATTCTGCAAAGATCAGCATTAACTCCCACACAGATTTCTGCTGGAAATCTATCAGGTTGCCAGGGTAGCATGCTGTGTAGAAAGACTGCTCCCTGGCTGTGTACTCTCCCTGCAGGCACACGGAGCCCCAATTATGAGGTGTTCACACAGAGGGGCTTCTGTGGGCTTAGGGGGAGCATGCCACAAACACTTCATCTCCTCTAAGTCTGTGAGGTACAGGCCCTTTGAACAAGCTTTCTACACTTTTTACCTTCACCATGTCAAGCGGCAGTGGAGGGGAAACTCTGGCTCAAACTTCTCTGTTTCTACTCTGATTCCAAACATCTGTTTAATTTCTTTCTCTCTCTTTCTTTTCTTAATTTTAAGATGGATGGATTTTAAAATTCAAAGTAAACAAGGCCTGAATAACAAAGCAATAAAGCAAGAACTGCAAGGGGAGTAAATTGTGAAAAGATAGCGGGGCCGCATTCGCTCCATTTCACCATCAATTTAGATGTTAATGAGATATTTTTTTCTTTTGCAAAACCACATAATGACTATATAAGGAATCAGAAACCACTTCCTCATTTTTACAGTCACATACTTTCATTATTAAACTCTAGGGGGATTTTTCCCCCTCAGTGGATGAGTTTTTTCCCTCTTCAGGCTCTTAGCTCTACTTTGCTTTCCCTGAAACTTCTTCCCATACCTTGAGATCCTTTTTTAACTTCAGAGTGAGAAGGTCTAGGGGAGGGAGAAGAGCCAGCTAGGACTCTTTCCAGATCAGTCAGTATTATTACTCTCATGTGGCAGCATGGGTTAATACAGAATGAGAGAGAGGATTCTCTGACCCTGAATATCATGTCCATAGCATTCCATGACAGACAGAAGACAAAAAAGAAGAAAGCTGAGCCTCCCTTGCATCACTAAACTACTGTCTAAGTAGACTGTATCTGTCTAAGTCCTAGACATTTTGAGGACATAAGCTATCAGCAACGCCATCCTCTGCATTTTTGGCTATTCAGGAGCAGTGCTGCCTACATTTTTAGAATTCAAGTGCTGCAAAACAGAGCAGAACAATTTTGGCACCCTGAAAAAGTCAGAGGTGACCCCCTAGAACAGCATAAAAGCACAGAGACAGTGCCCTTTGATACACAGTATAAATCCTTTCCAAATCTATGTAGTTTAAAAAATGCTACTTGTCATATTTGTTTTATTGCTTAGCATCTTTGTTGTCTTTTATGCTTAAGATGCCCTTAACAAATATCCTCACAAGTATAGCTAAATTGGGATGAGAAGGTTAGAAAGATTTATAATGTTGTCACAGCTGTCATGTAGGCTGTGAACAAAGCATGTTTCATCATAAGAACTATGAAAATGTTCCGTTTACCATCATTTTTTTTTTCACAAAACTACAAATATCAATTCCTTTGAGCCTAAAATGTAAATGCTTTATAACAATTAGGGCAGTTGCTTTGTCACAGAAAAAATAAGAGGAAAAAAATAGCTGAATATGGTAAATATTGACAAAATCACATACATAGCAACATCCTTAGGCCCTCCGTAAGTTTTTCTGCCGGCCTCTATTTACCCCTAACCAAGTCTTTCCTGGTCTGTTCAAAATGCCTTTCTATACCCCTGTAATAGGTGTTAATTGAAAGGCAAGTATGCCTTTACCTTTAACATATTATGGCACTGGGGACAGTGGTAGCATCTCTTTAGTCTGGATCACAAAAGAAATGAAGGGCAAAAGGAGTTATCCCAGGTAAATCCCTAAATCCATTACCCCTCTTATGAGCTTAGCAACCTAATTAAAAACAAAATAAACAAAAAGCGGAATAACAAAAACAAAAGCCAAACACCACTATGTATAGCTTTTAGCCAATTCTATGCCAGCACTGTCTCTATTATAATTATGGTGTCATAACTACTTGGCTTCATTGTACAGTTCTCTTTTGCAGCATCTCACCTGGCAACAGTAAACCAAAAGAAAATCAGTCACAAACCAAAATATGCAGCTTCCTTTGTCTGAGCACATAAAAGTGAACTGGGCACAAAGAAACAAATAAAGACACAGTGCATACCCCTAAGGCCCTTTACAACAAAGGACCAAATTCACTGCTGATCTAAATGTGTGAACCCTGGGGAGCACTCTCCACATACCAATCATGATAACAAGGATGAGGCAAAAATAGATGTAAAAAAGTGGGAGAAGAGAAAAGAAAGGTCACTTTCCATATGTACTGCAGCAGGACTAATCTTCCAGAGGGTGCCTAAATAGGGAAGAGCTGGCTTGGCAAACAAATATAGGAAACGCATCCTATGCTGTAATACAGGGTGATCATAAAATGACATCTATTCAAATTTTAGTAAGAGCTGTTTATATTTGAAACCTGGAAATAAAACTGAATTCACATTTCAGATTTTCAGAACTGTGCTTTGAGTTGCAGGGGGATAAAGGAGGGGAAGGTTTTACAATATATAAAACAGATTCACACATTGACACTTCTAAGGAAACAAAACAATAATCATAATTAAAACTGATGACATTCCCATGTCAGAATTAATAAATACGATGCTTAAATGTCATCAGCTACTAATGTTTCTACTCAAGCATGATCAGTAGCTGTTAAAACTACAATAGATGACTCCAGTCATTGCAGAAACACAACAGAGCCATGCTCCTACAGCTTATGCCATCAACAGAGCTCAAATGAATTATACACTTGTATTCACTCCAGGGCATCTATTATCCTATATTTTTAATTTAACACATATTAGAGATGGTGCTATACAAAAGTGAAACAATGCCAAGCTTCCTAGGTGAGGTGTAAAACAACAGCGTCAAAAGATTTTGTGCTTTAAGAAGCTTAGCTTAGTTCTCATTTGGTGGTGATTGTTTTCTGTCAGAAGAGAAGGCATTTCCAAGTTACTTTCGGGGGCTTAAAGAGAATCCTAACTTTATGGGATCCATTTTCAGTTTCATATCAACTTTTAAATTCCTCAATTTCATAGCCATTGCTATCTTGGGCTATAAATAATGTCAGTTAGACTTCTAATTACCCGATTCCACTTGTGAAATGTTCTAACCCAGGAACTCTGCTCTGGGTTTTGTTCTTTATTTCTATATTCTTCACCTAGTTCTCTTTTCAATTTGAGAGTGCAGCTCTGTCTCAAGAATGATATAATCTCTCCTACATTGGCTCACTGACCAAGTTTGCGGAGGACACCAAGTTATGGGGGATTATGATCACATTTGAAGATAGGCTACAGATACAGGCAGACCTAGACAAGTTAGGTGGATTGGAATCAGATGAAGTTCAATGTGGAGAAATGTAAAGTGCTTCACCTCAGGACAAGCAACCCCCAACACACCTACAGGCTTGGAAGCACCAAACTGACTAGCACCATGAATGAAAGGGACCTGGAGGTAATAATAGACCACATATAAATATTAGCTGGCAGTGCCATGCTGTAGCCAGTAGGGCAAATAATACTTGGGCATGCATCAATCAGTGCATCTCCATCAAATCCAAGCAGGTGATTCCTCTGCTTTATTCCGTGCTGGTGAGATCGTAGGTGGAGTACTGTGTCCAGTTCTGGGCACCACACTTTAACAAGGATGTGGACAAGCATGTGAGAGTCCAAAGAAGAGCCACCCATATGATCAGAGTCTTACGCGGCAAGCCATACAAGGAAAGGCTGAGGGATCTGGGACTCTTCAGCCTGAGAAAAAGAAGGTTGAGAAGGGACCTGGTAGCAACTTACCACTATACTAGGGGAGTACATCAAGGGCTTGGTGAGCAACTGTTCACCAGGGCACCCAAGGGGAAAACCAGGTGTAATGGCCACAAACTCCTGGAAGATCGATTCAAGCTCAATATTGTAGGAAAAAACTTCTTCACAGTCCGGGTATCCATTCTGTGGAATAAGCTCCCTCCAGAGGTGGTGCAATCACCTACCCTGGAAATCTTCAAGAGGAGACCTTGCTGGGGTCACCTAATTCCCAGTTATCTTTCCTGCTGGTGCAGGGTGCTGGACCTGATGATCTTCCAAGGTCCCTTCCAGCCTTACAATCTATGAATCTATGAATTTCTCCCTGTTCATTCTCTCTCTGTTCCTTAGTTGCTCTCTGCCTATACAGAAACAAAGAATCCATAATTAAGAAGATTATTGCACATTAACTCTTTCCAATAGGATAGGATAAGCTAGTTAAAAAGCCTTCAGTTTGCTGAAATAATATCTGAAGACAAACTCATTGTTGCTTTTTAAATTTTACTTTATAAAGAGCCAAACCAAAGCTATATGACTTTGAAGATTTATCTTATGGACAACTGCCCCATTTGCTGTTTTTTGGCCAAATCCTGAATCAAATGCAGCATGGACACAGAATCAGTATGAAATTCTTTAACACTATCTCTAGTGCTTTTTCTGGCAGTATGATCCACATGGATTAACAATTCTTGCCCAATGTTCTTCTTATTGGGCTCTCCCAACTGACCAACAGCAGTGAGATGCCAAGCAGCCTCTCATTAAGCAACAGAACCAGAATAGACTAAACTATGAGACACCATCTTTAATTTCTCACCAGATAAGATAGGGTGTTGTGCTGTGCATCTAAGCTTGTTATTGTATACTCTACAATTGCAATTATTCCCAAGCTCCCTATTGTCAAAAACCAGAGCATGACCCTCAGTGGTTATTGAAAATGCTCTCAACTATCTAAAAAAATTGATTATCCATACTCTTGCTATGTTCCTGTAACATTTGGATAATTGAGTTGATCTGTAGTTAGCAGTATATTAATACAAATAGTTTCTACCAAAGAGTTTTCTTAATTCAATATATTACTCATGTAAACATTTTCATAAGTTGCTATGATGGGTTTGATGATGATTTGTAAGTGTAAAGGTAGCTTGGCATATTTAGCCAATAATAAATTCATGTGAAGTTCACTGATATGACGGTTTTACTATTTTTAGAAGACACTTTATAGTGAGCACTCATACTGTAACTTAACTGCTAGTGGGCATGTCTACACAAGACACTATGGCACCATAGCCATGTACTATGGCGTTATAGCGTCCATTGGCAAAAACCATGATGCTGCTGCTATGTCACCATAGCAATGTGCTCCTTCATTACAATGCATTGCTGTAGAGACATAGTAGCCAAAAATAACCGTGTGTGGCCAGCATAGCGCAGTACAGGTTGTTACTGTGCCGTCTTTTAGTATTTCCAAAAGGAAATACTAAGAGGTAGTGCAGTAACAAAGGCATCTATACAGCCAGTAACAAAGGCATCTATACAGCCATGTGTAGATGTGCCCAGTAAATTCACAAACAGACAAGTCACAGTCATATTTGGACAAAAGGCATGTTTTTCCTGAGAAATTTGAAATGTGTACCCTATTTCTACTTGTAGGTACTTATGAGTTATTCACCCTTCAAATTATCTGTCAAATAAAACACAGCTAACAGATTAGTGAACTTTGGCAGTGATGGCTTTGGCTATGGACAGGCATTCATTTCTAGAGCTACTAATTTCCCAGAAAGCAGAAGCGGGAGCTCAACTCCTCCTGGTTTGACAGGAGTCAAAGGGTAGCATCTCTCTTTTGGATCTGCCAGGTTTCCTCTGAGAAAAACACGTGAATTTCTATATGCTCACAGTTCCTAGTGGATAAGTGGCATTTCTACTGCTAGAAATGTAACACTTGTCCACACCTTTTGTTGATACTGTTTGTGATGTCGGACCTTTAGCATTCACACACACATACACCACATATATGTGAGCCATATGTATGCTCATACACATATATATGAGCCAAACAACAAGCACTGGCATCACCAGAAATATTATTGACCATGGAAGACAGAGACCATGATCATAGATATGTTGGGAACTCATATTCCTTATTTCACAGGGAACACTATAAATCTTACGATGAATTCTAGGTCCCTAGGGTCCTTCTTGGTAAAACTTCCTTAAAGAAATGGATCACAAAAATCAAGCAGCCTAAAGCTTTTGTTACCCCCAAATGGTACTAATACACCATTCCTTACTTAATAAGCTCCAGAAGGGGTCTATATGAAGAAATATACATAAGTATTACCATGCAGCAATCACCCTGCAGGATACTATTGGGAAGGCAGGGTTTGGATTCCTGCCCAAAAACACATCCATGACTTGCAGTTCCCCAGAATCTGTAAGAAGCAAGAGCCACTGATAGAAAATCCCTATGACTCTAATATCCCACACACACAGTGGTGGTGATAGGATCCTAGCAGATACAACAATTAAGATGTGATTAACCATAAATAGTACAATAAATAGTAACTCTGCCATACACTCAATGAATGAATGGCATGGCAAAATTGGAAACCAGACACAAAAATGTTCCACAAAAGATGTGGGACATTTTTGTGGCTGCTTTACACTGTACCTTAAATTGAACACATGGCAGGGTAATCAGAGTCACCTCAAAATTTATACAATCCTGGGGCTGGAACTACAATCAGCTGATTGTTGATTCCAGCCCCAGGATCACACCATAGCCCAAACAAGCTCTGGTACAATTCTGGAGCTGGCATGGCATGGGAGTCTCAAATGGGCCCTGGGACCACACGAGAGTCTTGAATAGTCCTGGTGCATTCCAGAGGCTCCAAAAATCAACTGATTGTCACTCCCAGTCCTGTGGCTACTTGAGTTCAGCTGGGCTTAATGCATGTAGCTTTCAACTTGCTGGCTCCCTGGGCTCTCCCTATATGGGCAAATAATAGTGATGCTACTAGGATGCGATCCTTGATCCCAAAATCCCATATCCTGCCATGTATGTGTGGCATAGCAGAAGTTTGGATTGGGGATCAGATCCCATGGAACCATTAAATGAACCAGGGCTCCAAGCAATAGTCTAGCTCCTTTCTCACATCCAAATTTCAATTAAAGTATGTGTTTGTGCATCCATGTGCACATATACACATAGATATATTTATATTAAATAGATAATACACATCCCTGTAAGTCAAACTGAATGCATCATTGGAATCATTAGAAAGTTATTTTCTGTGAGCCTAGAAACTCTTGCAAATCTCTCCAGAGGATTCAGAAGAGGCATTTCCTTCTGCTCGCTGGAACTGTGTGTAATCTCTTGCTGAAGATTCATGAATGTGGTGTTCAATTAAATTTTGAGGATGGGAGAAAAGGTTTTGTACATACTACAGTATCATTCCCTGCTGTGCCTTCTGATTTCTAACCAATCAGGGATTTAATGTTGCTCGAAAGAAGCATTAACCTCTTTTGAGTCCTTTCCACAGCTGCTTCTGTGCAGCTGCAAAGGAGCTGTCCATGAAAGCAAAGCTCCATCTACAGTCTTGAGCAGGTCAGAGTGAGTGGCATGCCTACTATCTCTATAGGATGCATAATCACCACCTCCTTTTCAAATTCTTGGAAATTCCATGTTTTCTAGAAATGTTCCATATTGTAAAGTAGTTTCACTGCTTTCTAGGTTTGTCGTCTCTCTCCCATAGGTTTTTCAAAGGGAATTTGCAATTCAATCCAAAGTGGCCTGCACATACTAAAAGGGTATCTGAATTAACATAACAACAGTATACATGTGAGTGCTTGAAATGTTGAATAACTGAAAAACAAAATTTCACAAATGCCCAAGGAATAACTGAATCACTTAAAAGACTGTCAAGTTCATCTTTTTTTTCTCTTTAAGCTGAGTCCTGATTTCAAGGGCAAGACTGTCAGGTGCTCAACGTAAGGAAATAAAACAATGTAATAGCCCTCTGTGGGGGCTACTCATAGTCCTGGAAGGAGTATGGATCAATCCCCAAGAGACTGCTATTCTCGTTCTCATGCAGGCAGCTGGTCAGGGATAATGAGTGGACATCAACTTCACTCCAACTATCACAGCTGGCCAGGTACAGAGGGAGAATTAATCTGCACCATACAAATACCTGGTACAGATGATTTTCCTCACAGAGAAATGGGTAAACAAAAGACTGAAATATGTCTCCTGAGCTCACTGCATATTGTGCCTTGCTGAGAAATGGTAAAAATCTACAATTTAAAGTATTAGGTATTTAAATCTGTAATACACTCTTTAAATGAATGCTTAATATTGCACAATGTCTTTGTATAGTAATTAAAAAGTAGCATAAAATAGTAAGGACAAAAGTGGTGACATGTAAAATGATAATAAAAAATAAATACTGGAAAGTAAGTGATTCTAACACATAAAATGACCAAGATGAATGGTGAGAAGCTGATCCCAAAACACGGATGAAAAATAAAACATTCAGAGGTAATAGGCAGACAGATAAGAAAGTAAAGTATGAAGAGGGCAATAATTTAATCATGTACCACTATTAATATGATAACCAGCCACCTACCCACCCACCCATCCATCCATCCATCTGCACTGAAGCCGCAATTACATTTCAACATTCTGGGGACATTAGCAAATCACTCTACTGTTCTTCCTATGATTTATGAGTCCCTGTGTGGAATTATAGCATTATTAAGACTCGATCTTTTTATATTAATAGAAATGAGAAACATCTTTTCAAGCTCAAACATTATTTTCCTCTTTCTTCTAGGATGCTGCCCTAGTATCAAATCATAGAAAATAAGGGTTAGAAGGAACCACAGGAGGTCATCTAGTCGTACCCCCTGCACAAAGCAGAACCATCTCCGTCTATATCAATTTAGCCAAGGCTTTTGTCTAGCTCGGTCTTAAAAATCTCCAAGGTTGGAGATTCCATAACCTGTCTCAGGGTGTAGCCTGTTCCAGTGCTTTACTACCCACCTGATGAGAAAACTTGTCCCAATATTGAACCTAAACTTCCCTTGCTGCAACTTGAAACCATTGCTCCTTCTTCTGTCATCTGCCACCACTGGGAACAGTGTAGTTCCATTCTTTTTGTAACCACACTTCATGTAGTTGAAGGTAGCTATGAAATCCCCCCTCAGTCTTCTCTTCTGCAGACTAAATAAGCCCAATTCCCTCAGCATCTCCTCATAAGTCATGTTCCCCAGCCCCTGAACCATTTTTGTTCCCTCCACTGGATTCTCTCTAATTTGTCTGCATCCTTTCTGTAGTAGGGGGCTCAGAACTGAACACAGTTCTCCAGATGTGGCCTCAGCAGTGCTGAATAGAGCAGAAGAATCACTTCCCTTCATCTGCTGGCAACACTCCTACTAATGCAGACCAGTATACCATTAGCCTTCTTCACATGAAGGGCACACTAGAACTGATCATCTGGGCTAAGTACAAACAGTCAAATGTATGAGACTGAGACGATTCAATCTTTGCAGGTTAGTCTAAACTATGAAAATTGAACTGATAAGAAAGTGAACAGACTTTCACTTTTGATTCCAGAAATGCAGCCACATGCTTGCAGTGTCCAAGGCCAGAATCCGGGGTGGTGGGGGACATGGGGGAGGGGGCAGCTAGCCTGCCCACCCTACAGGAGTTGGGGGCTTTGCAGGGGAGGTGCAAAGCATCCTGGAATGTGGGGGGACTGTGAGTTAACTTGAATCTGGAGGGAATCTGGAACAGAAGTTCAATAAACCAATTTAACCTAAATCAGCTAAGTCTGATACTACATCCATCCAGGTTCACCTTAACCTGGTTTCAGCCATTTTGAAAGTGGTTTATGTGCATGGATCTTCTGTAGTGTTACAGATTTGAACCAGTTTCCAATCACTTATACCAGTTTATGTATAATTTCTGTCCCTAACCCTAGTAAAATCAGTATAAACACAATCTATCAAAATCAGTATAAACACAAGCTTCAGAAAATAATTCCAATCTATCTTAAAGTAAAAAAAAAAAGTATATAATGAACTACTTCATTTTTCTTGGTTCTATTCTATGGGTATTTTAACTTGTACAAACCGGTAAAAAAAACCACCATTCTGATCTGATAAAGTTATAGATGTACTTCACACAAGTACAGCACTGCATAATTTGGAATATGGTGAAGGATCAAATTGTTTGGTGTTCTCCCCCAAATACTATAGTTTAAAAGTAGGAAATATAAATATACAAATTAGAAAAAAAAATTGTGTTTGTTTACTTTCCACTCCATCTGTCAAACAGCAAATTTATCAGTAAAGGGAACCATATCCTACTGTTTGCACCTTGAATTGACTGAATAAGAGTTTGACAAGGGTAAAAGACCAGCAAAGGACTTGCACAGGCTTTCCCTCATTAGATTTTGCACAACAGTGACTACAGAAAGCTATGAATGCACAGTACTATGAATAATAAAACATCTGTGAATTACATAATGATACTAAGTAAGTTCCAAGTGGTATGCATACATTAACCCCCACATACAGGCTGGTACTTATTTAATATATAATGATCCAAAAATAATGGTATTTTTGAAAGCCTCTGAAAATCCATTTTATTATCCAAATCACACATATTGCTAAAAGAAAAATAACGTAATTATTAAACCATAATAAAAATAGTCATATGAACAGCTTTAAGTGACAAGTAGAGATATCGCTGAAAATGTAATTGACATTTAAGCAAATAGTTTATATAATTTTATTTCTTCTTGTATTTTTACCTGTTGCAGTCTACAAAGAGGAAATATAATAGAGGAGGTTTTATGTCTTTTATAGCCCAATATTTTCATGACTCTTGTCACACTTTTTAATACTGTTCTAGAAGTATACAGTCAATCTGCTAGAAGACAGGAGTTTCTGACAAGCAGTGTCATCCTTCCTTTGTAATAAGGAAGACTGTATATAGGTTGATTGGAATTCTGTGTTGCAGAGGACCCCATCAGTTGGCCCTGACAATTAACTATTAGATCTGCATTCCTGTCATCAGTTCTGCTGAGTGACTTGCTTGTATTGTTTCAACTAAAAGTATATTCCTTTTTAAGCAGCTACAGTTGTCTCTTGGCAACATATAATATTGTGACAGATCAATACCTAGCTATAAAGTTAATTCAAAATTATGATTATCCTAATGCATATTACTCTTCATGACTAGTTCAAGAACAGTAACAGTATACTTCATATCACACTGATAACTTTAGATACCTGTGAGGTCTCTGGAGAATTCAATGTTTTGTTTGGTTTTTGTTTTTTCCCCATGGATACATGTAGTACTTTGCATTTATCCCTTTGAGAGACTTTTAATAAGTGAAAGCTTGTAAAACAGTCAAAAAGGTGGAATATAGTCTATTTGTTTACTAGTAGGTTTATGTCAGTACATGAAAGAATGCATTTTTAAAAGAGGTACTGAAAAAGGTAGAATCATACTAACCATTTTAGACAAATCCTTCTCTCTCTCTCTCTCTCTCTCTCTCGTTCTCTCTTGATTAATTGCACCAGTCACCTTATAAATTTGTTTTCCAGACTAAGGACATGGTCCAAAGCTAATCATGTAAATGAGCTATCTTTGCATTTATTCCAGTAAGTTTAGGAAAAGGCCCTAAAAACACTGACAAAACCAGCCAAGACAGATCACCTCCTGTTCTAACCTAGAACACTCCAAAACCATGCCTGGAAGTTTCAAATGTTCTAAACCAAATGTGGTTTTCAACCTTTTTCCATTTGTGGACCCCTACAAATTGTTGAATGGAGATGTGGACCCCTTTGGAAATATTGAATGAAAGTATGGAATTCTTTGAATTGCAAGTGTGGGTATTCACATGCTTCTGATTGGTCATAGTCATCTTTCACAGACCCCTTAGACATAGTCTGTGGACCTCCAGGGGTCCATGGATAACAGGTTGAAAATCACTGTTCTAAACTAAACATGAAGAGGTCACCATGAAATCAGTGGTTCGGGGGTTAATAAAGTTAACAGAAAATGTGCATGTAAGCAGAAATTATTGCTGGATGGAAACAATTCATAATTGAATATACATACATATATATATATATATATATATATATATATATATATGTTTATTTGGCTTTGGCCTGGAAATAATTTGAAATCGATCCTCCAAGTTACCATATGGACCACATTTCTTTCTCCTATTAAGAGCAGATTATAGAAGGACTAAAGCTACTTATGATATTGCAGTATTAATTTGAATAAGATCATAGGTGAAGGAAAGCTGTTTGGCAGCCATCCCAGTCACATAGATTCCAAATCTCTTCAACAGAATTTCAATGTATTTAAAAAATTATATATCAAAATATCCAGTAATAAATTGACCTTCCTTTTTTAAAATGTGATAAGGCTTCAGCTGTAGACATTTTTCAGTTTATTTTTCCAAGACTCTAAAACTTGTAATATGTTCATATTCAGTCCTAAAGCATAAAATAAAATGCAGCAATGTACAGGGATGCAATGGAATTTTGAAAATGTATGCTACCTTTTTAGATACATGCACATTAAAAGGTCTGCTGACAAACAGAAAAATAAATACAGTCGGTGAAAGAAAATTCAGCAACAAATGCTAGTCACTGATGTCTATCCCTGGGACTTAAATTCCAATTGCCTTTTCTTTCCTGGCCATGCCATACAGTGAAGCAACCCCTGCAGCTGAAAGGACTCTGAGAGACAGATGCACAGGCTAGCGAGATGATACAGATGTCCAGAACCTCCCCACCTGCTGCCTACACTGAATTCACACTGGCACAAATCAGACTGTGGTTATCACAGGATATGGATAGCCATCTGCTTCCTGGTGTTGGCACTTAAGGGTGGCATTTTCCAAAATACTGAGAACTGGCCCAATTTTGAATTAGGCCAATGTTAAGTGTTCCTGAAAATTTTACCCTAAATGTACTTCCTACCTATTTCCTGCAGTTGCAGTTTTAAGTCTTTCTTAGTGAAGTTCATTCTAGCATCTTTGTGGCAGCAGGATGTTGGAGGCTCAAAAGGATAATAGCCCCTAGAAGAAGTAGATGTTTCTGATACACTTGAAAAAGCTGAAGTGATTACATGTTCTGGTTCATTTGCTGTCATTCTATTGTCCTGATAAATGAAAAAAGCAGTATCTATTATTTTTTAAAAGGCAAATCTAAATGTATTGTTCTGTCATCCAGATTTTTGAAACTCTGAAACATCAAAGCACTTACCTTTTTTTTTTTTGAAAAATATTTCCAAGCACTTCCCAAATAATAAGGCCTAAATCTCAAAGGTCAAATTTCTGCTGACACCCATTTAACCATGATTCACCCCTATTTAAGTAATTTTCACAGTGTTCTGTGAGGTAAGAAAATATTTTATGTCTATTCAATAGATGGGTCAGTAAAGGTACAGAATGGTCAGGCTAATTTCATTAGACCACATAGCAATGCAGCGAAATGATTAAGAAGGCAACACAAAGCTCCTGATTTTCACTTCCCTGGTCTATATGTTAAACCACAATATTATACGTTGCTCTTTTAAGAAGAGGATAGCTTAACTGATGGTGTCAGAGCTACAATATTTATTTTACTGACGCAGGTAAGAACATAGGAATATACTGAACTGGAATAACTAAAGGTGTTTTTAGGCTGAATGGCATTTTAAAACTTTTCAGTCTTATTTTAAACCTTCCTAATAAATCACTTTTTCTGATCGCTTATGATAACGAATTTCATTTAAAAAGGAGCACTGGTATTAATACTTTACTTCCCACAATTCCCAGCCCTATTTTTGGAAAACAATCCTTTCCTTAAGAGGATCTGAATGATATAATTAGAACCAAAACATTCAGTTTCATGTGCTATGATCAATTTTATCTAATCAGTGAGAAAAATCACCAGGAAGAAAAATACAGAAACTGTAAATTTGTAAAAAGTCAACCTAGTATGACTACAAATTTTCAATGGAGTCAAAAGTCTGCACAGAACTGCTCACTGATAGTTGTAATATCAATGACAGTGATTCAAACAAAGCAAACAGAGGAAGGCTGCATTGCAGTACTTCACACACGAAGCAGAAGAGAATGAAATAAAATTCAATATATTTATAATCTAATGCCATATTCTGAATCCATAGTACATTTCTTAAGTGACATCCTACCATTCTAGTAATGTAGCTGTTATTGATACTGAACTTAGTAGTACTAGTAGTAATATTTGTATTATTATTGCTTACTGAAAGCTTCAATGTGCTCAACAATTCACAAAAAACCGCAAAGAAACAAAAAATAACCCCACTGTCCTTTTTCTAAAAGTCATACTATTGCAGACCTAACTGGCTTAAACAGGGTTGGGAACATGGGTTGGGAACAAAGGGCTTGATTTACATTTAGAAACATAAAAATATTCAAAGAGTATTTAGGGGTCCTGGCTGTATCTGTGTTGGTCTAATGACATAGGCAGACAAGGTTTTAATTAAGCATTTAAGTATTTGAGAGAAAAATTGCTGAAAAGACAACAATGAAATGAACTCAATACTCGAGTTCTTAAACTTAGATGTTATCATGAGAGTCACATCTTCTAAGGAGCTAATAAGATTAATTATTGCTCCTTATGCAGTGGCCATGTGGGAACCTGGGGGTCTCAGTTTAAGCCCTCCCAGGCCACATGCCGCCTATAGGCCATCAAGTGGACAGCCATGATATAATCAATGGCATGCTACTACTAATAAATAGATAACCTCCCCACTGCATCTTTTGTCCATTTATAGGAAGTCTGCAGTTTCTAGTAATGCCAATCCCATCACCTTTCACAGCCATCAGAAGGTAAAATATAAATAAATATACCCAAATTCCACATCTAACAGTAAAATTCATACTCTGATTAAAAACACTGAGGATATATGCATAACTGTACTATCTGCATAATGATGAAAAATAATGTAATTTCTATCAATTATTTCACCAAGAAGCAGTTTATAGATGCTAAGTTCTTCATCAAAATAGCATATGAGCAGATCATAAAGCAATAAGAGATTAATATGTACAATATGACTCAAAAGATAATTTTCATTCGTATTCTCCATTTTACAGGTGAGGAATCTATAGTCCCCTACAGAAGAGGATATTAGCAGCATAAACAAGAAAAAAACTCCAGGGGGCCTATACAGAGTTTATACTTATTGCATGTTAAACCCACAGAAAGTATTCTAAAGCCATAACTGAACAGATGTTCACAACTCATAGAGCACTTGAAAAATGGCAGATCAAGCTCTAGGTTAACACTTGATGGAAGTGGTTTCAAACTAAAGCAATTTAGGTTAGAGCGCTTTTTTGAATGTCTGTACCACATCTAGATCTCCAGTTTCCAAGACCTGTGCCCATACATACAATAATACATTTTTCTTGCTTTCCAGTAAATTGACATTGTGAGACTGATGAAGATTTCACATATGCATAATTTGAGAACATTCTGACCTTTTACTTTGTATCAGATCCTAAATGTTTTAATGAAATGAAATATTTCAAGCTGAACATGATTTCTGTTAAATGACATTAAACTTTGAATGGGAACATTTTTTTCTGTACTTTTCTGTGCAAGTTGCTTAAAAACAATAATTTCTAATTTTTGGTTTAAACATCATGTGTGAACATGAGGCTCTATCCTACGTTATCTTTACAAGAGCTACCCAGATTCTGAGGCTAAATGAATATATGAGTAAACCTAATTTGTTCTTTGGACCAGGTGGTGGAGAAATGGGCAGGTAAAGGTGGAGAACAAAGAAAGATATCTTTTTTGGCCTATACCATTCCTTACCACTCACTGGTCTGTAACAGCAGAAGCCAGGATAAAAAGCAGAAGGATATTTGTGATGCAGAGGCATTTCTCTAACTCACTAAGAATCTTATGGTTTCTCCTGCAATAGCGAACTTACATGACTATGCTGAAAATAAAAATCTAGACTTAATTACCCAGGAAGTATTCAAAAGGTAAGATTCTTCACAGCCAGTAAGTGCTTTGAGCATTTTTGCATTAAATAAAGCCTATTTGCTTGTTTTTTCCCCGCTATAATCCAAGTTCTGGTCTTGCCACTTTCCTCAACATAAACACTACACAATGTGTAAATGTAAGATAAATGTAACATAAACAAATAATTAAACCTTAAAAAAGAAGAACTATAGAATATAATTAGATTTATTATAAATACAATTATATATGAAATATAAAACAAAATGTTTTCTCACGTAATACATTCCAAATATTAGCCCTTTTCAAAAACAACACATTCAACCTTAGGATTTTGCTCACTTTAATACCATACGACCTGTAGGTTAGAAATATTATACTTGTTTTGTGAAAGGAGTTCCTTGTAACACTAAAGCAAGCATAAAACTCTTATGCTGCTACTACTGTTGCCCTTTTGTTTTCTTATTTCATGGTGCCAAAAAGTTTACTGAGGCTGATTTTATGTGACCTAAATTCCTCTCCTTTTCATTTTTCCTGTGTCTCCTGGGCTGGAGACTGACTATGGTGACTAGTTTCCCTTTTCACCCTAGGTAACAGATACAAAGAAGATTACAGCAAGATCTTGTATCCAAAGAATCATGTCTTAAAGAAGATACCAATGGAGTTTGGAGTTTTTTTCCATTCCCTTGTTGAAATGATTCGCTGCTCCGCATCCCAGGATTAATTGGAAAGGAACATTTTTCTATGCTTGCATGTTCTCAGTCATGGGTAAAGGGAAGAGAGATCCTAGTTAAGAGTTGTATTCAGGCAATTGCACTGTGCAAATATTTTTCATTATACATTATGCCTGAAGCATTTGATATTACAACTGAAATTGGAAAGAGTTATTTACAATAAAAGTAAGTTGATTGCAATGATGATCATTCCCATAACTTTTGTGCAGGTTTGGGAAGAGGAGCTCTAAGAGTGGGGATAGTGGAATAGAAGAGCTCAGTAATGTACACATAAAACAGACTCCTCAAGAAAGCTAATGGATTTGGTCTGCAGTTTTGAGATTCAGGCTGTATCATATCGATACCTAAAGCACATGGTGGATGTCAGCTAGCTTTATGATCATACAGCATTACAGGTTATATAACAGCTGCCTGATAATTTTTCACTTTAAATTACTATACTCCATAAAAAGTTGTGTCCCTGGCCTTTTATTGCTTTAACTGTTCTGTGTTTTATTAGGAAGACCAGTGATCTGTATATTTAGGAACACCTTATATGAACTTGGACATTAGATCCATCTGAGCATGTCTACATGAGATGCTACTGCACAGTAGTTACTGTGCATTTATTTAGTACTTGTATTAGCATGTTCTAAATAAATGTGCAGTAACCAGAGTTACAGTGCAGTAGCACTGAATAATGTATTTTAAGTGACGCTACTGTGCAGTAGCCTAATAATACTGTGCAGTAGTGTATTAGTACTGTCTGTGCTGTGATGCGCTACTGCACAGTATTATTTGGCTACTGCACAGTCAGTGTTTCATGTAGATGTACCCTCTGTGGCTTTAGAAAAATATTTTAATACCTCTGACTTAGAATCCCTATCAGAAAAAAGAAAATGAATAATCATTAGCAACTGAAACTTTAAAACGCTTTGAAAATAACAAAGTGATTGTGTAGGTATTTATTATGAATAGCCACATAAAAACAAACCTGCAAGCTTTATATTCTAGAATAACATTTATATTACATAATTATATTTTTGAGGGCAAAATAAAAAAATACAGATATAAGCTTAATATATATTTTTTAATATTCTCAGGGTAAACATTGACATTCAACCTTGACCCTGGATTAAAGTTGTTTTTTTTTTTTAATATCTGATTTCAGAGGAAAATATACAAGGTAGCAAAAATTTGAGCCAAATTTGAAAATATTAGTTTCCTTGAGCTCTGTAGACTACATGAGGTTCAAATACTCCACACTACAGTTGCCAAGAAGCAGGATAAACTGTTCTGTTTTCCCCAAAAGGAGAGCTAATGCTCTTTCTTGTGACTAAGAAATAGATCTGGTCATGCCACTGAGAGCTGCAGATCAAAGGGGAAACCCAATGTTGGAATGGTAAGCCAGAGTATAATAGAGAGGAGTAATTAGATTGTGGTTTTAGATATTTTCTGACATGTTCTAACTGAAATAAATAGTTTGATTTTAAGCACTGAAAATGTGTAGGCATGTTCATACTGCTGCAGAAAGTTATTTGAGGCATTCATTACACTATCCTACTAACGTGATAATTTTTTGAAGGGATTTTTATATTTGCAGATTACCTTTAAACATTTATGACTGTGTAGAAATTGGGAATACTTATTCAGGTAGTGAAAATGAACCCCAAGTGTTATGTCAAAAGGCAAACATAATGCCTCTGAGTATAACAGGTTAAATGTATTTCCCACTAGGAAAATAAATAAGTAAATAAATAAATAAATACACACGCACACACATATAGATAGATAGATAGATATATAGATAGATATATCACATTGAGCCCATAAGTATGCATAATAAGTATAACTTCAAAATGTAGATGTAGTTATTGTAACAGAGACTGAAACATCATTTTTTACTAGTCGTCAACAAAACTTAGCAAAACCCTTCCCAAGGAATAAAATCAGTATTACCTTAACTTTGTATTGTCACTGCATGTGAGTGGGAAGTCACTGAATCCATATTTCTGCTTATACACCTCTCTCCATGTCCATGATGGAGCTTTCAGTAAGGTTAGGAACAGATTTTATAATAAGTCTGAAATCTCAAAGGGAGATTTTAAGTTTTTTAATGAACTTTCACAAAAAAATTATTCAAATTAAATTATGCTGTTCACTTGTAGCTTAGAATGTAGCCTAGATGGGAAGTTTTTTACATTTAAACTTTTAGTTTAGGTTTTATAGATATCTTATCAAACTGTCTGTTATGTATATGGCTCTATGTTTCTTGATACCAAACTAGCTGAGCTGTTGCCATTATGGGAATGTCACCATTGGCTGAGGGAAATATGAGACCCACAGAAGTATAGGTAGCTAAAACCGAAAACAAAAAAAATAGGCTAGCAAAATTTGACTCTTCCACCACTGCCACTTTTATTTCATTCCCAATAATTACTTTTATAACATTTAAAAAAATATTGGTAGTGATAGCATATCCCAACTACCCAGACAGCCTGTTAGTAACACTTACTGTTTTTTTAATATTATGGTGGAAAATATATAAGTAAAAAAATAAAATGGCATTAAGGGAAAGATTCTCTTCACTTTACTCGTATAAGTAGTTTTTTCTGGCTTCAGTGGATTGCTGAGGTGAATAAGGCAGGTCAAATTTTCCTTTAAAGGCCTAACTGAAATCTTCAAAGGTTAGGAAAATGAGACAGGTATGGACCAGACTTACTTCCCCATCTGTGACAATACCAAAAAGAAAGTGAAATTTCACTTGTCACACAGAAGTTTTTGCTAGCTTGCTCTTACAGGAAAAAGATTTTATCCAACAATGAAGCAGCAGTAGGAGGCCAGAAGGAAAGGAGCAGTTGTAGAAAAAAAAGCTTTATAACATCTTGTAATTCTGAAATTCACAGTCTTGCAAGTTGATGTCATACAGGAAAAGAATCCTCTTTCATTTGGCCTCCCACTGCTTGGCTTGACCTTTCCCCATTGGAATGATAGCAGGAGGCAAAAACGAAAGTGTTTTTTTTCCATGTGAGCCACTTGGCTGCTAAACTCTGTGAAATCTAAAAATTACAGTAGTTATACAACATATCTTCAAAGATCCTCTGCTGTTAATTGCTTCTGAGCAGGACATTAAGTATAGAAAATAGGACATCAATTCACTTCTACTAACCTAATAGAGGTTGCATGGCTAACATCATGGAAAAGAGACACATTCAACAGGTAGTTAATTAAACCTAACTTTCCCCAGGTCCCCAACCAAAACAGAATACTTTGAGGAGGATGTTCCTACTTCAAAAGCATACAGATGCTGGATTTCGATTCTGTATAATGCCCCAGTGTTGCTGTTGACATGGCCATCAACAGTTATAGAGAAAGAAGACCAACATAGTATATCCATTTGTATGTCTCTTGGCCCCATTTTTCTATAGGCCAAAGAATCACATTGAGTGATTAGCAATGCTTTATCAGATCTTGCATTTGATAGACTTTCCATAACAAAGAAAAGGTCATTCAAATTACTTCAGTATGAAATTACTTTTTCTTTGGGCTTGACTCACATGGACTGTTTTTATATCTGTATAACTCCATTTCTTCTATGAGGGAGTTATACCAGGATGACTGTGCCAGATTAACCCACATCTCTTGATTATGAAAATGAATTTGTCTATAAGGTCCTATTTTAAAGATTTTCCTCACCCCATTCATATATTAGGGAGACGGTTGCAGTTAATGACCTGTAAATATAGAATCATATAAAATCATATGCCAATATATAGATGATTTGTAAATCATTATGTGAAATGTGAGCTTTAAAATCTTCTCAATGAGCAGGAACAACTCCTGTTAACATTACAATATTAAGTGATGGGGTGAGTGGACAATATTTAAAAGAACACGTCAGCTTAGCAGTTTAAGCATTCTACCTTATGAAAGAATTATGTTCCCAAACACATTATTTTTAGAGACAGTGGTGAAAAATCTGATATTTTTTAGCAGTTAGTTCCTCAGTTTGAAGACTTCACAAGGACACAGTCATTAAGAGGTACATTCTAATGAAACTGGATAATGGGTGCCTCTTTTTCATCTGACACCTAGTTGTGAAAGGTCTTTTACAGAAGCACAGAATCTTTTATTTCATGCCAAACAAAGGAGCATTCTTTATTTTCTCTATTTTTTTTATACTTGCCATTCTGCATGCATACCAGTATGGGATAAAAAGTGTAAAATATGATTTTTGTGGATCCACAACAAAGCATGTTGTGGATAACAATTAATTCATATATGCTTTCTCTTGTGACTCACTGAATTAAGTATTTTGAGAACTAAGCAGCAGTATGTTTGGGTGACTAGAGATGCTGGTGGATCCATGCAAAATAGCTGGAAAAGTAGCCTAAAAACCAAAGAAGCTGGAGAGCTAGTGGTAGTTCTAGTTTTGATGGTTTCCTATAATGTTTTTGACCAACCCATCCCAGCAAAGACAGACACTATTTTTTTCTTTTTTTATCCATTTTCTTTCTTATTTTATTCTCTCTCACTCGCTCTCTGTCACTCCTCATTTCTTATTTCTATAGCTCTTAATTTTGCTTATTCCCTTTTGTACTTTATATCTATATATTCTATTCAGCATTACTGCAGCTTATGATGCCTTTCCATATCAGTAAATTTTAAAATAAACAAAATATGTATATAAAAATATGAACCAATTCAAAAAAGAATTAATTGTTATTATTATTTTAATTTTACCTATTGGTTTTGCTTACAGAAAAAAAAAATCAATACATTAGAAGTATACAGACTTTGATAATATGTTCTTAATACAATGAAGAGGTCAAAACCTCTACCATATCAGAAATTCCACCACTTGATATTGATTACCACAAGTGGAGAAAGGGGCAGACAGTTCCAAAAAGACAGACCCAGAGGGTGAGCTAATTCAGAGTTAGATGCATAGAAACCAAAAGGAAAGATGTAATCCTCAACGTTGTAGTTCCAAAGGCATATTGTGAAGGCAGGTGATAGTATATATGAGTCATTAATAATAGAATACAACATACTTTTCTCATACAACTATACCAGATTTTGACCAAAAATTGGAATAAACCAAAGTTACACCTTACTGTTCAGCAGAGAAGCAGTTTGAAACATTTATTAATACTTAATTATTCCCTGTTTTCTGTTACTTAAGATAAAGATGAACGATGTGAATCTAAAACTTAAGAACAGAGTATTCAGCCTTATTAACCCTCACCCATGTCATAAAATAATGTAATAACATTGTGGTGTCCAAATATATTTTTTAATCTCTTGGGTACCAAAATATAGTCTTTGTATTTATATGATATATTTAGCTTAACATGGACTAGACATTTAAGAAGAATCACCTATCATGCAGTTTTCATGTAAACAAATGAAAATCCTTTCTCTGTGCAGTTGCTCAAATCACAGGAAGGTCATTTCTGTTCAATACTTCAGAGTGTCTTATCCATATGGATTACTCTCTGTTTATTAATTAAAGTAAAAAAAGTAGAAATGTTGAAGAATGATGTCTGGGTATGTGACAGCACCATGTAGCATATTTTGGTTTCTTCTGCATATATAATTTGAATTCCTTTTGCAGCCATTTCTCAGTAAAATCCAGAGGATATCAATCTTCTTCCCCTCTTCAGGTAGTTCAAAGATTTTTTAAAAATGGGACTGTATCTGGTTTTCCAGGAATTCAGTTCTGAGGTATAGATTCCATGTTCTTTGTTGATCTAGCATCTCCTCAAGTTTATATTTCTTTTCCCTCAACACCCCATAATAAGTTGCTCATGTCAACCACAGAAAATTCAACTCATTCCTACCCAGTGCCCAGTTACTAATTGAAGGAATAATCTGATCAAATTCAGTTTCAACATTTCAATGCTTTCAAAGACAGATTGAAGGCAAAATGTCTTGTTCTCCAGGTCATACTTAGGGTCCTAAGTAAGCATTTGTTCCTCCATGGATGATGACTTCAGTTTACAAAACCTTTCTCACATCCCTTCATTTTCAGTTTTGAAATCTTGAATCAGTTCAGAAACATCCTGAATACATCCAAGAGGTAATCTGAATCTCTTGTTTGCACAATTCTTTTTTTTTAATAATCCAAAATTTTGACTTATATTTGTTTTGTTTTGTTTTGTTTTGTTTTGTTTTGTTTTGTTCTGAAAAAAAGAGCTTTGCTTTGAATGTCCTCCTAGTTCCGCAGTGGCCCTGCCTCCTGGGAATCGATTTCTTAATATGGCAATAAGCAGGGTTCACATGCTTTATGATCCAACACACATTGGAGTTGGAGCTTCATTTATAAATATTTCACTTACGAGCATATACATTCATTTTACACGATTCCTCAATGTGGCCAGGGGACTGCGTAGTCTGCACTGTATCCACCTATAAAAAATACAAAAATATATGTCTGCTTACCGGGATGTGAGCAGGGTTTAGCTACCCTAATCCTACAGCATGGATTTCCCAACTGAACAGAGAGAATCCTCTTCTCTTCATTAAGTCCAAGCATACTCCATAAGATAACTACATTACAATGAAAATAGTCATAACAATGTAACATACTATTTAACAGTATAAGGATCATTTAAATCAAATGCAGAAAGTCCAGTAATAGACTGGTTTTATAGCACACAGCAGGAGAACTGTGCTAAGTTCTGCTTCCTTCACATCCTTAGCTATTATTCCTGCACCTGCTTTGTCACAAACTAGAAACAATATGAATCTTCCAAGTATCAGTGACTAACATTGCTGTCTCTCTCCAAAAGGATTAAATTAATGGTGCAGTGGGTCACTAATATTAGGTGACTTAGAGAAGCAAAGTTAGAATAGGAATGTTAGAGAGAAGAAAAGACAGCTGTGGAAGGCAAAATAGGAAATGCAACAATGCCCTGTGATACTGAGCAATGCTGTGGAAGTGCAGAGCACTATGAAAGCCTCATGTATTAAGTACCACCTTTATACTGCAAGATGCATACAAAAAAAATGAATAATTAATGGGAAATGGGTTTCCTTGAAGTGTTACAATCAATATGAGATAAATGATGTAGCAAAAAGACATGCATGTCTAATATTAAAAGAAAGTAATTTCTATCCAATATGTAGTTAAAGAACAGTTATTAAAATATAATTCAAAAATAGTTCATCCTCCTAAAAATACTAACCCTGAAATTCTGTCATGCACAAACAAGTCTTACAAAAAGATGAGTTAAGATTCATCATGTACCTTATTTTTCCTGATTTGGGGGGTTTCTTTTATTACTTTGTGTGTGTGTGTGTGTGTGTGTGTGTGTGTGTGTGTGTGTGTGTGTGTGTGTGTGTGCGCGTGCTCATTTTGCATCCCTCGGAGTTTATTTCTTAAACTGTAGCTTCTTAATGGAATGTGAAACTCTACCTAGTCCATTACATATAATGCAAAGTTAGTCCCAATTTACATAAATACAAGATAACAATATCAAGCATCTCAGAGAAGTAATATTTTCTTTATGAATACAATCTATGAGACTCCAAAATGTGCTCAAATAAGTACCGTCTGTTCCCCAATCCAAATGCGATCTTTTTACAAAAAGCCATCTGGGACAAGCATGCAAAACATTCTGTCTTGGTTGCAGCAGAAATGTATTTATGTCTTAGTAAAATGCTTCAATGCCATTAATTCAATTACCAAGCACATCTTTTTGTGCTGTCAGAGGTAGCACCTTTAAGCAAAAACGTTGGATGTTGAAATATATATAAGGCATGGTTTCCATAAAAGTTGGAAGCTTTGACTCTAACAGTTATTCAGGTACTCAGATGGAAAATATATGTAGCCCTGCCATAATTAATAAACACAAGATATTTCTTGTGCCTGCTGAAATGAACAAAGCACCACTGACTCCTCCAATGTTTAGTCAATGGAAATCGCTCTGCTTAATTGCAATTTTAAGCACCTTTAAGCTAGATATAAGATATAAACACTAAATTGAGCATCATGTGATTTTGTAAGATTCCCTGGAGAACCAGAGGTGCATAAAAATGAATGCATTACTCTTCATATATGAAGCATTTTCCTCTAAGGACAATTTGCCCAATTTGCATTCTATGATAACAGTGTTCTTTAATAAAAAATCATTACACTATAATGTAGTGCAAAATAAAAATAAAAACATTGCTTAAAAAATCTTACCAGACATCTTCTAGCCAAAGGGTTAAACCTCTGAGTCAAAAATGAGAGTAAAGTGGGATTGCAATATGCCCTTTGAAAAAGGATCCACACACACAGACAAGTGGTAACCCATCCTAATGATTGCTTAGAAAGTTTAAGCAATCTCAGGTTTAAGTTTCACACATTTGTTCATGTTGCACAGTACACTTAGAACATATTAACTGCACTTAAACCTGAGTATCCTTGCATTCAAGCAGTAAAACACATGCTAAATGCACTTGTTTTGTAGCAACATTCTGACTTTTCATGGGAAGAATATCTCTAGATCATATTAAGGAGCATGTGTTCAGCTATTGTTGGACTTCTCCATGGAGATACTATGAGTTCAGGATTCTGGTGCGATGCCAGGTTTGGGGCCGACAATCAGTTTGTTATCTTTACTGGCATGGATGTACAAGCTGCAGGGCCCAGTGCCAGAGTTAGTGTTGCAGGGGCATAGCTAGGTCCATCCCTGTCCAGAGCAGGCTGAGCAGGTAATGCTATGGTAAGCACTACTGTACAACTGCTCAGAACGCATTCTAATTTTTAATATGGCATGGTAATGCATAATACAATCTAAATAAAACACATGCTAAGTGTCCCATGTGACAAGGCCCTTACTAAGTGCAGTTAAAATGTAAGCAGACCTATGTTCTAGCAGTTTAGCATGTTTTAGTGGTGTTGCAAAGTTGTACCCTTTAACATGTACTAACTTTAGCACATCAAAACATTCCAAAGATTTACAACTGTTGCAAGTGAATATGTGACATGGCTCTAAAACACTATATTCCCTCTCTCTTTCTCCTCCCTCTGGCAGTAGAAATAAGCTTCTCTGTCTGTCTGTCAGTCTTGGTGGAGATAGATAGGGACTCTCTCTCTTTTCTAGCTCTTGGGAAGTGAATGCTATTGTTTTTCTGACCATTTCAATACCATTTCTTCTGTACTCTCTTGGGCAACACACTCAGCACTCCTCATATGCCAAACCTGGAAATGAGGCATATAAGGGCATCAGCCAGCACTGCTATCAAGATCTCTGCCTCTAGTATGCTTGAGAGCAGAGGTGAAGGTTGCTCTCAGCGCACCTTTATTGCTTTATTCCCAGTTGTGATGTGCAGTACTCTGGAGAGATCAACGCTGGTATTATATTTATTCACCAGTTAAATATTACTTCTATTTTGGGGAATTTCTGGGAATAATTTTATCTTAATTACATCTTCAATGATGTTCTAACTCCCTGATCTGAGCACTATTGCAATAGAAGTGAATATAAAAAATAAACATGTTTCTTATTAAAATGTAAGAAAAAACACAGAATTTCCTAACATGTTATGGATCTCCAAGGACATAGGCATTATATAAATATTATAGAAAATATATATGTCCTAGTAATATACAGAATATGCCCCAAAACTTTAATGTGCATGTCATTCAGCCAACAGTTTGAGTGAGTAACAAATCTGGACAAACTGAACAAAAATGTAATAATTCATAATAGACTAGCCACAATGGCGCAGATAAATGTAAATCCAAAAATAAAAACTTAATACCATTTTTGCTTTATGTGCTATATTGTTAAAGACCATATTTGTGCATTCTATTCAAGAGAAAAATCATTTGAAACTAATAAGAGTTTTGATTAAGATGAAAGAAAAAATGCTAAATAGGAAACTAAGATGTAGTCTTGTTGATTAAGATATGGTTCAGTAACACTGAGGTAAAAGACATACGATCAACATTTATAACAGAAAATCTATTAACGATCTTACTAATAGTGAGACAAACCTCAAAAAAATTAAATAAATCAATGCAAAAGGGTAAGATATTTTAGTGTGGTACAGAGTTTTAACATTGGTTAGGCCTGACTGTACTCTTACTCATACCTGTTTAAAACCAATAAGCCATATCCCCAGCTGGTTCAAATTACTTCATTTGTTGATTCACATCACCATAGGATCTGGTCCACTGACTTTAATGCAGCTATTCTTGATTTAGAAAGGGTAAGTGAAAGATAAATTAATCTATCAAATCTAGGAAATCTAATTTCAGCTGAAAACAGGCAGGAAAAGAAACTAACCTGACATTCTTTAAATTTATTTTTAAAATGTAACGCTAATAAAATAGCAATATTAACATTCTGTTAAACTATTATTTAACTATCATTCCTTGATTATGCACTTCTCTATCATTCTTTTTAAAGTTAATACTAGACCCTACCAGTCCAATGGAGAATGAATGTTCTCATCTCTCTACAAATTTCTTGAATTAAAGATGCTTAGACCTTCTTGGAAAGGTTATTGACACATCATAGAATCATTGTCCTCATCTGTCATTATTCACTTCTAAATCACACTTTGCAACAGTGTGCTGTGGCACTGGATTCATTCTTCATCTTGTTCCATGTGAGCACCAAAGCAGTGGCCAGAACTTGAGACACTGATGTCTGTAACTAGGGTGGCCATCATAGAGGACAGTCCAGTTGTCCTCTGTCCTCTATTGATACTAAACCCAACACCTTTATGTCCTCTATTTTGCTCCTGAAGAAAAGTTATTGAAGAGAAAAATAGAGGAGACAAAGGCATCAGGTTTCATATCAATAGAGGACAGAGGACAGAGTAGCACAAAACCGGAATGTCCTCTATGATGGCCACCCTATCTGTAACATTGGCTGAAATGAATGTAGTCAGTTCATGGGCTAATGAAACAACCCATTACAGTTTACATTCATATAGTCATAACAGAAAAACCATAAAGAAACCACTGCTTCCAAAAAAGACAAAAATAACAAGTAAACATCTACAAAAGGTAAAAATAAAAGCCAAAATCTAGAGTTCTTAATTTCATTAGCATAATTGATTGCTTTTAACTAGATATTCAGGCCATTAGTTTACTAAGACCAAATTCCAACAATTAGAGGTCAACAGACTTATTAATATCAATTAACAATTTTAAAGTAATCACACTTATAAAAGATACCTACAGAAGGGAGATAACATCTGTAAGATTAAATAAACAGCAAACCAGCAAAAACATAATGAAGTATGTAAAAAGTTACAAACTTTAAAGAAAATCATCTAAGTATATGAATCTTACAATTCTGGAACCACCTGATTACATTTATAAAGCATTTTTTCTCTGTTTTGACTTTGGGTACACTGACTTAATATAAGCAGGCAGTATTATTTAATGAAAAATCTTGTTGCAATTCCCAGAAGGTAAAAGGAAGTGGAATAACATCCTAACCAAAATAGAGTCCTCTGATAATATCAGAGTAGAGCACACTTGTGCTTCACATTTGTTTACCATATACATATACAGAAACACATAGTTACACTTGTTTAACATATATATTACATCCTATCACTTCTTCCTAAAATACAACAATAAAAATACAACAGAAAATGGTTCAAACATTAATCTATTCTCATAACTGTCACAACCCAAAGGGTGTGATTTTTGTTTTTGCGTGCTTCGGCACTGCTAAATTGTCCCCGCTAAATTATCGCTTCCTTGCACGGTGGAGTTTTCTGCTGCAAAAGAGAACCCCGGTGCAAGGGAGAATTTCCCGCCAATTTGAAGCTTTCTTTGCAGGGTGCATTTCTTTGTTGCAGCACAGAAATGCTCGTTGCAAAGAGTTCCCGCCATTTGTATGCTAATTCGAGTCCCATTATTGGCCAGTTCTAAATTATTCACACGTGGCGGCTAGTGATTGGCTTGCTAGCCGTATAAAAGGCTTGAGTGGTTTCCGCCCAAGTTGGAGGACTCCACGAACAAGGGAGGAGGAGACTTCACGCTGTGTGAAGATCTCTAAGCGCTGCGGATCCTTACGGACCCAGTGCATTTAAAGCAGGCAACGGAGGTCTGATCAACCTCTAGCCTCTCCCCGTCGCCGAGCGCAATCCAGACGTATCCCTTCCCTCACGCAAGAGAACCAGACCCACGGAGCCTAGCAAACTTCGTGTGAGTGAGTGAACAGAAGAACCCACGGAGCCTAGCAAACTTCATGTGAGCCCTTACGACCGGCCTCAGAGCTCTTCTACCCGGGTTCGAGTCCTGCAGGTTTATTTTTCCCGTCGCCGAAACCCTTTGCGACGTACCCTCATGCGCTGCAGGTTCGAGTTTTGTTTTGTTGTCTGTCTGTAACCGCAACTCAAGCAAGTTTTCCAGTCTACACTACTGCCATCTTGGTGTAAGTAACAATCTTTTAAACTACCGCTAAGCGCTTGTGCCTAATTCCAGCTTGACGGCCTTCCCTCTCCGACCCGGCGTGCCCAGGCTGCTGGCCACAGCCCGCGTGCAGCACGGAAAAGGGCTCGGGTCGCTCCCGGCCCGCACAATAACAAATAATACAATAAGAATAAAAATGCTATAAATGTAATCTATCTTTATTGCAGTCTTCAGGCTGTAGTTCTATGGTCTTATTTGAGGAACTATAGTAGCTAGTAGCTTTGAGGAACTATAGTAGTATTAGTAGGAACTATAAACATTGGACAGTGTTAATATCCCAAAGGAGTAAGATGCCTTACAGAAATAGTTGTGCAACAAACACTGGCCTTATCTACCTCTGAACCTGATACATTTACAGTATGAGGTTTATGCCTCCCTGGAAACAATTTCAAGAACCTAAATGTGCATATGTGAAATTCAAACCACTGTTTGAACCACCTGCAGATGGTGAAAAAGTCAAAAGAATACGTTCTGAGTAGGACAACTCGGACCATAATTGTCCTTTCTTCAGAACTTGGAAACAGAAATGGGATTGACAACATGGGTCATCAAAGCAGCCTCATTATATAAACCCTTCAGTAAATTGCTCAAGCTTCAATTGAAAATTTGCTAGGTATTTTGCTTGATTGTTTGTTTGTTTGTTTTGGGGCAGCAGCTGCCTCTACTATTTCTATTGGAAAGCTATTGAACCTCGCTACTCTGCTTGTTAGAAACCTTCTGTTAGTTTCCAATTGTCTCTAAATTTATTCACGGTTAGTTTATACCCATTTTTCCTTTTGCCAACATTGTCCTTCAAAAGAAATATTTATTTTCTCTCCCTGCTGTTAACCCTTATATTTATAGACTTCAATTTTATCTCTTCTCAGCCTTAGTTTTCCTGATTTAAAGCCAAGTTCATTTATCCTCTTCTTGAAAGATTAGCTCTCCATTCCTCTGATCATCCTCACAGCCCTTCTCTGCACCGTTTCTAGTCTGAATTAATCTTTCTTAAACATAAGTGACAACTATACACTGTGTTCCAGATATATTCATCATTGCCTTGTAAAATGACATTAATACTTCTCTTTCTCAGCTAGAAATATCTCACCTGATAAAATTTATGATTGGTTTCCTTTTTAACAGTCCCATTCCACCGGTGGTTCACAATAATCTGGAATCCCAAATAATCCTGAATTCCTAGCTCTTTATCTTCCTCTGCCATTTGCAACTGATGACTTCCAATTTATATGAGAAATTATTGTTAAAAGTCCCTAAGTATATGATCTTGCATTTTATCGAATGTCATGTCATTTCTCATACTACTGTCCTCAGGTCATCTAATCCTTCTTGTATGATGATCCTACTTGATTTTGCTTATGCCTCCTAACTTTTGGTCATGCAAACCTTTCACTGGCATTTTCCTAAATTTGTGCCAGTCATTAATAAAAATGTTAAACAACATCTGTCTCAACAGTTATCCTTCAGAAATTCACTAGTAACTTCCCTCCAACCTGGGCATGCCTATGCATGCACTTCAAAGGACATTAGCCTATTTTAATATGCATTAAAGTGACACTGAAAAAAATGTTATTTAAGTAATACACACTAAAATAGGCTAATGTGTATTATGCATCACTTAAAAACCATGCTCTTTAGTTAAGGTGCATAAAGACAGGCTAATGTGCATTTTCCTAGTACCTCAGGGTGTTTATGGACATGCTCCTGGAGGCAAGGTGCTTTAATTAGCAAACCATGCTAATTAAAAGCACATGAGCATCATGTGTATCAGCACCCCTGTGCTGAAAAATGGTGGTGGGGTGTTTTGAACTGAAGCCCATAGAACAAGCTTCATTTTAAAGTGCCCCACCACCAATTTTCAGTGCAGGGATGATGATACACGTGACGCTGGATGGAGGCTGCTGGAGTGCATCTGCTGGTCCGTGCTCCAGCAATCTCTATTAATCAAGTCTGCTCTGATGCACTAGATTTACAGCATGCCAGAGCAACCTCACTGCACGTCTGTAGGAGCCCCCTATTTATACATGTGCTCCAGGAGTGAGGGGGGCGCTTTAATTAAAGTGAGAGCCATTCTAATTAAAATGCCCAAACCATTTTGTGTATCAGTGTCCCTATGCTCATTAAACAAGCTTTAGATAAAGCCCCCCCACCACTATTTTGAATTGGTTAGCACTCTGATGCACAAGACATGGGAGGCTGCTGGAGTGTAGTAATTGCCACTCCAGTGCAATTACAGCACATTAGAGCAGCCTCCCTGCTCATGTATAGGCACCCTCACAATGGAGATAGTAGATTTAATGTGCATTAACTAAGGTGTGTTGATACATGCATAGACACACCCCCTGATATTCTGGGGCACTCATACACATGCTTCTGGAGCAGGGGGAGCAGCACTTTAATTACAGTAGCTCCAAGAGCTGCTCTAATTAAAGGACTGCCATGTCTCCTGAATCAGTGTGTCTATGCTTAAAAATGGCAGTGGAGGGGCTTAAACTAAAGCTTGTTTGATGAGTTTAATTCAACTGCTCCCACCTCCATTTTTAAGTGAGGGATATGATGCAGGAGACGCAGGAAGCTGTTGGATTGCAGCAATTATAACGTTCCAGCAGACTCAGTTAATCGAGTCTGTTCTAAGGCACTGGAATTCCAGTGCGTTGGAGCAGCTTCAGTGCTCATGTATAGGCGCCTTCTGTTTCCAGCTCAAACTTACTATCCCCATCTTCTCCACTTAAACTAATTATTTCCTATATAGCACTCAAGAAAATGTTTTTTCAGAAAGCTAGGTAGATGACATTTATTGCATGTCTCTTGTTTAGAAAATCATTTACCCTATAAAAGAATATATCTAACAGGATAGCTAGGCTGCAGCACCACAAAGAAGGACTTGGGGGTTGCAGAAGACCATAAGCTAAATATAAGCCAACAGCGTACTCTTGTTGCCCTCAAAAAAGCATATTGGGCTGTATTAACTGGAGTGCCACTTGCAAATCAAGGGAAACTATTCTGTTCTATTCGGCTTTGGTAAGATCTCACCGGTGGTACTGTGTTCCAGTGTTATGGCTGGGCTCCACACTTCAAAAAGGATGTGGACAGTGTAGAAGGAGTACAGCACCGAGCAACAAAAATTATTAGATTCCTGGGAAGCAAAACTTATGAGGAAAGGCTGAAAGACCTAGGTTATTTAGCCTGGAGAAGAGAAGACTGAGGGGGCATTTGATAACAGGATTCAAACACCTGAAGGGTAATTACAGAGAAGATAGAGATGGGCTTTTCTCCATGGCTATAGAGGATAGGTCTAGCAACCTCAAACTGCAACAGGGGAAATTTGGGCTGGAGATTAGGAGTAACTTTCTGATTATAAGGGTGGTCAAGCATTGGAAAAGTCTACAAGAAAAACTATAGAATCCCCATCCTTGGAAGTTTTCAGGAGCAGGTTGGACGGACACTTGGCTCGGATGGCTTAGTTACAAATGATCCTACCATGAGCATGGGGCTGGACTAGAAGACCTTGTGAGGTCCCTTGTAACCCTATTTTCCAATGATACATGTTGCACTTGTTTGCATTTTCCATTTACCTACATATCTTTACTAATCCTCTATTCTGTTCTAAGCTTTGATTAATATCGAGGTCAGATGAACAAGCATATAGCTGCCCATTTTATTTTCCCTCTGTTTAATTTTAGATACTGCTCAACTGACGTGGTACTGCTCTGTATCAGCTTTTTTTTTCAAAATTCTGAGATGGAAATTATTTGATCTCCCTAATTTATTCACACACAACTTTTGGACCCAGGTTCTGTTCTGCCTATTAGATACCTAAGATTTAGCAGCTATTCCTTCACTCCTTCCCTCCCCTTCTGCCCCAACCCAAATGTGTCACTTCAGAAAATCAATAATATTCCAAAAGGAATGGTACATCATTCTCCTATACTCCTAATAGCAACACCCTCCAGAAAGAGGAGACATTTATCTGAACCAGAACATCTAACTGAGTGCAGTATAAAATGACTGAAGAGAACCAATTATTTTGCCAAGTAGTTAGGGCACTTGCCCAAGGAAATAACTCATCTTGATGAGTTCTAAACCCCTATCTCCTATAACTCAGGAGAATGCCCCAATCACAAAGCTATGGGCTGGACAGGGCTGACAGAAGCTTCTAACCCTCCTATTGAAGCTGGGTCACTGAATAGCTAAGCATTAAGACACTTGAAGCTGGAAGTCAATACACAGCTCTTTGCTTTTTATCCATTTTTTCCAAGTAATGCTTAATATATAAAAAGCACAGGGCATGTAACCTAGGGCTCTAACTCAGGGAAATACCCATCTCACTAAGCTACAGCTCAGGCTCTATTTTAAAGGCTCTCCTCCTAACCTTGTCTTCCATATTCCTTCCTACCACCTTTAGTGGAAGTGATGTCAACCAAGTCTTTTTTGAAAGAACTAGGGTTAACATGGCTTTTCAATGCAACACTAACATCTTTGGCAAATGTATCCCTAAAGAATTCAAACTGAATCCTTCCCAGATTGCGCTTTTACAGTGGGCTTTATTAATGACATACGGGATTATATTACTGCATTTGGAAGACACTACCAAGGTCAAATCTGGTGTGATTAAATGGCATACCTGGCATCTATAGAGAGAGTCTTATTTAGCAGATTTAACATCTTTGAATGTTTTTGTGTAGTTTGGGAGGAGTTTTTAGAATATCTTGGAAATTAAAATATTTGTCTTTGCACATTTCTCTTTTCAGCTTCTGTCCCTCCCTCTTCCCTCTTCCTCCCTTTTATTATTTATTATTTGTGACAGATATGTCTCTCTATATATATCTATATATGTCTCAATATCTATCAATCTATATCTAAATATATATAATCTATATCCATATATAGATAGATTGATTGATCGATATATGTCTAAACATATAATGTTATAATGTTTACATTGCATTTAAAAATCAATAGAAAAAACTAAATAAAAAGGGACGGCTTTTCTAAAGTTTCTGAGATTTCATTAATTCATTAATTAAGGAAAATGAATACAAGTGGATCTTGAAGGTCATCTTCCTACTTCTGTACTCTTGTGACATAGAATATAAACTGTTGAACTAAATGAGTAAAGTAAGAGGAGACACTGAAAGATGCGGTAGTATTTTGGTTTGTCTGGCTGCTTGCCCTGCTTCTGCTTCCAGGGAGATGAAAACTTTGCAGTCTGTACAAAGCAGACCAACTAATAGAATAAAAATTATTCAGACAAAAAATGGCAGAGACAATATACTCTAAAAAATTCTATTGATCTAATCCAAGTGTTTTTTAACATCCTGAAATGTCAGGAACTGATGTCAGGAAGCTAGCTAAATGGGAAAGGGGGGAGAGGAAGGCAGAGAAAGGAGGGTGTTCTGGCACAGACATTCTCTATGAAATAAGTGATCACAGTACAGAAAGAGTGGAGAACACCTGATCAGAGCAAAACATTTTCCTGTTTTTATTCATTAATACATTTTTATTCCTGTATTATTTAAACTTGTAGGAACATTTATTAAACCAAAACATTCTAATTCCTGAGCAGCAGCACAGGTGTATGAAAAATAATACATTTAGCTACAGTCTAATCTTGCCAAACTTTATATTAGGTCCTTAAGATAACTCTGTATTCCAGGAAAGCTTGTTATGATTCAAAACTGTTTAGAACCCATAATTAAATCAGGAGAATTATAATTCTTCACAATCTGTTTTACATTTATTATTTCTTAGGTTTAAGCAAAAAAAAAAAGTGGTATTTTCTTCAAAGAGCATACACACATTATAAATAGATATACTTGATTTACTCAATTTGTTTTAAGCTGAAGAGTGAAAAGGAATCTTTGACAAAACTGTCATCTTCAAAATACGGTGATATTTCATTTCCCCGCTCTGCACTACTTAGATTGCCTGGAACTGAAATGCTTCCAGCAGCCACTGTGTCCAATTTTTCAGAGCTGTCACTTCCTAGCAAATCTGCTTAAGCAAAATACTTATGTTGTTAGAAAACAGAGCAAACATATATTATGAAATGCTTTCTATATTCCTCTGCAGAAAGACTCTTATTCAAACAAAATAGCAAGAACGTGCAAAAATAAATTAAAAGCTGACTGTGACAGATTGGTTTAAGTCCATAAATCTGGTACACCTATCATTAGTTTCCAAAGATACAGTTAGACTTGGCTCCATGATTTTTTCCGCACAATAATCCTATAATCAAAATATTATTTTCAATGCAACCACTAGAAGGTGTTTAAATTGAAAAAGAACACTTCAACTAAAGAAGAGTACAATGAAAGCTGGTCATTATTACTCCTCTGTAATACTCATCTGTGGTTGTTGTCAGATTTATCTGTCAACATTTAATGACCTATAAGGTAACACAAATGTGCTAAAACATTACATTGGTACCCCTAGCCATGTTTTGTGATTTATGGCAAATACCACAATGTATAGCATGAGTGAAAAGGTGAGGATATTAAGCAAAATGTAAGCAAATCCCTACATGTTGTACTCAACCACGATATCAAAAAGGAGCTCCTCTCATGACTCTCGCCATATTTTTGAATAAATAAATGTATCTTATACTGGCTTATAATATAAAATCAAAGATAGAAAAGATTTTCTCATATTCTGAGAAACAACTTAAAAATTGTAAGTATTTGTCCAAAAATAATTTTTAAGTTTTTGTTTGTTTGTTTGTTTTAATATTGGTTATGTTTCTAAGATGAAGATCTGCTTCTAGGTTTTCTTATTTTTCTAACCATTCTGCATTTTTTTCTGTTTATGATTACATAAAGACTGGCTTAATCTTCCAAGTTCAAACACAAAAATAAACAAGATTAAAATTACTTGCAGCAATATAGAAGATCTGTCATATTATAGGAAAGTTTTATGGTGTACAACTCAAATCCTGATTCTCAGATAGCCCGTTAACGCCAAATAGGTGACCCTTTAACACCACAAAATCAATACACTGGAAAGTCATGGTACCTTGATGGCCCACAAAGCCTCTGTATACATTTATTAAACAAGGATTTTATATTACTTCAGTGTCAAGTTAAAATCAATTTCAAGTTCCTTACTAAGCAGGAAATAGACTAAGACAAATAAAGATTTCATTCAAGTTGCATTCAGTTGCAAACACTGAGATCAAAATAAAGAAGGTTAAAATTTTTCAGACACATTTTTATAGGACAGCATGAAGGGCATCTCTGCATTCATATCATTTTTCAGTTCTATATACTTTAGGTAAGTATAAAACACCAATCACCAAAATATCCAGACCATGGTCATAAGTCCCCATTGAACAATCCACACAACTGCATGTCCCTGGCCTCCAAACTACCCAGTGTCCAGAATTTTCAAAGTATCTTTTTTTGATAGCTCCTTCCCCAAACCCAGTAAGCTATTACATATCACCTGAAAAATGCCAGTTCTTCTTCCACAAAGAATAGATAAAACAGAAAATTAAATTAAACTATATACATAGTAAATTAAACTGCGCGTATATAGAATGTACATGTATTCTAACAAAATTTAATATATTGCCCAAGACCCTGAGCACAGATAGCACTTCCAGAGGTAACTTCATCTAGCAGTATTTCATTTAACTTATGAAATCATTATGCTATTTAGAAATCCTAAAAGAAAGTTTAGAAGGGGCACATCTACACATGTCGCTATGGCGACATTGTTACTGTGGCATGATTTAGTAATTTCTTCTGTACTTCCTTCTGGAAATACTAAATCACAGGGCAGTAGCAGCCCGTACTGCACCATACTTGCGGGGCATGGTTATTTTTAGCAGCTACTTTGCCATAATGGCACATGATACTGGGGGAGCACATTGCTATGATGAAGAAGCCACTGGTCATGTGTAGACACCCATGGATGCCACATCATCACAGCACATTGTTACAGTGATGTAGCGTCACATGTAGACGCACCCAAAGAGTCCTTAGACCTCTACAAAATTTTGCTTCAATACAATCCAAAGAATTCATAAGGCTGCTCATTGACTTTCCTGACACAACCTTAGGAATTAGCTGATCAAACCAAATGACCAGTCTATTAATCCATTTTAGCCTATGAATTCTTTGAAATATTTCCCCAATACTAGACAAAAGGTCATGTAAGTCACCTTAGTTTTATGGGTCTCTAGCTAGGAACAAGTCTTGGTCATTGCATGATTCCCATTGTATAAGTAAGAAAGCCTAACTTTTTTAATTCTCTGGCTGCTCTTACAACTAAATAAACTCTTAATGAAGCTACCTCTGGGAACACAAAAGAGGATTACTGCTTCCACCTCCCAGAAACCTAGGCCAGGCAACTTTTGCTTATAACCCAACAGCAAGAAACCTGGCAACCCAGGATACCCCATTGTCTCTGGCATTGGCATTATCATGTAGGGAGTTTCTGGCTATGTTTTATCTATCTTATTCCCATGTGCCACTGGAGTTGCCAGCTATTTGAAAGACACCACAGATTTCTTTAAGAAACTGGGCTCCATTGACAACCTTCCAGCAAATGCCACATTAGCTGCCATGGATGTCACGTCTCATACACCAACAGCCTTGTAATCTGTCCTCTGTACCTCATTAGGACAGATTACAAACCATAAAGAACATAGTCCCTGGCAAGAAATCTGCTTCTGTTTCCATTAAGCTCTCCTATTTTGTTCTCACATACAACTATTTCAGGTCTGAGAACTCCCTATACCTACAAATGAATGACACTGTCTTTGGCACATGTATGGCCCCCCATATGCCAGGATATTTATGACAGGTCTCGAAGTTTGTTTCTTCCACAGATGCCCTCTCATCTCCCTCAGGTACATCAATGACATCTTCATAATATGGACACGTGGGAAGGAAACTCTAGAGAAATTTCATCAAGGTTAACAAATTGCTCCATCAAATGAACTCTGGAATATTCCATGCATCAAATTCATTTCCTAGATACTACAATGAAGGTTTGGAGGGGCCACATTTCTACCACACTGTATCAGAAACTTAACGATAGTCACAAATATCTTTACGCCATCAACTTCATCCAAAGCGCAATGCTAGATATATGGGATACAGCTCAGCTCTACATTACAACTGCAGCTGCTCTGACCCCACCAACCAAGATAAACACCTTAAGGATCTAGAGCAGGGATTTCTACAATTAATACATTCTAAAAACTGTAGCCACTCAAATCAACAAAGCTATCATACCTTACTCTGACCTGCTACAATACCAATCCCAGGACAAAGACAACAGAATCTCTCTGGTTTTCACCTCGAGCCCCCAGCTTGAACACTGAAGACACATTATTAATGACCTCCAGCCCCTTCTGGAAAAGGATGACGTTCTCAAGGTTTGGAGGCAAACCAGTCCTGCCTTTCAGACAGCCCCCCAGTCTCAAATGGCATCTCAACAAACTAAGAAACTAATATACTCACCAAGGCACCAGGCCTTGCAATGGACCCAAGTGCTTGCTGTGTCCCCAGATCAATACAGACCACATCATCACTAGACCTAACAACAAGGAGCACAACATTCACAGCTGATTCACCTGAACTTATTAGAAAGTGATTCACTAACCTCATATATGCCATCATCTGCTTTACAACATCCCTCTGCTGTCTATACTGGATGGGCAGAGTGATCTCTGTGTGTAAAAATGAATGAGCACTGATCTGACATCAACTTCAGAAAGACAAAAAAGTCTGTGGAAGAACACTTCAACCTCCCTTGTTAACTCCATTGCTGACCTCAGGATTGCTGTTTTCAGGCAAAACAAAACAAAACAAAACAAACAAACAGTTTGAACAGGAAATTTTGGAACAAGAAATCATCCACAAACTGGACTGTTAAGTATGGTTTAAACTGGGACCATGGATTATTGCCGCATTACCTGAATTAGTTTTTGTGACACCTTTGTTCCTAAGGGTTAATTGCTTGTTTGTTTCTTCCTAGCATTTCCCCACTCCCACATTCCCAGTCTCCACACAGTCTCCCGCTCTGTCTCTTCATCCCTTGTCTTTTGCATTATAATTTCTCTCTCTTTATACTCTGCTTTCTACACATCCTTTCACAGCACCCAGTGAAGTGGCTTGGGTTCATGAAAGCTTGTGCACTCTCTCTATCTATATATATCTTAGTGTGCAAAGGTGCATATCTATCCTGCCTTCTGCTCTTACAACTGACAGAAGAATTATAAAATCACAATAGAAGGGTGACTTTTAGAGTTTAAAATTGCCTTTAGATTTCCTTGTCTTCCTCACATTTCAAGACCTGGTCAGAAATCAAGCAGTCCAGTACACTAAATTTTATCTTAAGGGATCATTATTACAGCATCTTCCAAAGAAAGACCTTAGGGATTTCTATTCAGGCTTCTTCATTATTTTGAAAGGAATTATATCATGTAATGAACTTGTATACATTGAACCTAAATTGTAGTCCAGGAGAACTAGAACAATAAATGAGCATCAATGATGAGGCAATACAAAATTGTCCTTGTTCAGGGTGGCTCAATTACTTTATGGATCACCAAAAAAGTTCTGAAAGTCACAATAAAAAAGGACATAACTAAATATTACTTCTCTTTCAGGCTTTCTCAGACTGCCACAAATGTCAATTTGCAAGCTATGCGCACTTTCTCTAATCATGTACCCGCTTCATTAAGCTCCATTTTTTTTTAAATTTATTTCACCAAAGCTGGTAGAAATCTGGACCTAAGAGGACAAATGTACATTATGAGTATTCTCAGGATATAGTGATGTTTCTCCTGAAATTGGTAAGAACTTTGACTATTTTAGTATTCCAGGGATATCTGGAACGCTTATCTTAATTTATGTTTTTCTCAAGCCACTAATTCTCTAACCTTGTAATTATTATTTGATTATTTTCCTGTAAATTCAGCTATCAGTCTTCAAAGGAGTATATTTGAAGTCTTCAAGCATATACTATTTTTTCACTAACTTAAAGAATTTGCCATCTTACTTCAAAATGTCAACAGTTTATCTCAGGTGTGCTCAACCTCTGCCCCATGGGCCAAATGCAACCCATAGAGCCATCACATCTGGCCCTCAGGGCTCCCCACAGGTCAGGAAATTTGGCAGCGGGGGAACGGTGGCCATTAATATGGCTTTATTCCCCCCTGCCACATTTCCAAACTATGAGCCCCACACAGCCAGCTGGAGCCAGGTCAGGCTGCAACCCCTTCCCTTGCAGGGTCAGGCCACATTCCCCTCCCAGCTTCTGGATCAGGGCTAGGCCATGCCCCCTTCCCTCCTTGCAGAGCTGAGTTGGATCTTGGCTACACCCCTTTGCCCAACAGGGCTTGACTACACCCCCTTCCCTTCCACTGGGGCTAGGCCACATCCCCTTCCCCCCATTGGGCCAGGTTGGGGCTTGGCCATGCTCCCTCCCACCCCTCAAGGCTGGAACATGCCCCCTACCCTCCCTGCAGGGCCAGGTTTAGACTTGATGTCCCCCTTTTCCCTTTCTCCCCACTACAGAGATGGTCACTTCCCCTTCCCTCTCCATGGACCAGGGCAAGCTCCCTTCCCCTGTGGAGCTGCAATGGGGCCAGCCTACCCCCCACCCTCCTCCACAATCAGATGGTGCCTACTGTGCCTGCCTGGGCACAGGATTGGGAACACCAACCACCTGGATCTGGCCTGCAGACAGACCAGGCGCTGCCAATCTGGCCCTCTGGGCAGAAAGCTTGAGTACCACTGGTTTATCTCATACTATGTCATCATTTCAGATGATGTAGATGCACAATATTTTGTGTTCTGTTGCTACAGAGCCAGCTACCAATGACAAACTTGATTCATTAGATCATCAGTGATATTGCTGCATAGATTAAAAATACATAAAGGACAGTCAGTTTGGTTTAAGTAACCCCAGATGGATCTACACATGCACCTTACTGCAGAGTAGATTAATTAGCTCCACAGTAAAGCATCACTTTCTACACATGCACCAGTATTAGGGTACAGTAAACTAATTAACTCCACCATAAGATAGTACTGTTGGGTACAGTACTATCTTACAGCAGGGTAATTTACTATGCTGAAACATACCTGTAGATGGTGACAGGGTAGGGGCCAGACTACTGCCTGTTACATAGCTCCACAGAGTCAGCATCCTCATGGCCCAGCCAGCTCCTCTGCCATCTGACGCCCCAACCTGGAGCCTGGGGCTGACTCCCTCTGCCTCGTGTCCCCTGCCAGCCCAGTCCTTCTCCACACCAGCTCAAACTGCTGCTGTACCAGGTGCATGTGTAGATGCTGTGCCCAGGAGCAGTTTATTCAAGCTCAAACTGCTCAGGGGTTTATTACATCAACTTAATTTCACATGCAGATGCACCCCCTGCGTGCCATATTGTGAAACAAAACAAGAAAAATGAGACAACCAAAGAAACAAAAAATGATACTGCCCCTGAAAGAGTACTAAGTATGCATCAGCTAAATGCTGACACCTGGTTAGTATGAACAATTCTTAAAGAATATTTTTTTGATAAAATAGACTTCTCTACTATTTGAAAATACATTGTGTTACTCATGAGAGTGGCTACTGAATAGTACACACTCGACAAAATTGATACCCCAAAACACCAAAACTGGATTACTAGGTATTTCCTCTTTGTATTTGTTGTGGAATCTTCTAATAAACAGCAAAATAATACAGTAGAAAGCTGACTTTTTGGACAATTTAAAATATTATCTAAGAGACACCAAGGCTGTGATAACCAAAAATAAAAAAAATAGACAAGCAAATTTAACATATAACTTTGGTTTTAAGATCATAATATGAAAAAATATAACAATTCCATATGGTTTTATATATTTTACAACCAAATATTGACATATCTAAACTCCTTTAACATTTTTTTTCCTTTTACTATACTTGCACTACAGTAAAAATCATGTTAACTGAGTTTCACGGAAATTCAACATGACTGCATTTTGGATGCTAGTTCTTTTTGCAACATCATAATAACACTTCAGTTTCACTCTCATGTTCCGCTACCTAAATTGAGTGACTTATCAGCAGGATTTCCATTAATTACATCAGGAAAGTTGCCAATGAAGAAACTGGCACCAAAAATGTAATGTTGTCATTTTTTTCTGTGAATTAATGCATTACCTCTAAAAAGCTTTTTCATTGTCCAGGTCTCTTTTCTTTTCAATCAATGTAACCAATGACAAATACGGGAAAGGGGAAGGTACCTGAGTACTACTTCTATATACTAGGCATGTCTACACATTCATTAATGAGTTGTAGTTACTGTACATGAAGTTTAGTGCTTGGTTAACCAAGTACTAAATCAATGCACAGTAATTCGTGCTACTGCACAGCAGCACCAGCACACTGTTTTTTAGTGATGCTTACCGCACAGTAGCCTAATACTATTGTGCAATAGCATATTAGCATGGTTTCTGCCTAGCACACTATTGCACATTGTTATTAGGCTCCTGTGCAGTTAGTGTCTTGTGTAGATGCGCCCAATGAAATATAAATTAAACATTTCAAGTACTGCAGTCAATTTCTTATGATTTATGTCAAAGTTTTCTAATGGTGGACCTTAACTATAACTCTGATATCACTTTTACATTGTGTAAAAAAAAAAAAAGAAGGCTCCAGAGACTATGGATATCCACGTCGTTTACCCCCTGTGAAACACTCAGTACACAAGATTTTCATTACTGTTTTTTCCCCCAAGACACACTAATATTTTCTATGACGTCTCTTTCCAAACCACTGGTGTCTCTTAGCAGACGTCGCTCTGCTCAGTCCTAAATCTCAGGAGAGTCAGGATAGATTTTGCCAATTAGAAATATACAAGTTGCTTAATTAACATACCCTTTTCATTAATGGTTTTACCCAAAGCTGTCAGAAAAGCTTTCCTGAAAACTATGAACAAAGGGGAACTAATTAAATGGCCTGAAGTTTCTAGTTCTTTTAAAAAAAACAAGGGATTTTCTGAATTCTTCAATAAGGCCTGTTAATCCAGGTCAAATTGTTAGGGTATTTCTCAATTATTTAGGGTAAACTGTTCTGAACTCCAATGGCCTAATATGTCATAAAACATATTCAAATTTTGACAACTTAAAAAGTAACAATTTCTGGTTGTAAAGTAGAATGAATCTGAAAACAGAGCTGGGCAAAATTAGAATACAGGTTATAAATAAAAACAAACATTAGCAGTCACCTTCAAGGGGATATGCATTATAAATTACAGAGTTGTTAACAGAGTTTTGTTAGTTATATGGGAATCTAACTGAAAGGGGACTTATATACAGAGAAGGCAGCAGATAGTTTGTGTGTTGTGCCTGCCTCCATTTATAATTCTTTATACCCTATTGTTTTCTAGAATATGCTCAATTTTCTGTGTTATACCAGCTTGCATCCCCTTAGGCTCAGTGTGCTAAACTCATAAGCAAGGGGTGAAGGAATTTATGTGGTTATGATTCTGAGTCTAAGAAAGGTGGAGTAAAGTCATATACTGTATATTTGGCAGAAGGCAAAGCTCAGTGCTATACCAGTTTAATCCTCCCTTAGGTTTAGATTTACTTAGTCACTTCTGAAGTTCATTCCACAAGTGTAGGAAATCCAAAACAGTGACAACCTGAACAAATTTAATGTGAGGTCTTTTAAACTAAGGTCTGAAAAATGTTCACATCACTTACCCCTCTGCCCATAGGTTAATATTCTCTCCATTTTCACAGTCTGCCTTCATAGATACTCACATTTATATTCTAGCCAAAAAATGAATGGAACTATCTCCCTCTTCACTTTTTTCAGAACTGATCTCAGATACACATTTGCTGATTCAAACATGTTCAATTTTAAGTGTTAAATTCAGGAATTTTGTCAGAATGCTGACATGGCTGTGACTACTTCAATTCCAGCAAAGTACAGACTATAGGACCTATGGTGTCTATTTAAACATGAACAAATCCATCCCCCTTTCTTCCAAGTCATAGACCCGAATGCATGGAAAATATATGAGGGGTGTGTATAAAGTACGGAGTTAATCTCTGGTAGGGATCCTGAATTGCACTGGGCAAATGATCTGAGTGGAGGAAAAGCTGAGGTAGTAGCAAAGCAGATGCTATATCCAGATCCTCCTTCACAAGCACCACCAGTGTGAGAATGGAGGCTGGTTACAACTTATTTCAGGCATTTAGCTTGTCAGGACACATTCTGCTCTCTGAGTTTAGGCCAAAGAATATGTCTTATTTTCATATCATGCTTTTATTTTATGGAGAAAATATCCATATATTTGGATGGCAATTTGGAGCAGCTTCTGCTATTTTCTATGATAAATGCAACTGTCTATAGAAGAAGTGCTTCTGCTGTGTAAGTAAGGAACGATAGGGAAAGCAAAGCGAAGCAAAGCAAAGGAAATACGAAAGGAATTCTGAAGCATATTTCAATCCTAATATCCCAAGTTTTTACTGCTGAGATATGAGCGAACAAGTGTGAAGACAGATGAAGAGGGACATGCTCTGGAACTCTAACAGGCAGCTGGGATCTAGCCAGGAACTGGCACTTTCCTCCTTTTCCTCCCTAAGAAACAGCTCTGGCATACTGAGAAGCAGCTCCAGCATACTGAGCTCATTCTTCTACCAACAAAAAAGAATGATTTTGGCATTCTAGGATTAGAGTGAAACCCCATGCTGCAGACTAATTCTAGGACTGCATCCTTATTTGTTTCTTCCCTGTACCAAACTATCCCCTGAAATCTTGTGAAATATTTTTGGGCAAAATTATATTATTATAGATCCCCTGGCCAAACTCTCTATACAAGACATGCACATAAGCTGTAAATGCTACTATGTGTCCATGGAGAGAGAGATGACTTATCCATGGTTCCTTTCTGCAGACCACTTAGGAAAAAACATCAACTAAGATTCACCCTCTGTACTTCATCTTCAGAGGTGATTTTGGTGGAAGTTGACAGTTTTCAGCTCCCCTGAAAAATCAAGCTTTTAATGATTAGGCAGCACAAGGCTTTATTTTACCCCTTTTTTTCTGTGACATCAACTTCCAATCTGACTTTTTATTTCCGGAGTAAGCTGGCTTTTACTATGACCCTTGTAACAGAACACCAGAGATCAGTAAATGATAGCAATAAGGCAAGACTAAGATTTCTTTTTCCTCCAAAGTAATATTTTTGTTGGTCTTTTTATGTCCTCTAGGGGAAAGCCATTTTAATTTAACAGCTTCCATTGATTTGCAAATATTCCATTATAATAAAAGCAGGGGGGTTTGTATAATCAGCTGGAATAAAAATAAAAATAATCAATATAAGCAGTCACATTATGAGCACATACAGCAAGGCAAAAAAAGTAAATAACTTTTGAAAATGACCATTATTCAGAAAATGAGGAGCTATTGTAAGCATTTTATCCTGAAGAAAGAAGGCAAATATTTTCATGTTTCCTTGAATAAATCATAGCTATGTTATTTTAGCAGATAATAAATTATAAAAAAAGTAAAAGCATCATAACATTACTGATTACATTAACCCCAAGGAAATAACAAAGAAGGTTCAGAAATACAATATTCTATATTTATTTGTGATTTATTTATACCAATAAAGCTGTTCTGTAAATTGTATATACAGGGCTTGAAATATCTACCCACCCACTCATTAGAAAGATTTTCTATTGAGTATGGAAGGCTAAGCACTCAATTTCTGCAAATGTTGAAATCTCACTAAAAAAAAACTTCAGATTTCTAGACATTTTGAAAATTACTTTACAAATATAAAGGTAAATTAGGACCTCTTTCCTACAAAAATACATGTATGTGCTTCAGTTTAGGGTGAGGTATCCCACTAAAGCTTTAGAGGTAATCATATAGGCTAGTGTTTGCATATGTATAATCCATACTTGTGTAACCACAAGATTGTTCTTCTCAATCTCCAGACAGTTGCTTTTCTACTGTGAATAACCCTGCTAACGCATAGTAGGGGTCATACTATGCTACTGCTGCCATTCCATGTTTGAAAAGGAATGAGCAGCAGCAGACAGACACTGGAGTTATTACAGTGACCAAACAAATCTGGTGGAAGGGTCTTTTTCTTCTTTCTTTCCTCATAGCAGCAGGGATGTAGGTCATTACTATTGTGCTGTAGTTTGTTACTACTGCACAGTAGCGTCATCTCACAGTTCATGACCAGCAACGCTAATGTACAGTAGTAACAAGCTACTGTGCAGTAAGCAGCCCTTGTTTAGGTCATGTAGGTGCATCCCTTGTTTACTATCTAATGTTATAAGTCTTAAAAACTTGGCTGCCCAGTGGATCAGCTTCAACATGAAAATGAGGAGTATTCCTAGTAAGTCTATTTTATACATAGACTATTACTCTTGTGGGGACTGACAGATATAGGCTTGAATCTCCACAAGCTGAGGCAAGCCTAGAATCCATATGTTCTAGCTGCTGGGGAAGTGTCTGTCATTAAGCTATCATGCAAAAGTGGACTATGGCTACTGCTGCTCCTGCAATTAGTTGCTCCTGCAGTTAGTTGCTCCTGCGCCTGCGCCTGCGGCTGCTGATACCACCACCACCACCAGCAGCAGCTGGATTCAAGAATAAAAGTTGTGGTTAGCAATTGTATTTTGTACTGGAGTCAGTGCTCCTGGTCAGGTGGTCCTTTCTCCATGCTCTGGATACAAAAATGCTGGAAATAACTCCTTCACGGTCCTAATTTGGGCATCTAAGCTACAAAGAGGAGCAAGAGTGAAGCTATATCCCTCTGCCTAGCATTTCTTGTTGGCTAGACCTAGGAATCTACTTAGGACTTGGGTGCTCCTGATTGCCCTTTGGGAGCTGGCTGACTCTCTTCACTGATTCTATCAGGTTCCTAGGAATCTAATCCTGTCAACTTGGATTATCTCCCTGAGACAAGATGTCTAAATTTTTAGTGTTACTGGGCACGTCTACACAAGACGCTTCAAGCACAGTAGACAAATTCTACTGTGAATTAGCATGGTGGGCAAAACCTGTGCTAATGCACTAATGTGCAGTAGAATTAGTCTACTGCGCGTTAGCATCACCAAAAAAGTGTGCACTGCAACTAATACACAGTAGCACCGATTACAGTGCATTAAGGTAGCACCTGCAATTACAGGTACTAAACTTAATATGCCATAATTAGGCATATTAATAAACATGTAGGTGCACCCACTATACCTAAATAAAAACGTCTAAAGGACTGATCTGTAAATTTGGTTTAACTTGAATTTAGTTTAACATTGATTCTAACAGGATTATCTACTATGCTTATATACATGTCAGCAATTTAGTGATTACAGCATAGCAACAACCAATTGGATTTCACCAGTCTTAAACTAAAGATCTCTGTTCTTCCCCATCAATTCCATTAACTGTTGCCACCAGAACAATAGGCTACCAGCTTATATTGCTGACTTCTCCTAAAACCTTAACTACTGCCCAAAATAAAACACTAAAGGAATGCCAAAAAGTGTACTCTACTTCACTTACCCAAGAAGGATGATTAGATTGTTACCTCTGTGACAATTCCAAGTATTACAATTAAGACCAGTTTCCAAATATCCAAGCTTAATAGTTAGGAAATAAGTTATGGCAAATAGTAACCTACCTAGAAAGCCTACTTAAGTAGAAAGGCATACAAAAAGATTAATGAAATAATCAGTCAACAAAGATAAGTTACTATAATTAAAGACAAAGTGATGTCAAGTTTGAAAATACTAGGATTCCTGAAAAGATAGCTATGCGCACTGCTCACCACAATCAATCTTTTTAAACATATTACATACTTCCCAAAACAGTATTAACGTCTGACCTTCATTTTTTACAGCCACAAAACTACCTTGAGTTTGACAAGATTTATTGTTTCAAACTAATAGTTCCTACATTGTATGAGAATTTCATTCATATTAAAAGCTTGTGTTTTAGGGCCTTTAATTCATAACTTTTACAAGCATAAAACACCTCAGATCCCAAACAATTTGAAATAAATCAATACATTCTATTTTCCACATAGAAAAAAGAAGGAAGTGATACATTTCTGCTCATATAACTACTGCAGTTGCAATATGACAGTCATCTTCTGAGCCTTTTGTTAGATGACTTATGAATGTTCAACAGTCCATCTTGTATAAAGCTAAAGTAATTTTAGGACATATTCTAATGAACCATCTTAAAGGCTAATAATAACTCACACCTAATGCAGTTTTTCAAGCATTGCCAGCTATTCTGAACAATCCTAAGAAGTTAGATAATAAGGACTGATTGATACCAAAAGAATACAAATTTCAATAGTATGGACCTTGGAATAACATGCTATAGTAGTTTCATGGAGCCATGTTATGTGGCTAGAATAATCTACATCTAATATATATGTTTTTGTGAATGTTATAAATTACATATAGGCTGAAATAGCAGTTCTATTCTAAATACATATTCCATATATGGTTCTTAAATAATTTATTTCAAGAGTTGAAACTTTTCATACTTAGCCATATCTTAGAAGTTTCTTTTTTTTATTTTTTTAATTGAATTATGTTCCTTCAACCATCTGGGGCTTATTCAAGCATGGTGTTTAGATGCCTTTTTACATCTACAAGAATATAGAGTACTTTCCTTTCCTTAGTGATTTAAGCATTCATCAAACTATGATGTTCACAGTTGTGGTATTTTATCCCTTGATATTGGCCACCCTAGAGCTTTCATACCTGCATTAGCACATTTTAATGAGGATCCCTAGCATCAAGAGGTTAACAAAAACCTTTCCAGAGTTCCTATTGTTAACCTTAATACATTTTTATTAGCTTACTGCAATGAGAAATTTCAATCCTTGCCTCAAGAAGTGAACAAGAGCCTTTCAAAATTTTACAATGCCAGAATTTTCTGAGGTTCACCCAACACAGTCTGTGCCTGCTGATAGCTAGTTAGTGATACTTTATTCAGTGGCAGCTTTAGGCAATTTGTGGAATCCATGACCATCCTGAGCCAAGGTATCCTACAACAACTGCTGTAAGGAGTTTACATTTAAAAAATTATACTTGAGTTACCAGTCTGCAGTGATATATGATGAATATATAATAAGACAGATATAAATGCAGGATAATTTCACTGCAGTGGCATTTATATGCATGTAGCTGAGAATAAAATTTGTAACTATAACTTAATTGGTAATACTCCCATGACATCTTCTTTCAAATGTTTTAGTGGGAAATGATTTAGCACCTACTTTCCCATCAGATTTGGCTCAATAGTCAAGTATTAGAAACAGGGTGAGATCCTTGATGCTGTACAGTGCTATAATCAGAGAACCATAACAAAGGTCACAAAAGCTTTTATATGTATAAATAGCTTTTGTTAGCTTGTAGTGCATTTATTGGTTAGTTTTTTTAATGATATATTTTAAATAATATTTATTAAAGTATATTTTAATTATAGTTTTTTTAAAATTAAAACAACAGAAATCTAGGGCTGTATGCAACATTATACATACAAGTGTCAGCCAAATTTGCATACCTGATTGTAACAAATGTGTCCACAAAACAGAAAGCAAGCAGTCAAATATCTAGTTGACCACATCAGAACACAAATACGTGATGAACACAGGCAGTTTCATTCATTCTATATGTATATAAGACATGTATATACACTTTTTTTTCATGTAGCCTTAAGGCTCCTGCTCTTTGAAGGCCAGTTTTCTGAATATATTAACAATAGGGCTATGTGAAGCTTCGGTCCCTGATTCGATTCAGAAGAGATTTGACCCAATTCGATAGCTGAATCTCCGAATCTGAGTCAAACCAGGAGACCCTTTAATCTCTCTGAATCAAACTGGAACCCTCCGAATCAATTCAGAGAGATTTAGAAAGATTCGATGATTCAGATATAGACACAGCTTTAAATCTTTTTTTCTACATACCTCAAGGTACCAGGCAGCTCATGAATGTTGCAATGCTGGGGCGAATGGAGCATCCCACAGGGGTATGGGGAGCTCCCCAGCACGCTCAGCAGACTCCCTTCCCCCCATCCTGACTCAGTGACTGGTGCCTCTTGGGTCTGGTGGGGGCACCCAGGGTCCCCCCGTGGCCAATTGCTGAGCTAGGGGAGGTGCGGGGCTGGGGGGAGACCCCTGCACGCTCTGCAGCAGACCCAGAAGTGGACTGGAAGTACTTCTGGTCCACTTCCAGGTTCACCACTGAGCATGCAGAGGGCCCCCCGCCCCTCCCCACGCTCCTGTGGGATCTGCCCAGCATGGCAGTGTTCATGATCCACGCCTTGTACCTCAAGGTATGTAGAAAAAATATTTAATGCTGTGTCTATGGCCGAATCACTGATTCTCTGAATCGGCATCGAATCTTTAGATTCGGATTCGGCCACATCGAATCAACAAATCGAATCACTGTCCCCAATTTGGGCTGAATCCAAATCAACAAATCAAATCACTGTCCCCGATTTGGGCTGAATCTGAATATGAATCAAATATGGCCTGTTTCGCACACCCCTAATTAACAACTTCCTCACTGGACTGTAACAAACAAAATGTACATAGGAACTAGTGGTTTTTATATTTAGAAACGACAAGTTCAGTCACAAAAATTATTTAATTATTTAATTTATTTAAAAACTGTGAAACTGCGACTTC
>NW_005842003.1:1357053-1389698 GCF_000455745.1 Alligator sinensis
CAGCAGGATACTTAATGATATAACTAATTTTAAGCATATGACTAGCCCTTTCCAAGTCACTGAGTTGAAGGTAGCTGAATCAGGACCTAATGAGGAAGCAGACACTAAAAAGGACTTTTCAACTAAACCCATATGCATCTAATAAATATATACCCAAATTTAGGTAGTAAATCATTTTGATATATAAAATCTTAAAAGTAAATACCAAATAATAAATAATTAATCGTCTTTTTTCTAATTAAAGAAAAATTAAAATATGGATGAGAAAATGTTGCGGCCTAAATGACAGTATATATATGCGCCCAATCCTGAAGACTGTTGGTGTTGACAGATGTTCAGCTCCCCAGTCTAACTCACGGTGCTTCATTGAAAGCACCATGAGTTAGACCAACCCTCCTGAATCAACAGATGTTCGCTGTTGGATTGGGAAGGTGATCAAGCTCCATTTGGAGCTAATCCAGATAAGGAGCTGCAGGCATGCAGCTTCTCTCCCCTAGCCCTGTCCCCTCCCTCCAAGCTGCTGTGAAGCTACATGCAGTTTATGCACTAGAGGGAGGGAGGGTGCATTAGAGCCCCTGCTTTGTGGGGGCTTCAATCCAGCCACCTCCACTCCAGCACAGGCTGGGCAAACACCAGCCTGAGCTCCCTCCCATCTCTTCTCCCCCTCTCCCATTATTCAGACAGCACCAGCAGCGGGGCTGTATCAGCCTACCCATCCAAGCAGACAGACATTAATGAAGGCACTTCACTTTGGAGCACCTTCATTTGAATTCTCATATAATGAGGGTTAATTTTTCATGCCATTGGAGCACTCTGTAGCCATGCTCTTCTGTTAGGGCATGGCTGTAAAGTGCTTTCAAGGAACCGATCACACAACTGTAATTTCTGTTTGCACCCTGTATCTAATTTGCATTTACAGTGAATATTCAAAATTCACATATTCACACATCAGTCATATAAACTTCATGTAGCATCACAGTAAATACATATAGTACAATGTATTATTATATAAATATGAATATATTATTTCATCTTTAAATTAAAATGGCATGGTTTGTCCCATATAAATAAAACCATATTACAAATGTACAGAAATAGAAAATTAGAATAAAATGGAAACAAGTGTTTCAGATGTGACTGATATATTAACATAATGGGGAAAAAACACAACATAAAGAAAATTTCTAGCTCTTTTCTACTTAGCAATAATCAGAATAAAAGTCTAAATTTATTACATGAATGGGTGATCAGATTATCTTCAAATAGGTCTCATCACACAATAAATGCCATAGACATAACCAGTAATATACTAACTTGTCTCATCCTCTGGGATGAGCTAATTTACAAGATGACTATGCTGACATTTGTAACTCTTTATCACAAATGCTGTAATATTCATTGATTCTTCTCTACTGGGTTTCCTCTGCTGGGATTACTAGAAAAGAATGGGATACTCTGGGATATATGATAGCAAATTTTGATCACTTCTGATAGCCAACAGACTGATATTTAAATAATGTAGCTATAAGCATTTTGTAACCATTTTACAATAGGTGAATGAAATGTCTTGCAAGTTATGTAGTTTGCACTGAAGTTGTCCTTCTATAGGGCAGAAAAGCTCTCTGTCCAAAAATTTAAGTCACTGCAACAACATCAAAGAACATAATGTCTCAGTAGTTGCTAGAAATGTGTTTTGGGTTTTTTGGTGTTTTTGTTTTGTTTTGTTTTGTTTTTTGAGATTATGCCATTGGTATCCAAAGGGACAAATCTCTAGGCGGGACTCATTATCAATGTTATTCATTGAAATATAATATGGGTTGACCTATATTATGGCAAATCATGCTTCCAGGAAATAAATGTCAGTGAGTCTCAAACATATACTAATGCACCTGCATGTGTGTATGCACATGTGTGAAATATGTGAACACATGCACACATATGATTCATAACTTTTTCTTCACAAAATTGTAGGGGAAAGTAGAGGATTTCAGATTTTAAAACAGTTAAATTTGCCTTTCTATTATGTCTAAATGTACTATAGTAGTTTATCAGTGCATCAGTGATATTAACAATAGTTGTGAAGATACTAGTATCTACATCTCACTAATTTAGTAGACTACTTGGCAGAAAAAAGAAAAAATTGAGTTCTCTTATACTTGATTGGCATCAGAACCACATTCTCAAAAGATACTACATAGGATGCATTGTAAATCCTACTTTTCAGTTACCTGTTTTTTCCCAAACAGTAATTTTGGAGATTAAATTTCTCATGCTTCTTTTCACGCTACAAACATTTATCTTTTCAAGTTTAAAGACAGTTCCTCAAAATTGCTTGGAATTTGGTTCTTCAAAAGAAATATATGCTTTGCAAAATTTGGAAATCATTGTTTAAAACGATATCTAGGTAAAAATAATGCACTCTTACATTATATACACAATATACAGTGTGTATACACTTCTTATAGTTTGAAGTGGATCATTATGTATTCAAATAAATACAAATAAACTTTTCTTTCAATGTGAGTTTTTTAATCTCAAAATGAGTTTACTTACATGAACTAACAGTGTTAAAGTTAAACTATCACTTTTTTACTTTTCTTCTTTTTTCCTTCAAAAATGTGAAAATTGGTTTAAACTTTACAAGATCACTTTGCATTATTAAAATTAAATAAGAGCTGAAACACTTTGTATAAGTATTTTCAGAGAAAAATGAACTTGTAAGTTAGAAAGTAAGATGGAAGTGCTTTAGACCCAGAGCCACCCCACTTCCCCACCCCTCAGATCATGGACCTGGGGGCCAGGTAGCCGGGAGGGAGCAAAGAACACCTCTGCTCTGCTCCTGACTTTCCTCCTAGGAAATGAAGCCAAGCAAGGGAGCAGTGAGCAACACCTTCCTCCCCACCTCTCCCCCATCCATTCCCCAGACTCAAGACCCTGGGGGCAAGGAGCAGCTAGCTACTCTACCTCCCACCCAGACCCAACCACAAGGGAACTGGAGCAGCTCCAAAAGCTCCCTGTCCATCCCCTTGTCTAGGGACTCAATATAGGGGGATCCCCCATTGCTCCCCCACTACTCTACTCCCCTCGTCCGGAACAGACTGGGAAGACAGTGAATTAGTATTCTTTCTTGCAAGAGATTTTCTCACACAAGGGACACCTTCCTAGCTGTCACCTGGAAGATCTTTCTCTCGAGGGGAGGGGAGGGAGCACTGTTTCCTGGTAGAGAAATTGACTAAACACTTGTAGCAGCAGATCTTCCAACAGAAACGCAAAACCCGTACATGGCCTCAGCAACAGCAGGAAAAGGATCTGGCCCTACGGACATGTATAGTAAGGATAGAATAAACTGTAAAGTTAGTCAGAGACACATAGTATTATTAGCTAAACTGGCCACAATTGCTAGTCATATGCAATAAGCATTTACATGCAATCATTGTTTTATAAAAAAATTAATTATTCTATCATCAAATTACTCTTTTATGATGCATGTGTACTATATTCTCTTGCTTTGGATAGTGATCCTGTTGTCTGTCTCAAGCATAAGCAATCATGTCATGGGAACCATATCAAAGTCCCCTGTATAATTCCTGCACAAAGTAAGTGACTCGTAAATTTTGATGGTATCCCTTTGTTCTTAGCACTTTGTTCCTCCTCAGTGTAGAAAACCTGTCCCTATACTATAAAGACTTTCCTGATATGCGCTCTCACTCTGCAAACAGACATATTCAGAATTCTTTCACTTCTACTCCCACGCTCCTTCATCAAGACCCACTAGCAATCATGTAAACTGTAGACTCTTTGGACAATTGTACCCTTTCTAATAAAACTTGTGAAATGTCAATGCACCCCTTAACCCAGCCCAGTATATTCCTACACATTCAATAAATATTTCCATTGCAGTTCCAGTCTTTAAAAGAATGATAATATGCTCACATCTCTTTCTCTGTTGAATCTCCCTACTCCCCATCTTGCTTTCTTCTGTTTAAAGGACTGAGCCAGATTCACATGGCTGCAGTATGTGCATAAGTAGTATTTCGGTGGGAGTTATCTGCCTGAGTCCCATGAACAATTTAAATCTGCTTGTTGGGGGTACCTTGAAAACACATTATGCAATATACTTAACATTCACCTCTATTTGAGACAGCAAGGCTATACATAGGTATGAGGATACATGCAGAAGCAATCCAAACCATATACTTTGGCATCGGGGGAAGATCCACGATATCCCAAAGGGGGGTGCAGAAGCAGCCACCTGCACTGCAGGAGTAGCTGCACCCCCTAGCTCCCAGCCTTCTCTCTCCTCACTGATGCAGGCAGACCACCCTTAGGAGCCTCCAGGGATTTTTAAGTCCTTGAAGCAAGTGAAAATCCCTCCTCTTCTTCCCTTCCTCCCTCTCTACCTGCCACTTTTGTGGGAGAAGCACCAGAGCTGGGCTCTGCACCAGACCTGGGGTCATCTGGGGATGGGGACAGTGGCAACAGCAGGGAAAAAAAGTAGGTGCCCCCTTTCCTGCCCTGTCCTCTGGGACCAGGCACAGGGAAGGCAATCTCTTGCTGCCCAGCCCCACTACTGCTTTCCCCATTCCCAGATGAGTTGAGTTTACATACAGCCTAGTTGGGGCAGACAGGAACAGCTCTGCTCCTTTAGGGTCTTTAAAAACTCCCCAGAGGATCCCATGGTGCAGTCCAATACAAAAGGGTAGTGCAGCCACACCACTGCACCCCTTCTTGATCCACCCTTGTTTGGTATCTTAACTCATGCCTGATCTCAGAGGTAATCCAAACTGGTCCTAAGAAGTGGCCAAACTCTACTTACGTCTCTAGAAGGGACTTAAGTGTTTTGCCTAACAATAGAAAAGTAAAACCCTTGGGTTAGAGGCAATATCTTTTATTATACCAACTAAATAGTAGCAAAAAAAATCTTTCTAATGAAAGCTTTCAGGTCCAAACACCCTTCTTCAGGCTAAAGGTAAGCAGACCAAAAAACATGATTTGCCTCAGTGGAACTCACACCTCCAGAATGACAGTGAGCTAGTTTAACTGCTTTACCACCACTCCTCTACATTAGTCATTAGTTTTAGAAAATTAAAAGAAAATATCTGGTAACAGAAAGTAAAATTTAGGATTCCCCTCCCCTGGTAACACATTTCCTATTGCTTGCTTTCATTCTATCCCCATGAATATTGTATCCCAAATCCCAGTTTCAACAGATGGTGGACATTCTCACCTAGCTTCTCCTGCAGTCTGGTGATTAGTGTGCAGGAACATGAGTGCTTTAGTTTCCAATCCACTCAAGGTACCCAAGGTATAGACCCCAAATATTTCATATCCTGAGTAATTTTTTTAGCATAAAAATTGTGAGGCAAAAAATGGAAACCACCATCATTATTTTGAATTGCTTCTCTTCAGTGACTCTGTACATGGGAATCTTAGAAGTGTGACCATTTGTGAATCACAAATGGATGTAATGAATACCTTGAGAAGGACAAGAGTTTTTACATTCCCCTGTGATTTAACAGTGGCTATCTCTAAATTCTCTAAGCTCCCAAGTTTTCTGATTCACCCTTGGAGGCACATACCATGGGGATCTATTATCCCCATTCTCTGTACAGAACATAAAGCATCCCTATAGTCCCTCAGTTGATGATATGGATGCCAGAAGCCTCACTGAGTAATTTTGAATCTCCATCTGGAGTAGGTACTCAAAAGATAGGTGTTGCCCTGCCTAAGTTTAGGTGAATACTGGCACAATATGAACCCTGCTCTTGGTGACTGCTCATCAAAAAGGAGACTAGGCCTGATTTTGAATTCACTAAATATAAGCTTTGAAAAAAAATAAAAATCTAATGTAATGGATGATATATTTTTTCTATTTTCCAGTTCAAAAATGAAAACTTTGAATATTATTATTAACTATATTTATGGTTTAATTGGTTTACTATTTCATCCCATAAATTACTTATTTAAAGCTGAACAAAGACCAACACAGGAAGCAGTCCTTAGAAAGTCACAGTATATAAAGAGCTCTGCTGGAACCGTAACAAAGGTTATATTGTACTATCACACAGCAGCGCCAGTCATGGGCAGTACATTTTTATGAGACAGATAGCTTTTTACTCCATATTACTTTCTTTACAAGTAGGGTAAATCTTTTTATGGCAGTTTTTGTTCCTCTGTACATTTGTATGGTATCTTAATAATTTCACTAACTTTTCTTTAATTTGATAGCACAGATACTGGTAAATATTTTCATTTTCTAATCATTGTTTCCTCTTTTCTCCCTGATGAACATTTCCATTTACAAAATCTACCAGTACCCCTTTCTGCCTTTCCAAAGAGAAACAAAATTAAAATAAAACTAAAAAAAAAAAAGACCTGTTGCTTAAAATTGAAACATTTGTATTAGCATACATAACTGTAACTACAATCATAAAAAAATCTCTATTTGTTCAAAGTGCCTATATCCAAAAACAAATCTATTACACTTTGGAATGAAATTACTTAGTATTGCCCTGCACTGGGATGAGTCTGTATCTGTTTAAAAAATATCAGAGACCCAAAAGGTAAAACAATCAAGGCTAAATAAAAATGTAATTTATATTTTTTCCAATCCCCATAGTTATGTGTCTGATGCTCTAACATATAGAACTCTGTTAGTGTTATTTAATATATGTATGTAATATTAACAGCATTTTCCTTTCTGAATATTCTTGATGATTAGGACAAACCTAGGACAAGATAGACAAACTGAATATCAGAGTTCTAGCTACACCGTGAAATCAAAACTTGCTCAAGCCCTGATGATAATCTTATATTGTTATGCTCATATCAACTTAACACTTGTCATTTTTATCTCTGTTGAATATTTACAGTAAATACCTATGCTAAGAGCTACCTACCATTTTTAGGAGCAACAACATAAACTGTCAGCTGGAGAGACCTCTGTGAAGGATTTGCATCTATTCGGTTCCCAAACCATATCATAGTTTCTCTCAGGTTTCTGGAAAATGCATGTAACCAAGAGCAACTGCAGCAGCAGGGCACATGCTTGCACTCCAGCAGTACTCATTGTGCTCTGACATTTCTGTCCATGAAAAGCATACCTCTTCCACCTTCCAACCTGACTGCATGCAACAACAGCATTCAAAATGCACAACAAGTACCTTAGAAATAGCTTTTCTTTCAGCCTCTACCATTGTTTATGAAGAATAAATTTAGCATATAATAACTTGCAAAAGTCCTAACTGATCTCCTCACAATCCAAACACAACCTGTCTTCTGGCATTTTGCCCCATATCACCCTATATCTTGTTACATTAATGAGGTTTGGTGGTTTGGAGTTAAGAGGGGTTGGCTGAAAAGTTAAAAACTCCAAGACTGAGGGAAAGTCAAAGGTACTCCTAAAGGGAAACCTGAGCTGCCCTGACACCCAAGGTCCACCATAACTGACAACAGTGACAATATTTGCTACTGTTATCAAAAATCTGTCAGTATATCACATTCCAGTAGCACTTTGCATTCTACCATTGTAAGATGTGATGATTATTCCAAAATGCTATGAACTGCCTCCTCTGCTGAACACGTTATGAAACTCAAACTAAACCAGTGTAACTGCCCCCTAGTTGTGACTACCCCATATGGTGACTATGAAGGCAGTAATCCTGCCTTTCGCCTAATGGGCTTCATCTTTTAGTTTGAACAGAAATAGCTCATGCTTTTACATCCAAGGGGTCCAAGGCCCCTTGTGTTAGGAATGTAAATGGTGAAACAGTTAAATGGTTAAATGACAATTATATTTATACCACTTTCTGCTTACCATTCATTGTTTAGTAACCTAAGGCAGCAATGGTCCTGGCCTCTTATGAATTCACCTTGAGCTCGGCACTGTGTGGGCCCTAGGCTGCTAGCAGGGAGCTGTGGGCAGGGGACAGTGGGTACGGCTGATCCACTAGGGGGTGCCGCCCAGCTGAAGAGCTATGGACAGGGGTTGGGGCTGGAGCTGGGGCAGTGAAAGGAGCCAGGGCTATGGACCTCTCCTGTGCCCAGCTCCTGCTGCCATGTGGAGGGAGAGAGGGAGTGAGGGAGGGAGGTGCCAGGCCCCCCACAGGGCATTCCCACCACAGCAGTGAGACTCCCGATCCCATGGTGGATCTGCCTGGTGCCCCCTAAGTGGTGGGGACCAGGCATGACAACGGCCTCCTTGCACCTCCAGCAGCACTTCTGCCACTAAAGCCTAGACCTGGAAGGCTCCTCCACACTGCCAGGCTGGGCCCTCAGGGCCAGTTCACCCAGCTCCTATATGACCAATATACCTTATAGCAACCGTAACAATGCATACATTCATCAACAACATTGTATAAGTATTACAATTCAGAACTTGAACTTTATATTACAACTCTTAAAACTTTATATGACAAAATATATTACAACTCTAACATTCTTCCAAATTATCTCATTGCACAGAACCACATACGAAATGCCATTTTAAAGACTACTCACATCCACTTTAAAACGAGAGTCTGAAGAAAATTTTGGAAAAATATAACTCAATATAAAGTAATGTAGAATACTTTGAAAGTCATTCATAAGTAACTTTAATATTTTTTCACTTCAAATTGCTATAGAAAATTCAAATAGTCCATAAACCAACAATAAATATTTGTAACTAATCTTCTAACCAACCAACCAACCAACAGAAAAGAAAAACTTTTTTTCAGGTATTTTCCATCCTGATAAGGCAAAAATTCTGGAACAGCTTAACTGCTGTGGTAATCAGAAGATATTATCAGTAATCAGAAGATATTATTAGTAATATGATCAAGGTAGTCACCCCAAGCACTGCCTTTGTGTGGGAGTGCAAAAACAGTGCTGCTGTCATCAGCACTGTGGAAGCTGGTGCTGCCCTGTGAGTTGTGGCTACACCAGGCAGGGAGCTGCCCAGTTATGGCTCTGGATGGTATAGATAGAATGGTTTGGTACCTATTTTATTTGCTAATAAAAGGGATGTCAGATATTGGTAGCCTTCAATTATACAGCGTGGAGTATGAAGAATATTAAACTCTAAGGGCTAGATTGTTAAAGGTATTTATGAGCATAAAGTTGTCGATAGGGAACTAATCGGATTTTCAGAAGTACCTACTTACATAATCACTAAAAACCAGGATACCTGCTCATTAGATACCTAAATGCATTTTAGAGTCTGATTCTTTATTTAAATCTATGTCTGACTTACGTATCTCATTTTTAACCATGAGGACCATATCAATATGCCTACACAGGATTTTTCAGTAGTCCTCTGAATAAAAAAAAAAATGTAAGGAAAATTTTGTAAGGAGCCCTTTCAAATCCTCTTAAAATATCAGGGTAATTTTTTTCCAATACACTCAGTGTTGGCCTACCTCTGCTTCCAACAAAGCTAATACCAAAGATTCCATTTTCCCATTGAAAATAGAGTTAGAAAGACACTAAGTACTTTTCTTAACATTTGTCAAATAACCATGCAACAAGATAAATTAATTTTAACAGCACCAAAGGTGGTTATGAAACTAGATTATAAAATGGGGTGGTCACCATGCTTTTATTCCTTCCTCCACATATCTTTTGTTCACCATATTCTTTCCTCTCCTTCAGCTTGTCATCCTGTAATACAATAGCAGCAGTAATGATAAGAGTAAGAGTAAGAGTAATAGTAATGATAATAATTTTGTTAAACCATATATGGTTATTTATATCCATAAGTACTATTCAGGTCAAGGAAAGATACTGTTTTTTTCAAGGGACATAATTTCTAAAGAAAGCTTACTTTTAGATCTGCCCCTCCATCTCTCAAAACTTGTGCCAGAAACCATGATTCTAAATATAACTTTGGTCATTAAAGCATAAAGTGATATATTCCATTCCTTAGAAGGAGTATTCACAAGTCTACCTTGCCTTCTTTTTTTCCTTCACTGGATGAGTCTACACATGCAATTAACTAAAAGCAATAACTCTGGAGCAGTTTGAACCAGAGTAAACTACTCCTAGGTGCAGGGTCTACATGTGCGCCCATGACAGCACCAGTTTGAGCTAGGTGGAGCAGGCTGGGCATGTCAAGGAGCCCAGAGGATCATCCCTAGTCTCCAGGTGTCAGTGTCTGGCTGGCTGGGGCCAGCTGGGGCACAAGGATGCCAAAAGTGCAGAGCTGTGTGGCTAGGCAGCAGGTGAGAGTCTGGCCCCCTGCTGGCTGGGCTGACCGGGCGCAATTTACATCTGCAGTCAGCATCTACATGTGCATTTAATCGTAGTTAATTACTCCACTAAAAATAGTATTGTCCCTGACAGTACTATCTTACAGCAGTGTTAATTAATTGACTGTGGCCTAATATCACTACACATGTAGACAGTGGCACTTTACTCTGAAGCTAATTAATCTACTCCACAGCAAAGTGCATGTATAAATACAGCCACTGTTAATTACACAGAAACTCACTGATTAAACCTCTTACAAAACAAAGACAAAAAAAAATGGAATCCTAACTCCTAAATTATGGAAAAGTAAAGAAGATGGGCACTATTCTCTTTGGGGCCTGAGATGTTTAAGCCTTATTTGAAAAGAGAAAGTTTCATTAAAATAGGAGGATTAATTACAATACTGACACTTACATTGTTTGCTTCTTAAAAGTGTGGTCAGGTACAGAAGCATGTTAAGCTTTTAATGTTCACTCCTGATGATGATCCACAATCACATGCTCTATATTATAGTGGTGCTCTATATTATGAGAACTCTGCAACTGAAGCATTTTATTCTGCACGTGCTCACCTCTACTCCTTCCTTATCCTTTCCCATATACTCATGGAGTTTCAAATGCCTAATATTTCAAACCAGTCTTAAGTTAAAAAATCAGCCTAGTACTGCTGAGCCCTCAACATTTACAACAATCCAGCAGAGAGAATGAAGCTTGAAAAACGTTCAACGTTCAAAATTTCTTATCGCTTGGCTGCTTGGTGCTCACTGACATCTGACTCCCACTGAGAGAGTGAGAAAACTAAACTTGTTTGGCAGGAAGAATGAAGATGGGAGTTAAAGTGCAGGATACCACAGGGGAATAAAAGGCCAAAGACTCGGGCCATGATAAACCAGAATAGGTATACATAAAAACTTGGCATATGCCATAGGATGCCATACCACAATCCTTGGTACATGCCAGAGGAGGTCAAAATTTTCCTATACATAAAATACTGTACTATTGCATCCCTAGAAAAATATCTGCCTCAGGGGAGGAAAAAAGAACAAAAAACGAAAATAAAACTGTATAAAAGATTCAACGTATTTGGATCTTAAAACAGTTTTTCATAAGGCCAGCATGCAATGATTATTTTACAGCTTACCAGATGGATTTATTCCATTGGAATCTTTGTGTTTAAATAAAGCAACAGAAAATGAGAAAAAAAATCTTTGGATATAGCTTTTTCCATGTTAATTTTTCTTTATATTTCACTCTTTCTCTGTTTCTTCATACTAGTTTGCTAGTCTATGCCTCATGTAAGAATCCTTTCAAAATCTTTCCAAATATAAGCTTAGGAAAAAATTCAAGCAATCATGAAAGCACAAAAAGATGCAGCTTTCCTATATATGTCCCCCAGTGTCTTTAGTGTGTATTGCTTTTGATGAAAAGGAAAATAAAGGTAAAGAAAAATCACTCTTTTCTTGACAAAGTTTCCCCAAAAATATACTTTTCAATTATTTAATAAAAGACACAGCCAGAAACTGCAATGTTAGAGTGATTAAAAAAGCACTTCTTTCTAAGCTTCAAGCAAAATTCTTGGGAAAAAAAATTAAGTTGTCTCTCTAACTTCTCTCCTTTTCTATAAAAAAAAAAATCTTGCTTGAATGCTATACTCTTCCTGTGGGAGAGACAATAAATATCTGCAATTTTCTCCCACAGAAACAAGTATTTGGAACAAAAAAATTGATTAGTACAACTTGGACTTCCTTTTCGCATTGGCTTTTTTTTTTAACTCAAGGTGACAATACTGCAATGCACTCAAAATGGGATTGTACCTCAAACCCTTCAGAAATCAGTACTGATACAGAGCCAAGCAAGTGCAGCATGTTGCTAGGAACATGTGTCAGCAGTGCTTCAAAGACTGGTCTTACTTCCTATTTATTGTTGGATTAGTCTGTAGGGGGTTATATAAAATATATAAAGCCCGCCCTGTAAATGTTATCAAAACAGGGGCATCTAGAATACTGTTTTGTCTGAAGGCGTTGGGACTCTAGAACTTGCCATTAACTCCAAATCAAATTAGTTTCAGTTTTGTTATGATCTGGACATCCTGAAAAATACATTACTTTGAAGTGATACAAAACTCTAGAACTCTTGGTTCACAGATGATACCCTTTATTAGACCAACTAAGAAATCACACAAAAAAAATCTTTTGAAGTGGGCATTGGATACACCTGTGGTACTGAAAATTAATAAATACGAGTTGCCAGGTTTCAGGGGTAAAATAAACTACTCCTACCATTAATTATTTCTTTCCTACTATTGTTTTTAATCAGGTCTTATTTTCCCCATCCTACCCTTGAAATCATCTGCTGGCTCAGGCCCACTGAATTAATTAAGGTTAATTTTCCATTTAAGTAAAGAAGTTTTTTTGCTGGGTAAAGGCTGTGGAATCAGGTCTGGTATAAAAATTAAAAAACTCTGGTAGATTCAGAATTCTGATTCCTGTTACTTTGCTGTGTCCTAGTATTAGGAAACTTTCAGGAATGATTTCTATTTAATGGTATGGTATGTTCATAATGGTGTCCATAAAGCTAAAAATGGGATTGCTGAACTCACACTCTATATCATACAATAAATACTTCATGTCACAGGACATAAAATGAAATAACCACATTAATTATACAGCTGTATTTGGGAATTCTGCTTTGTGGACAAATGCTTATAACTCATAGTTTATAGATCCCAAGCTATCTTTTACAGGAGCTATTTAACACTTTTTTTTTTCTAGCTTGAACAGTCGCCTTAGCTCCATCTTTTTTTCTTCCCAAAATGCTTTATGATGTTTAAGAAAAGTAAAGAGACACTTCTGGGAATGTGAATAAACCAGTGTATTGTATATGCAGTAACATAACAGTAACCTCTGTTATTCTTAAAGGCCCGGAATGTACCATACAGGTGCCATTAACATTGATTAGAGTAAAACATCTTCGTGCTCAGGAATCCTCTCAAGAATAAACTGTCCTTTGCTGTGTTACTGTTGTACAATTTTTAACAATTATTATTATTATATAAAATGTATAAAATAAGCAGAAAGGGACATTCATTTTATCAATTTGGTTTTAGGGACATGATCTGACCACTTTTTGGAGTGAATTTATCAGGCTTACAATGATAAATGTATGTTGTCATAATCTCTCACTGTCACCATGTACTGCTGCCCTAACAGCTTCTTTTCTTGTAAAACAGAACTGCAATCAAAAAGTTCAAAATTAATAGCCGTGAAATCTCAGGCACTCATAAGCATGTGTTTTTATCACTTCCATGCTGTGCAGATTGGGTACTCTTGTTATTTATTATTTGTGACAGTGAACAATTCCCATTTGCTTTACTGAAAAAGTGAAGAGCTGGCTATTCGCATAACTAGTAAGGTGAAAAATAGATTTCAAATTGTTAGAATCACTTTGCAAGAACAATATTACATGGATCATAACATAGTTTCATAGCTTCCTTTCATAGTGCTAAATAGTGGTGGCCCCACTATTACTATTCTATCTAAATTCCTTCTCTTCTTTAAAAGTTTCCGTCACATTCAACAATGTAACATGTTTTGTGTTTGTACAATGCCCAGTACAATGAAGTCTTACTCCATGACTAGGATTCCAGGGTACTATGGTCACCATCATCATTATTTTCAGCTTGGAAAAATATCTTTATATTGTCTTTATATAATATATTCTCGCATGTTTATATAATATCTTCTTAATATCGTCATCATTGCTATTATTGTTTCTGTTATTGTTATTATTAATATTTAAACATGCACATTTTCAAAAGTTCAGATTAGTGTTATGCTTTTGTTACCCTTCATGCTAAGACCTACACAAACCCACTTATACGAAGTGCTCTAAGATTCCCAAATTAAAAGTGTTATAATCATTTTGACATCAAAGACAATAATATAATCTAAAATAAGACAACAAGGAGAGAAGAAAGGGAAGGGAGAAAGAGGGATTAAGTAACAAGCAGGTGATTTTATAAGCTAATTTAGGGCATGGCTTGATGACTCTTTTCAGTTCATTTTTTGGTTACCCTCTTCACCTCCCCAAAAACATCTTGGAGATAACCATGCATAATAGTCAGATTTTGCTACAAAACATTGAATGGCTATTTTATATTTTATTACAAGTAGTTTTAATTATTTAAATGTGCACATACCACTATATATAGTTTTAGACATTTAAATATACATATATAACTTATATGTATGTTTTTGTGTATACATACTACTTACATACAAATATATATTTTCCCTGTGATTATTCCTACAGAAACTATGTGAAATATTTCCCAAGAAATGCATATTTCAAATTTTAAAAAGGAAAGGTAAAGGGTTGTAGGTGCACTATAAAATGTCTCCTAATTTTAATATTAACTTTCAGAAAAAAATCATATATCCCGGCAGCAAGAAAGAACTGCCTAGGGGCAATGCTTTTATCAATGCACAATTAGTGGCAGACTGAAGACACTTGTCTCAGATCTGTTTTCATGCCAGTAATCTGAATCCTAGTAGACTGAAAACCAGTGTCCCTTGATGAAGTACTATTATTTAACTACAAACTATTTGATTAGATGTAAGGGCAATAATAACACAACTAATAATGCCCAACACTACATGAATTGATATGTCATATTTTAAATGACCTATTCTAGTGAAGAACATAAAATAATGAAATGAAATAAGATATGTTACATGAGAAGCTTTTATAGCAAACTCATTTTCCTTTCATTAAAAAAAAATCAGTCCTAAAAAGAAGTCTTTTCTACTGTCAATTACTATAAACCCATCACAAAGTATGAATTCCTAGTTCTTAATGCTAAGTCTTTTAAATCCTTGGACTTATTTCGTTTATTTTTTTTCTTTGATAACAGATGGATTTTCTTTTATCCTTAGTAATTTGCATCAATAGTAGATCATGAAGTCTTATAAATACATAAAGCCTTTTAGAAACATTTGATAGAGGGGAGCTTTAGCCAGTCCTTTTATATTTCTGTAACATTAATTCTCTAGGAAGGTTACCATTTAATTTGAGTTCAGTCACTTCATATACTTAATGAAGAACTAGTAAAGAACACTTTAAATTCAGCACTCAAGACTTCTACAAAAGTACACTGAAATTCACTGTGAGAATGTTCAGGATGAATTATCAGCTCATTCAGCAAATTGTGCATGGCAAATGGAATATAGCAAACCCCCTGCCTTTGGATACCATGCTACTCAAAAACTATTTTGCAATACTCTAAAGGAGAATAAGTAAATCTGTTCTATCTTTTACAAGTAAGGGATTTCTTACTGTTGCTTATTTTTCCTCTTTACAAAAGAAAAATTTAAAAGAAGAGAAGACTTCTTAAGCATATTTAATTAATTTTGAATATACATCATTGTGCAAAAGAAGAGAGGTAAAATGTGTGGCCAAAGACTTCTAAGCTCTACAGAGTCAGAAAGTAATAGAGTAGTATGGTTTTGCAAACTCAGTTAATCATGTTTATAGGTTTCTTTATTTGTAGACTCAATAGTTATTTTCTCCAAGTTTTCTGTTTCTAAATTCAGTATAGCAAAGGACAAACGTACATCACAAAGACATTTAAAAAACATCTTTTACAATATTATACAACTGCAGACAACTGAAAAAATTATACAGTTGAGACCTGATATCATTGTCTAACTCTAGCTTTACTGGGGCAGAACTCCACCAATGTCAAAGTAGTAACACAAATATAACATAAAGTATTAACATAAAGTATCAGTGATGAATAAACCTGAGTTGTTCAGTCCTGAACTCACTGGAGTCAACAAGAATTTGATTAATGATTTTAGTAAGAAATGACTCTCGAGATCATAGATGCCAGAAAAGGCCTAGAACAGTAAAGTCTGGGTCTCCTTTTGATATACCTTATTGTCAGACTGTCTGCCTCTATTAAACTTCATATGGTAAGTCAATTCATATTCTGCTAATATAGGTGTATTATATACATATTATATAGGGGCCTAGGCAAATGACACATTAGCACATCAGTAATTTACATTACTTTTACATGTCTATACAGATGTAAATTACACTAGGATCTAGTATGGTCAGATGACCAGTTATCCTGAGATAACTGTGACAATAGACATTATAATAGTGTCTCTCCACTAGAAAAGGCACAGAGAAAGCTAAAAGGTATAGATAAGCTTCTGTATGAGGAGAGATTACATAGGTTAGGATTTTCAGGTTAGAAAAAAGATGATTTTGGTTGATATGACAGAGTAATTGTCACAATACTAGAACTAGGGGACATAAAATGAAATAATTCACTAATGGTTTAAAATAAAGAGAAGACAATTATTTTACACTCAGCATATAATTTATTTGTGGAACTCATTGCCACAAAGTGTTGTGGAGACTAATTTAACCTAGTTCAAAAGAAGACTGGAAAAAATCATGAAAGATGACTCCATCACAATTAGGACTTGCTAGACCTCTGAATGTGGGAAGCTGTAGGAGAGTAGGGGAAGGTATGAAGAAATAGATCATTCTGGACATGTCCAGCTTAAAAGCTCTTTTCCTTAGCATCCACTCTGCCACTATAAGAGGCAAGATACTGGACTAGATGGACCTGTGCTCTGATTCAGTATGGCATTTTTTTATGTTCTTATATTCCATTAAGTGGCAGTGGAACACAAAGTAGTCTTTTTTTATACCTCAGAATAACTGGGCATATGACAATCACCTACACTACATATGACACCTACCTTACACCAATGTTTTTTTACCATTTTCCCCAAAAGTAACTCTACACCAGATTGATCTAAAGGTTTACACTGGATGTCTGCTCACAATTGTATAATATTTAAAAGGTAGTTTAAGACTGTGTAATGGTGTTTTGTTTCCAGGCTGTAGGCATCTCCTTTATTTTTCTTATATGTACATATTTTTATATATTCCAGGTGCAATTTCTACTTTGAAAACATATATTATGATTAAAATGTAAAGTTTATATCCTAATTCCTGTGTATATCCTAATAAACTGCTAATAGCATCAAGACACCAAGAAAATGCATACTACTTACTTTAGGATCTGATTCGGCCATCCTTACGTTAATCAGTACCTGCTCCATTAATAATCCTGTTTATTTCAATGAAACAACTTCATTGTGAAGTATTACTTAATGTGAGTAAAGGTGACAGATAAGATAGGCAGCATAATTAAACTGCAGTATATATTCAAAGCAGCCCTCTGAATGAATGTTCTAAATCTGTAAGACAGTCACCACCCATGATCAGGGCTGAGGTTTACTGGCTGAGTTTTTAGTGACCTCTAGTTAAAAAGATGTCTTTAAGTTTCCAGTGTAATTATTCCTACTGAAAGACGTTTCAGATAATTACTTGAAAATGAAATAAATACTTTTCTTTCAAAGGAATCAATTATGGTCCTTATATAAACTTGCACGACAACTCTAACATAATTATATCTGCATAAAGTATAAGAGTCCCCATCCCCTCTCCCGGATCAAATAAAATTATATATATCCTTTTTTTTTTCCTTTCAAGCAGGACACACACATATAACCATGTCATTACAACTCATTTTGTAAATGTGATGGAGATAAGGAGCCTGATTCACTAGTTCATTATTCAAATTTTATGTTGGTGTAATTTTGTTTAAAGCAGTGGTATTACACAAGCATGCCACTGGAGTAACACCCTGGAAAGTCTGATATATTGAAAGCAACAAACTTTCGAATTGGAGTGGGGGAAATAATAAAATACTAACTTACACTATCACAGTGGAAATGCTGAAATAGAACAGCATAATAAAATTCCTATTGTATTAGCACCTCCTATTCCATCATTAGCTGTTTCCATTTTTCTCTCTAATCTTAATTTTTAAAGATTTAGGTCCTGGTAAGATTTGCTCTGGGTTCAATTTTACATATAGAAATGGAGTTTCAAATGTATTATGTTAAATTGATTTGACTAGGCAAATGGCCAAACTTGGTCAGACAACATGCATGACCTCAGATGGGTGGCAAAGTTTTAATTGCAAAAGAAGACATGCTTTTAAGGTCAAATCTGTTTCATTACTATACACTCTAGAGAGTATCACATGCTTGCATGAACAAATATGCTCAGTGGACCACCCAGTAGATTAAACAAAGATATATGAGTACATGTAGCCATGCACTACCCATTAATTTGAGCAACAATATGCTTAAGAATGTAATTATAGTCTCCTGAAACATTCATCAAAGTAAAATCACTCTAGGAATGTCATTAGAACAATGAATCTATATTTTGCATTCGACATAGGGCCAAATTATGTTAATCAATGTTAATTCACAAAAGTAACTGTGAAGTCAATGTGGTTACTTGTAAACAAATATAGTAAGATCTGGTGCTTAACATATACACCTGTGGTTCTCCACTGGGGTGCCACAAGACCCCTCATGGGTGCTGTGATACAGGTGGCCAGGTTAAAAGTGGTCTACCTGCAAGGACCACAGCACACAAGCAGTACACACTCCTCCTGCAGTGGGGTTGTCTGATAACACTAAAGAAGGAAGAAAAGCTGACTTGGGCTGTAGATCTTCCCAGTCCTTACCCTCCACTACCACTCCTTGCAGAAACAGGGGTGCATGGGACACTTCCAGCTGTCCCGTTTGCCTCTCTTTCCAGGAGATGCTGTGCAGAGTCAGTCCAGGAAGGGCTACAGCATGAGGCAGTTCTCTTATCCATTTTAGGCTTATCAGAGAATCCTAATTGCAGGAGGAGCACATGCATGTCTCAACCCTTCCTGGTCCTGCAGTGCAGGAGATGTGAGGGACAGTTTAACCTAAAGAGAGCAACACTTAGTTGAGAACCACTGAGGTAAGTTGAGTACAACAGCAGTTCTCAAAAGGGGTTGCCTCCACATTCAAAAAATTTGTGGAGGGGTCTTTGACTGAAAAGCTTGAGAACCACTGATATACACTGATAAAACATCTTAAGAACCATTCACTCTATAGATAGATTCCAAATAGTTTTAGGCATATAATCAGCATGGCTTATTTTAATCTTACACTTATAGAAAACTAGTGTAAATACTGCCTTTAGAGGAAATGGTCTTAATTTTAACCAAATTATATGCAGGCAGAATCAATCCCAGTTACTCTGTTGACTGATGGAAAATCAACTAAGCTATATTGCTGGTGCCTAAATTTGTAAAAATTAATAGTAATTTGTCACCAATTTAAAATAATTTATCTGCCTTCAGTCTATCGGAAATCTATTTGTTCTGTTTCATGTTAAACACTGTTTCATGATAAATGTCATTGCAAACTGTGCCAATAGGGTCCTAGCCCAAACACCCACAATCATTTTCAAGAGAACCTAATCAACTAAATTTAAGATGCAGGGCTACCTAAATGTACTTTTTTTCTTTACTTTGAAAATGTAACAACTACTTTACTAATGTATCATGTCTTGTCTCATAAATTACTCAAGATTACTTCCAGCACTAGGACACTGATTCAGGAAAGGACTTGCACATGTTCACATGGTTAGAATTAACCCTTGATTAAATGCAGATCTAAATAAGGATTCTATCCTGAATTGGAGCTTCTGGTAATACAGTGAGTGAAGTTCTGTGCCACACTTCTCAGAGGCCTCACAACTGCAGACCAAGAAATCATCCACAGGCTGGATTATATGGCTGGGACGTGGGGTGGGGCACAGACTATGTCTAGGGGGTCTGTGAAAGATAGCATAAAGGGAACAGATCAGATCTGACCAGGAAAAATAATCTCTTTTAGCATGTCTACAGATTAGAATAAAGAATAGGGAATCAGTATTTATGTGTTCTATTACTAAGTCTTCCATAGATTTTCTGGGTGATTTTTCAGCAAGTTAACTGTTCTGTGTCTGATTTTTTTAAAAATTGAATTTATATTATTGGTACAATATGGATAACTCCTAGCTCAGAGGTATTTGTTGAGGCATGTGCGCACGCACACACACACACGCGCGCGCACACACACACACACACACACACATCAACAAATCCCTGTGACAGAGATAGGGATAGAGATAGATTCCAAACTACTTTGAAAATATTTTAGATGAAAGGAACGTATACCATATGCGCATGCACTCTTTTGCTTTCATTCATTTATTTGATTTTCAAGATAAATAATTTAACAAAATCTTAATAGAAAGAACCAATATGCTTCTCTAGTTGGTCTAATAAAATATATTGCCTCTAGCACACTGACTGCTATTACTTTAAACAATACATTCTGGGTTCTTGAAAATAATGTAAATGGCAAGGTTCTGAGGCATTTCTTTTTTTAAGATGATGTAAAGAAGCCAATAAAATAAAGTCTGAATCCAAAAAAAGTCAGGAGAGTGATGGCAGAATGGTTAAGATGCTTCACCACAACTTGGAAGCATAAATGAGTTCAAGCCTTAATGTGCCTACAATCAGCCCAGGCATAAATTGGTATACAGATATTTGAGCTTGAGAGACAAAAGTGGATGGGTGCAGCATTTGCTGTGGTGCTCCCTTGTGAGCTGTTGGCTCCAGAAATAGGTGTGTTGAAGGCAGGGTAGAGATGCATGAGACCAACTAATTTCAGGTCTCAGTCATGCTGGTTCTGGTAGGCCAGTGGCATAATGTGCCACTCTGGGAGCAAGACAATATTTTTTTAGTGTGTGAAAGAGAGAGTTAAAATATATGGAGAGAAAGAGAGACAGTGAGTTGTTTGTCTGGATTTTTTTTTGTTATATATAATATATGCAATCCCTTGTGAGTATAATTAAACTGTATTTTGAAGGTTATATCACAACATCATCTGTACACACTAATGACAGTAAAACATCTTGATTGCCAAAGCCAGGGGAAAATGGATGTAAATAATGAAAAAGAAATCACATCATTTTCTAAAATGTTCTATTCTACATCTGACCCCAAAAAATCTGTTTCTATTCAAATAAACGTCTACAGCCACTCTTAGGAATATATAAGATTTCACATGGTCCAAAATTTTGTTTTGTTTTGTTTAGCTTTCCCCTTAGAAAAATTATTGAAATATACTTGTTCATTTTATTTCAACACATTGAGCCAAGTTCTGTTCTACCTATTAGGTGTGTGAGTGCAGTTAGGACCCTAAGAATGATCTTATTCTACTTTGCTCGAATCTCCAAAAAACTATTTATAAAAATTAAACGTAAGTGGGTCTTATGAATCACTATTTTTTATCTTAAGGGTAAGTCTTAAGGGTAAGATGACATTGCATTTCAAAGTAGATAAATTAATTGATTATCAGGAAATTAAGCAGGAGGGACAGGATCATACGTCAGCACCTAAGTCCACTTACATGCCTACTAAGTGGAATAAATATGGCCCATACCATTTTACATGTCAAATTAAGTTATATCTCCATCTTAAAAAAAATAAAGGCAAAATCTGCTCTCAAATAAAATAGTTGAATTTCATCAACCTTCTTCACTGGGTGAGTGAGAACCACTTGGTCCTAGATTCAGTAAGGTATTTGGGACTACTCAAACACTTAAAGTTAGGCATGTGTGTATGTACCCTGCTAAACTGCTATTTTGATAATGAATCTGGTTTGAGATTACTTGTAAGTGACTTGCAAAAGGAAGTACCACATTTCTTTGCTCATTTCTTATATGCTGTTTGCTGATTTTTGCCTTGGGCTGAAAAAAACACTCCAGAACATTAAAAGAAAACCCTGTATCTTTCTTTATCTCATTCTTATAACTATCCCCACCACACCCAGTTGACATTCACTCCAATGCAACATGCTATCATTCACCACAGAGAAGTAACAGCTACTTCTGAAACTCTTAGCTCTTGGAGTTGCCCCGTTTATATATGGATGGTAATAATTATGATTATTACTCTGGTAATCCAGAGTTTTTTCTAGGCTGCAAGTGGGCTTTTTTTTCAAAGGTGTTATTAGATTTTTAAGATCAGAAGGTAATACTTTGATAACTTGACATGACTCCCAGCACAGCACAGGCCTTAGATTTGTGTACTCTTCCATTTGTTTTTAATTAAATTTGAAAACTTTGAAAACTTATTAAATTCAGTAAAAAACAAGGTTCACTTGAGCCTCCTTTGGCCCTGTTCTGTGGGGGTATATGACATACTAGCATAATATGTATCTGACATACCAGGCATCGCATCAGGTAAGAGCTAGCAAAACTGGATGAAAATGGATATTATGGAATTAATCGGAGTGAAGAAAAATAAAGGTAATACATAGAGCGTAACACTAAATTCTCTTCTTATTTAGATATTCAGCATATAAGAGCAAAGTTACTTGGACTATGTCATTCACTTTTGCAAGTCAATTTTAAGTAAAATGTGTAGTCAATAAACATGAAGCTGCCTCTCAATGGTTATGTTAAACTTGAAGTTTTGTTCTTAAAATCTTTCAGTTCAACAAAGACACATCGGTAATGCAATTTAATGTAATAATAGGAACATTTTCGCCCTTTTTAGAGATTCATTCATTAATACAAGTGATAATTAAGACTAAACTTAATTACATTATTTCAACTCTTCATAGAATGTAACATTTAAAGCAATGGTCCAAGATGGGAAAAATTAGGGACAACAGATTTTTTTCCTCTCATCTTGAGAGAAAGCAATCCAAAAGATACTGAACAGCAGCTGCCAGACCTAGATTGAATAAAATAATATACATTCCTTTGCTAATATGTGAAACAGTAAAGAATATTATGTAGAAGCTTGCAGCATAAATTATACATAACTTATTTTACTCAGCTGGAGAATGGAAAAAAATAATACATTTTACAGCTTTAATAGTTCCTAAATATTTGTTAGGAATATTTCTCAAATGTACTTAACAAAAATGTACTGTAAATGTGCACACAAAGAAGAGAAAATAAAATGTCATGTTTAAGGTACTATATAAAAATAAAATGTTAAACAATTGTAATAAACAATTTAGAGTGCTTGTAAAGGATCTAGTTAATTAGCTAACAAGCACAACACCAGAAAGATCTGAACTCTGAAGTTTGATGATGAGCTATTATGTTTTACTGCAAAACCTTAGCACAGCCAGGTTTTATATTTGAGAGCAATGCAATAAAACGTTAACTGTACAAACATTCTAAAACTTTCCACAGAGATATTTACAGGGAAAATCTGCCTGTGACTTCAGGACAGCAATTAATATGTAACAGAAACAGAGAAAACAGTGAGTATGCCAATGCCAGATACAAGATACCGGAGTGCGCAGAAAAGTAGCATGATAGATAGGTAGGCAATTAGATAGCATGATAGTTGTAAAAGAATGAAGGTTCTGCATACCAATCATTTTGCATTTTTAGTATTTAACAAATGTTTATTTCATTGACTGAAATATTTTAGGTGTATGTAACATTTCAAGATGCTCAGGAAGAAAAAGAAAAAAAAGTTTTGGGACTGTTTGTATATGTGATTTATGTAATGCAAAAACTGAACAGCAAAGATCAAACTGGTATGTTAATATTCTGGACTAATATCCTTACATACAAAGTCAGAAAGCTGTCAGAGGTGGCAAATCACAGCCTACTGTTCCTTAGACATTTTCTCTCCCTCTCTTGCACATGATAATAGGAATTCCTTACAGATTCAAGGCATTGCACTCCTACTCTACTCAGATCCCATCTCTTTAGGGACCGTACATCTCATGGGACTGAGAGATGATGCAGTGGCAAGATAGCCATTTGCACATAGTACAAGACAGTTTCACTGAAGGGGAACCTTACAGACATGAAAAAAAAATAGTGCTTTACTTTTAGCTCAGTACACCCCCACACCAAGTGCAGTGCATGCCCAGAAGAGGCATGGTGTTAATTTGACCTGGCTCACCTGATGTCTTTTTGGCACTTTTATCTAATAGCTGAGTGAATCAGCTTTAGATAAAAGTGCCAGAAAGCCCCGCTGAAGCACCCAATCTCTACAGACGCTAGGGAGCCGGGTCAAACTAACATGCTTCCTCTTCCAGCAAGGTGCTGGGGGGTTTTTTCATGTCTGTCAGCGCCCAAAGACATCATTTAACAGTGGAACACTTTTGTTAAGAAAAGATAATGAAAGCCTCAAGAATATATCTTTCATATGTTTAATTAGTCCCTCTTTTCAAGAAACGTTTCTTGCTAAACATCAGATATGGGCCATTTTTAAAACTAACTGTGGAATACTTAACATCATACAATTTTAAAAATGTAATCTTAAAGTGTACTTTTGGACATAGTTTGACAAACTGTATCAATATTATTTTTAATGAGATATCCAAATGAGATGTGTATAACTCAACCATAATGTTTCATATCTCTTTTTATATTGAACTAGCGCTAAAGTAAGATTTTATTTTTGTCTGACTAGATCCTATAGGTACATCTGAACATTACATTTTGATTAACCTAACTAGGGGTTAGGTCAATCTAAATACCCATTTGTTCAATGGGTTTCATCAGGCCATAAAAGGAGGGCCCGATCTAAATTAGGTCAACTGAGTAGATCACCTAACTTAGATAAAGAACGAGTTAACATGATCCAGTGAACATTGGCATGCATTTGGATTACAGCCCCAGGTCTGGGAAAACCCAGCTTCTTGCCCCAACCCCAGGGCTGCGCACGTCCTACCCCTGCGAGCCTGACCAGGCTATTAGTCTCCCAGCCCTCCCATCTCTGGATGCACCCCACCTGACATGGACCCAACAGCCTCCCTCTTCTCCCAGAAACTCACCAGCCTCCCTGATCCTGCCAAACCCTCCTGCACCTGCTAAAATCTCCTGCAGACCCACTGGCTCACCATTCTCCTGCCTGTCCCAAACCCCACCCTGAATTACTTATACCATGTTTCTCACACAGCTTCCAGCACTGATGAGGGCCTGTACATGGTTCTCCTGGTCTACAATTACAAGGCTTAAAGCAAGCTGCATGGTCATAGACCAGGTGCGGTGAACATTTGTCAACACCTTATAAAATAAGTCTAGACAAAAGTCATGACCAACGTTACCCTTGGAGTTTCCTATGAATTATTTTTTAAATAGTTATTTATACATTATTATCACCAGAAAGATGATTATTTTTGTGTTGGTTATACTGTTCATTTAAGACTAATTGTCCCCATAATGTATGGGCTTCCATTAACACCTGTGGAAGTTACATGTGGATAGCTACAGGAAAACGGACCCTTTTATTTTACTGCTACAACTCACATGTGTGCTAACGCACCATTCAGAGTGCTTTTACAGTCAGGACTGTTTAATATATAATAGCTACAAAAATAGATTAACTGAATAACCCACTAAATGATTTTTTTAAAATTAATTTCTTCAAAGTTAAGTGCTATGAACTGGGTAGATTTGTCACTACATCTGCGTGTGATAACAGCTTTCTTTACTAAACATTGCATTTTCTAACTAGCAAAAGCATAAGGATAATTCTAAAGGATTGCAGAACTGATAGGCACAATGTACCTCAAGCAAAGACATAATGCCATTCACAAATTTCTGCATAGCTCCTTCTAATCACACTGATAATATCTTTGGCAAACACATCTAGAACATTTTAAATATCCTATCTATCACTGTTCATTTTCTGGCAGTTAAAAGAGAGACAATGGACAATAATGGACCAAAAAAATCCAAAGCAAACCCCAAAGCAAAACAAAATCAAAATCTACCAAACTCCTCACTTCCTAAAGGGCCTGTTCTCCAAAGAATGCTAATCTAAACATTTTTCATTTGTTCCTAAAAGTTTCACTGAAAATTCTGTTCATACATAAGCTTCTATCACACTCAACTGTAAAGAAAAATGGAATATAACTTTATAAATTTATAAACCAATACTGATAAGTAAAAGTTATTAGTTATGTTTTATGATTATGGTTAAGGAAGCATAAGAAGCTCTTGTGATGCACTGAGCTTCCTTAACCGCTACAGTCTGTGCTGATATTAATGGCCTTTGGCACCTAATAGCAGCCTTCAGCAACTTAAAATTTCTGGTAATAAGGCCATGATCCAGAAAAGCACTTACTTAAGTCCATCCCTGTTCTACAAAGCACTTTTTTCATGTTCTTCACTACAAGCAAGTGGTTAAGTTCTAGGAAACTTAAGAAAAGTTAATCACAGGTTTAAATGCTTTGGTAAATTAGAATGGACTTCAAAGGGGAAGCCTAAAAGAATATACTGTTTCAAACATAATATCATGTTAATAAGACAAGAATAGCCTTTAAAATGAGCTCCTGCAAAGTAATTCAGGAAAAAATTATAGAGAACCTTGCTGTAAAGTAAAGGTTAAATGTGAAAGTTCTTAGTGATTTAATTTAAACATAAGTCAGCTATCAAATGACGAAATGTGCATTTCTATTTTTAATATGTATGCCAAGATATTTTGCTGTTTATATGGTTTCATGTTGTATTATGCCAAAAAAATTGCACTCAGGAATTATGTATATGGCATTAAATTTACACACACACATGCGTGCACATGCACCCCCCCCCCAAATATGAAATCTGTTAAAGAAAAATGTATTGCCACAAATCAAAATGAAAGACCTTGCCCACGTACTCTCCTAGGCACAGCAAACAGTTTTGTAAATAGATACCTTATATCCTGACAACAATACTGTGGATCTGATGATGTATCCATTACCAATTCTAATTACATTAATGGCTAATATATATCACCCTCATCTACAGTTCCTCAGGACAAAAAGTTCCTTAATTGCCTATTTATTTGTCTTTAAAACTTTATACACCATATTATGTCTCAACAGAACAAAAATAATTATTAGTGATAAAAGGAAGACAGACAACTTTTAGCTAATCACTTCCTGAAATGTACATACTAATATGCCACTTGTATGATCTGGATGTACAGTTATGATACAATCAATGTCATTTTATAATAGTTTATTTATAAATATTTTGTCTTCCCTTCTAAATCAGATGCTGAACAAAAATATTTCCTGATTTAAGATTTCAAGAGTAAGGATAAAATGGGAAATCAATCAATGCCCAAATGGTGATGTTTGAAACATGGAAAGTTGACCTATTCTTTTTTATAAACCGTGTCCTGGTGTGTTCTCTGCTATGTGGAAACATATACAAAAAGTATATAAATGTGACACAGTACTAACTTAGCTGATACTCAGAGGATGTATGCAATAGAAGCAGTCTGCCAAAAGCTATAATTTAACATTATTCCTGCTGTTTCTGTGAAAACAGTAAGAATGACCACACTCCTTAATTTATATGAATGCTTTAAGGGGCCTTTGCATTTGCTAGGTTTTGACATTATGATTTATTTTGGAGGAAGAAAGTTTAATTGCCATGTTAACAAAGATATTAAACTGATATATTAAGTAACGTCAACTTTTCAGTGTATTTTAAAATAACACTTATAAGACATTTAAAAATCCGCTGTATACTACTCAAGCATAATAAACTTCATAACAAATCAAACTACTGTAAACTTGCAAAGCTGACGGACATTAACTGAGAAACTGTCTTTGTATCAAATGAGATAAATAATGGTGTAATTCAAGATGTATTTCTTTTAGTATGATTGTTGCATGAAAAATTATAATAAGTAATTTTCTTCTCCAAGGATACATTGTAAGATATTGTATGTCAAAAAAATTCCTGGTAATATAATGTAAATAATAAGTAAGATAATATATTTTTGTACAATAACCTCAAGGGAGGCACTCATCAGAACAAGTAGTCATTTGTATGGTCTAATCTTCTACCAATTTCTACTTTTAATATGCAACTCATTTTTCCCCCACAATAAATGATACTCTTGTCAGTTTTTAATTTATATTTTTAGATGAATTTATCCAACAAGAGAGATTTAGTAGCCAATTAGCTTAGGTTCTTTCTATGCTGGCATAGGGATCACTAAAAAAAGGTCATCTGCTGTGTCTTCAATAAACCACAGTAAATGGAAGCCTCAAAACCTTTATAGTATTTTATATTTTATACAGACAGTAGTTGTGAAACTAACATTATAATGTTCTCTCCAAGAGGGAGCTAGTGAAACATTTCACTGGGAAACTCCTGTGTCAAATGTTCCATAAAACATCTGTATGACTCGCAAAACAACACACACAAATAATACTGGCAAATATTACATCAATCACACATTTTTGTGGCTCAGCTAAAAGAATGAATGGCTCATGCAGTTGACTTCTGCTTACAATATTTTTAGCATTCACAAGCAGAATGCAAGTATCGGCTATATATTATAAAAGTCAATTTTAGCAGACTAACAGATGTTTCAAAGAATAAAAAAAATGGAATATTTCACCATATTTGCATATTAATAAGTAGAGAAGCAGGCATTTTTTGTCAAACTAGACAGGATTTCCATGTCTCAGGCTTGGCAACATATTTGCATGAATCAGCATTCATGTATCTGTAGCATCCCTCATAATGTGCATTGTAGTTGAGAAAACTTTCAGAATGATTTTCTATGCGGCTCCCCCAGTAACAGGACCAACTCTTAGCGTGCAATCCCTGACCAGATAAGGCAAGTAGCATTATCTAAGTTTGAAACTAAACATATACTGAACATGAAGTGATTCTCCACCATTTTACTCAATTTTATTTCAGGGATTGCATTGCTGTGTCCCTCACACCAGTTCTTACACTAACAGAACTCCACTCACTACAGTGACAGATCTGAATCAGTGTAGCTGAGGACAGAATCATTCCTTTGAACCCCTTCCATTGAGAAATCTCTCACTCTGTAGGAGGTTCCACTAAAATCAGTAGGACTCCAGATAAAGTCAAGTACTACTTAGCGTGAATAAAGGGGGCAGAACTGGGTCCTTCTCCCAGGTAATGGATTTCCTTTAATATCCTTCAAAACAGTGAAAAACATGTCACATGTCACAGTAGAGGCTAATTCTGAATTCACCCGGACTTACAGGTATCAAAAATAATTCTCCTAATATCAATGGAGTCACAATGGTGTAAATTAGATCACAAACAAGCAAGTACATTACAGACACCTTAATGACTAGTCTGGCAATTAAAACCACTGACAATTTAACACAATGGCTTCAAATTCACACACACACACACACACACACACACACACACACACACACAGCTTTAGCAAGTGAGAATAATGTCAGAGTGCAGCTTCCTTCCTGATCAGGTCCAGATGCCTGGGTGCATCCCTCCCTCAGTGGGATGCTGCTGGCTCAGTAAGTGGAAACAGTTCCCTGTCCCTGTCAGCAGTTCCCTGGCAGCAGTGAATCCTTGCTGACTCCTTCTGCCCACTGTTTCTTTCAGAGGGACCCTGGCAGCTTGGCTGTGTGTGCATGTAGTGATGGTTGTTGTAGAGACTGCTGGATTTGATTCTGGCTGGCTAGCTTTGACTTGATGGAGGGAGTGCATGAGACGGGTGTAACAGAGAGCCGACTGGCTCCAGCTGACTTATCTGCCTGTAGTGCTCCTGGCTGGCTGGCTGGCAGGGTGCTGCTCAGATATGTGTGGAATGTGTGCTGGGGGCTGATAAGGGGATCTCTGGTTTTCTTTCCCTGCTTGATACATGTCCTGGCTCCTAGCTGGAGGGGATGGGAGTAATGGGGTCAGAGAAGGCCTCTCTTGGCACTCTAACCTACTTTGCTGTGGGCTGCCTCTGAGCAATAGTGTGGCTGTGCTTTACCTGAGTACCTGAGTCCTTTACCTGCTTATTTCCTTCACTGTCGGTGAGCTGGCTGGCTGTTTGCGGGGTGAGAGAAGATAAGGACCTTGCTTTCCTGATGTTTGCTAAGCTCACTCTGGCTGGTTGCAGGCAGTGAGTGCTGGCTGCACAGGCCAAGACAGTGGCAGGGGTGTCCCTAGCTTCCTTCTTGTGCTTGGTTCTGGGTCTGTGAGGGTGATAGAGGGGGTGTCTCAGCCTCCTTGCTGCCCTGGTGGGATGGCTCTGTGTATGCATGTGCATGCGTGCAGGGGAAGAGTGCATAGAGAGGTGAGGTAGTCAGGGGATGCCCCCAGCTCTCTTACCTGCTTGCTGTACTTGCCACTGGCTTGACAGCTGTACTCGGAGCAGTGGTCCGATCCGATGGAGATGTTGTCTCCTGCCCCCACAAAAGTGTTGGCCGGGGGCAGTTCCTGCACAGCCTGGTGCTTTTTCCCGGCGGTGGGGGACTGCGGGTGCAGCTGGACAGTAGGCAGTGGCGAGCTGGATTTGTAATGCCGGGCCAGGTCAGGGCTGCCTGGCCCACCATTGACCGAGCGGTAGCGGCCCATGCTGGGGCTGTCGGAGAGCTTCTCGTTGACACTGTCATAGCGCTGCCCATTGGGCTTGGAGGCCTCAACGGTGACGATGCTGCTGTAGAGAGGCTGCTTGCCCTTCTTTCCCTTCTTGTCCTTCTTGGGCTTCTTGGCCTTGTCATGCTGCTGTGGGGTGAAGAAGTCCTCGTGGTCCTTCTTGCCAGCCTCGTAGCCATGCTTGCCCTTGGAGCGGCAGTAGCGGGCCATGACCACCACCAGGATGAGCAGGATGACAGTCATGATGCCAGCCACGACACCGATGACTATGCTGAGGCGCTGCTTGCTCAGCTCATAGCTAGGGTCACCAGCAATGTCCTGGGCCAGGGGCGTGTGCAGGCTGCGGGCCACCTGGCTCTCCACCACGGTGGCATTGGAGAGGCTCTCGTTAACAAAGACATGAAGCAAGGCGGTGGTGGCCTGGGGTGGCTGACCACTGTCATTCACCTGAACCACGAGACGGTGGAGGCCATAGTGCTTGGGCTCCAGCTTGCCCACAAGTGACACAACACCACTGGCTGGGTCGATCTCAAAGAGCCTGAAGGGGTTGCCACCTACAATGCTGTAGTTGAGGTCAGCGTTGAGGCCAGCATCAGTGTCAGTGGCCACCACGGTGGCCACCACAGTGCGCAGGTTGCTGGAGGGTGGCAGCACAGTGTAGGAACTGTTGCTGGGGAAGGTGACGGTGGGTGCATTGTCATTCTCATCCATGACGAAGAGGGACACAGTGGCAGTGGATGAGTGGGGTGGTTCTCCGCCATCCACCGCCTTCACCCTGAAGGTGTAGCTGGTTTGCTGCTCCCGGTCGAAGGACATGGTAGAGTAGATGGTGCCCGTGTCATTCTCAATGGAGAAGATGCCAGCTGCACCGTCCTGCTCACCAGCCTGGATGGACAGGCTGAGCTCAGCGTTGCGGCCCTTGTCAGCATCCATGACAGTCACCATGCCCACAGGGCTGTTGGGTTGCAGGTTCTCCTTCACATAGAAGGTGAAGACATCTTGCATGAAGCGCGGCTCATTGTCATTGCGGTCTGCCACGCGCACCACCACAGTGGTGGAGCCCTGCAGCACCGGCACACCCTTGTCGCGGGCTGTCACCTGGAACTCATAGGTGTCACGCTGCTCACGATCCAGCACGGCCTGCACCAGCACATCCCCAGAGTCGGGGTCGATGCTGAAGAGGCCGCCAAGTGCCTCAGCTGACAGTGGCGATGGCTCCAGAGAGTAGGCGATCTCAGCGTTCTTGCCGCTGTCCGCATCTGTGGCCACCACCGTCGCCACTCGCTCACCTGGCACATTGTTCTCGGGGAAGGAGACCTCCAGCACAGCCTGGCCGAACACAGGCGGGTTGTCGTTGGTGTCGCCAACACGCACGAGCAGCGAGTTGTTGCTTGACAGGCTGGGGCTGCCTGAGTCCACGGCCACGATCACCACATGGTAGTCGCGGACGGCCTCATAGTCGAGTGGTGCAGAGGTGTGAAGGAAGTACTTGCGCTTGTTCTGCGGCTCGCCCTCACCCTCGCTGGCCGGCTTGAGCTGGAACGGCACGTCCCCCACCACAGTGCAGGTCACCACACCGTTCTCGCCCTGGTCGCGGTCAGACACCTGCACCAGTGCCACCGGCGTGTCCACCAGCACATCCTCGGCCACGCTGGCCACGCCGTCCCGCAGCGGGATGCGCCCAATCTTGCGGATGTCAATGGTGGGCACATTGTCGTTCTCATCCCGGATGTTCAGCACCACTGTGGCCTTGTCGGTCTTGGGCGGCTGGCCCCGGTCGCGGGCCATGACGGTGAAGCGGAGCTGGTTGACCTCCTCGCGGTCAATGCGGTGCAGGACGCTGAGCCAGCCCGAGGTCTCGTCCAGCCGCAGCAGGCGCCGCACTGACTCGGTGGCCGCCCCGAAGACGTACTCGATCTGCCCGTTCACCCCCACATCCAGGTCGGCGGCCCGCAGCTGCAGGATGGGCGTCCCGGGGCTGCTGTTCTCCGCCAGGTCCGCCTCGTACACGCTCTTCTCAAAGCGGGGGCTGTTGTCGTTCACGTCGGTGATGAGCACCCGCAGGATGGCCTGGGACGAGCGCGCCGG
>NW_005842003.1:1389890-1391718 GCF_000455745.1 Alligator sinensis
CGGGCTCCTGCAGCAGCTCGTAGCGCTCGATGCCGTTGCGGCCGAAGTCGCGGTCGGTGGCGGTGGGCAGCAGGTAGAGCGTCCCCACGGGCCGGTTCTCCTCCACCGTGAGGGTGAGCACGGGCGATGGGAAGGTGGGCGTGTTGTCGTTGATGTCCAGGATGATGACCCGGCCCTCGAAGAGGTCCACCCAGCTCTGCGAGGGGCCGATCACCGAGACCTCGAAGTCCAGGAAGCACTCGTTCTCGTCAAAGATCATCTGGCACTGCGGCAGCTTCTCGCGGTCGATGCGCCGCTCCGTGGTGCTCAGCTCCCCGGTCATGTTGTCGATCTTCAGGTAGTCGGAGCCGGACTCCAGGCTGAACGTCACCTCGCCCGAGCCCGTTACGATGCCCAGGTCCGAGGCCACGTTGCCGATGCGGATGTCGGCGGGGCCCTCCTCGGCCAGCCGGTACCTCAGCAGCTGCTTGGCCGCGGCCAGGCTGAGCCAGAGCGGAGGAGGCAGGAGCAGCAGGAAGCAGCAGCAGCAGCAGCGCACGCAGCCCAGGGGAGTCCGCATCTTCCTCATCTTCTCTGCACCCCAGCCCCCCTCCCGCCCGCCCCCCCGCACACTCCCCCGGGCGGCCACCGGGCACGCGGGCGGGCGAGCGGCGAGAAAAGCCTCCCGCGGCTGCAAACTTGTGGTCCCGGAGCCGGTGCAAGCGGTGGCCGGAGCCCTGGCGGCGGCTCCTCTCCCAGTTGCGAGGCACTCGCAGTTCACGGGACAGCGTGCGCTGCTGTTTAAAGATTCATCTCGGCAGATAGGACGGGATTTTCCTCCTCCTCCTCCTCCTCCTCCTCCTCTCCGATTTTACTGTAATCACTTTGCAAGGTTTGCAATAAAAGCCGGAGCTGCAGAGTGCGAACCGAAGCCCCCCAGGTCGTCTTCCTCGCCGCTCGAGTTAAGTAGATCGCACTCTTTTCTCTCCCAGCCCTTTATGACCGAGGCATTAAGCTTTTCTCTGCCTCCCTCCCTCCCTCCGCACACGCAGGGGGGGTGGCTGGAAAAATGTGAATCGCTTCATTCAAAGGGCTCGTGTCCGGAAAACTCCACAAATCCTCTTAGCAATGGAGAGGGGGAGGGAAGGAAAAAAAAGAAAAAAGAAAATGAAAGAATAGAAAATACAATGCAAAATCCCAGTGATGCACTTGGCAGCAGAGGAGCCGTGGTATTACAGAGCAGTCCCTTTGCTCGGCAGACAAGCACCCAGATCCATCTTCCTCAAATGTTCAGAGAGGATTTTTTGTCTTTTTTTTTGTGAACAACTCTGCGCAAGGTCATTAGTCACAAAGCAGCGCTACAAAACCCGCAGGAGCCGGAGCGGTGCGGGGCTGGAGCGAGGCACATCCGCCGGGCACCCGCCGGTCCCAAGTTTGGGGCTCGTGCAGCCGCAGTCGGCGGACGGGCGCCTTACCTGCATCCGCGCCGCCGGGCTGCGGGCAGCGCGGGGCTGCGGCGCGGGGCGGCTCGCGAGTGAGATTGCAGTCTCCCGCCGCTTCCCTGCCCGTCCCAATGCGGGGACCGGAGCTGAACTTGATCCTTGCAGTGCAAAGGTTAGTAACCAGGCTGCGTGTCCAAAAGGCGATTCTGATTGAATCTCCCCAGAGCGGAACAAGCTGTAACTGGATCCCCCACGTGAATTCACACAGATTCTCAATTACATCCGTAGAGGCGGAAGACAGGGAGGGAGGGATGGGGGGGAGCGATGATGCGATTAAAAAAAATATAAAATACAATTTTAAAAAAGCAGAGTCCTATTTGCAGACGAAAGGCGAGCAGGCAGCGGGG
>NW_005842003.1:1391778-1392084 GCF_000455745.1 Alligator sinensis
GGGCGGGCCAGCCGCGCTCCCGGCACGGCGGCTCGGGCTCGCCGGGGTTGAATGGCAACGGCGAGGCTTCCCACTCGCGAAAATCAAATAATCAGAAGGGGGAGAGGGGGAAAAAAAAGCAGTAAAGCAGCAAGTTTGCCCAAAGTGGTGTGAGCTGCTAGAGCCTGTCTCGGCGGCTCTTCCCTGACGCTGCAGCAGTGAGAGCCGCCTGCGCTACATACACACACAGAGAGGGGGAGAGGGCGGGAGGGAGGGAGGGAGGAGGACGAGCCAAGCGCTGCACTCCCCAAAGCCGCGCCTCAGCCT
>NW_005842003.1:1392427-1392868 GCF_000455745.1 Alligator sinensis
ACCTGCAGCCGCTGGAGCAGGATGAAACTCGGGGGGCTCAGAGATCCCCCGACCCGGCCCCTGCGGCTGCATTTCTTTTCTTCCCCCTCCTCCCTCCCCCTTTTCATCCCAGCTATTTGAATGCACATTTTCAGCAGCCTTGTGTGTGCTCGGCAGGGGGAAAAAATGGACCCTCAGAGGCTGAGAGAATGGACTTGGGGGGAGGGAGACACATGGCAGAAAGAGTCGCGGCTTTTATTTCTGAGCCGCTGCAGGGGTCGCGGCCACGGGCCGGCACCTCCCCTCCCCGGGCAGGTGGGGGAGAAACTTTAAGGCTCGAGCTTTCCTTTAACTTTGTGCATCTCCCCCACCACCCCCTTCTTTTGACTTTGTGCCTGTGGCATTTGCCTGCCCCCGTCCTTGCCACTCCGCCCGGGGCCGGGAGAGCCGGGGACACCGCGG
>NW_005842003.1:1393857-1394545 GCF_000455745.1 Alligator sinensis
TGCCCCCCCCTTCCCCCCCCCCCCGCGATCCCTGCTGCCATTTTCTGAGGGGGGAGCTCCCCCCACCCCCGCGCTGTACCCCCCTCGGGAGGACGGGCTCCGCGACCCCCTCCCGGCAGCTCCGGTCACAGATCACACAAGCTCCACTGTCAGCAGGACCAAGGCCAGCTGTTCCAATAGCTGGCGATCTGCCCCGTTGGTTAAGCCTGTTGAGCTTTAAGGATCCCCCCTTACACACACACACACACACACACACACACACCCACTATAGCAGCCTGCACATGCAGGCACCCGCAACTCCCAGGCAGGGAAGAAGACGCTCGTCGTGTCCTGCAAGAGAACAGCTGATCGCTGCCTGCCGAGCCAGCATGTGGCGTGGGGGGGCTCGTCTGCCTCTGACATCCCTCTCCCGTGTTATAGGCGGGGAATCCTTTTCAAGCCATCACTCGGCTTCCCCCCTCTCCTCTGCATCCTTAGGATTCCCTCCTCGGTGATTGGCATCTTTTGTCATTGGATCTTTTCGGCTGGAACAGGCAAAGGCACCGCTTAAATATGCAAATGTAATTAATTGTTAGCTTATTTAGATGTCTCGGCGGAGCCCTCCTCCACTGAACCACCGGCTCTTTCCCCCAGACAAGCTGCTCCCCCCCTGCAGTGTAGGAATGCCGGGGGCCCAAACTGCCACACA
>NW_005842003.1:1394576-1408100 GCF_000455745.1 Alligator sinensis
AGCCGCGGGGGAGAGGGAGTGGGATGGGGGGAAACAGTGATCAAGGGGCGGAGGCAGGCGAGAAGGAGGTCGCGAAGGCAGGATCTCAGGTGGGCTTTCACTTCAAGGAGGTGGCATATTCATAATCGTATAAGGAAAAGGTTAAATACAGTAAACATGATAGCCAATTCTAGGGGAAAAAATAGAGGCGGTTAAAGCAGTTTTGACGGAAAGGCGAAACTAACTCAAGAACTCCACCAAGGGACAAACAGCTGCAATGACACCGTAACAGCACCGGGGGTGACCTTTCATCTTTCTTTTCTCCCGGATTTAGTGTAACCGGGTCCTGATCTCCCCACCTCGCAGCCCCACCGCTACTCTTCCCCCTCCAAAAGCTTCCTCCGTGTGCTGGCAGGGAAATGACAAAGAGCTGATGGCAAGAGGAGATGCCGTCCACTGCCTTTCACGGCCTGCAAATCCCATTTGCTTTACAGCACCATGTAACAGACTGCAGAGATTAAATTATTCATTGCAATAACAGCCTTTCTGATGGACATTAAAACTTAAGAGTTTAAATAAGGAAACCACAGATTTCCTTTTAAGCAGGTAATAACTGTTTGCATCCGTGGTTAGTTAATTGAGCACCAGCCAAACATAAAACTGGCTACCCTGTTTAAAGAAGGAAACTTTTCACCCTGGTGCTTTATATATGTATAGGAAAGACCTGATTTTTATTTAATACTGCTAGATAGAACAACAGTAGCCAGCTATTCAGCTACAGGAAATGGGGGGGGGGGGGGATAGTTAAGCTACACGTGTTTGATTAAAACTTTACATCCCTGGAACAAAATTTGAACTTGTCTAATTAAACGAAGTAATAAAAATGGTTCTTTCATTCAGATATTATTTTACTGCTCTTTCTGAGATCCAGAATTTCTGGTGAAAGCCATGCGATTTAGAATGCCATTTAAAGGAGAAAGGGGGGGAGGGGGGCAGGTACATAGTCTATTTGTGTTTACCAATTATTGAAAGATTACATTATCTTCTGTACAAATCACTGTGATTTAGTTTTAAGATCTTTTTGTTTCCTAAATGAAGACATTTTCTATGTAGCAGTATTATTTTTAAAGGCACTCTGCACAGAGACAGTGACATCTTCCCATTGGGTGACAAAGCAATTTAATGTAACTGGACTGCAAGGATTATAGGTGGCTTTTCTTTCCAGTTGCAAGGACATTAGTAAAAGTTCTTTTTAAAAGTATATGAATTTATACAGTGGGCTAGATTTAGCCCTCCCATACAACCAATTAAATTCATTGAAGTTTCAGAGATGTAAGTCAGGACTAAATGTGGCTTTTAATTTTTAATTAAATTATCTTTCCATTCAAAGTCCAAAATAAGCTTGAGGGAAAGGGCATACAGACTGAAATTAGACTAAAATAACAATAACAAATTAGACTGAAATAAAGTGCTTATGTCCATATCCACAAAATTACTTATGTGTGGTGGTGCTCAACCTCACTATGCCTAGTTTTAGGGGCCTAATTTTGGGGGTGGATTTCCAAAACTGCTCCCTGTACAGTGAATGGGATGAGGGAGGTGAGGAGGGGGTGAGAGAATTATAAGCATGTCCCACCTACAGCCCAGCAACTTGAACCCTGGTTTCTGACAGGTTTGAGAGCAGGGACTGGAGACCAGTCTGTAACAAGTCAACTTTGGCTCTGGAGTGCGTCAGAGGACTCCAGCTCAAGATCCACCTGTCTAGACAAGTCCTCAGATACCAAAGAATGAGTGTCGCAAAAGCAAGCACCCGTGAGCGACTTCCAAAGAGGGTGTTTGAAACCCTTGTCCTGGACTCATCCGTATGAGTTTGGTATTCGAAATCTATATCTTCCTTCTGGACTTAGGTTCCTAAGGCATCCCTTTAGGTTAAGAGAAGTGCCTAACTTTATTCTGTTACCATGTAGCTGGAGAAGATAGGGATGGTACTACTTACCCTTTATACAGCAGCCCAATAGTTTCACTTGCTTGTTGAGGAAATGCCTTAGTCATCAACTCTGGGGTGTAGCACTTTCCACTCGAATGTCAAACTGTGTCATTGTTCAGCAAAGAATCCATAGTACTGGAAAGTAAGCAAGGCAGAGGCTATGGACAAATATATTTTTAACTATTTTACTAAGAGGAGGGTGAACTGAGGCTGGGGGAATGTATCAGCTGTTTCAGTGTAACTGTTACATCTGCCTACTCCTCTAGGGATGTAAATTAGCTAAATCACTGTAATCTTAGCCTTGAAAGATGAAGGATTAAAGTTTCAATAGTTCTGCTACACTATCAGCATGTCAAAATCATTTGATATGAATACCATTGTTACATTTCTCTATACCCAGAGCATGATTTAAGGGCAAGATGGACAAGCATAACCCAATGATGAGAACAAATCTCTGAGGAGGGGATTCCTGTGTTTTGGTCTTCACTCTGGAGACTGCTTCTGCATTTTGCATCAAGGAGTCATTAGATAAAATAAATAATCAGGGTTGGTAAAAAAAAAAAACCCCAAAACTTTAAGGCTGCCCCCTCTTAGAGGAGTGTATTCATCATGCATACCCTTTTCCACAACTGGTTTTGCCTCTGACCTCTTGAATCTTACGTTCTTTGCTTCACAGTCAACAAAGCCCACCACCCAGAGGGTGCATCTACATATGCACTAGACTGCACAGTTGTTACTGGCGTTACTGCACAGTCTCGATGTTGCACAGGTTTTTTTCCACACTGCTGCTGAGTAGCAATGAGCTACTGTGCAGTAGTGTTGGTATCACAGTTCATGCCCGCCAATGCTACAGTGCAATGATCTATAGTGACAAAGCTTGTTGCTATGGCAACATAGCATCTCATGTAGATGTGCCCAGTGTGTCCTGTAGTGTGGTGCTCAGGGTACTCCCATGGAAAACGAGGGTTTGAACTCCCTTAGGTTTAGGAGGGCCTAGAAAACCACTTAGACCTCTTAATTTCCGGGTAGTTGTTTTAACCGCTATCCTATATATAAAGGTGAATAGCATCGTCATCACCTTCTCTTGTGCTCATGTCTTAATGGGAAAAGGTGAGCCATGTCCTGCCAAATTTTTGAATGAATGTGTCTGTGGCTCCTGTGATATGTGATGAAGTTAGTGCAGGCAGTTTATGTTATGAGTACTCTGAGAATACTACTGGATTGAGCCTTTCAGGGTCATAAGGTTCAAGGCTGCCTAGTGTGTTAATCCTAAAAAGCCATATGCATGAAGTAAGAGATGCTGAGTGCCTCAGTCCAGCCTAGATGGCAGTGCCTGTTTGCATATCAATGGAAGAGTTTTAGGCACTTAAGTATCATTATAAGTGGAAAAGGTGATGTCCACAGCTATTCAGGTGACTACACAGTTAGAAAGGTGTTATTATGTATTGTGGTCAGATATTTACTCCTGTTGAAAGATTTTATCATTTTGAAACCTGGATCCTTCTACATGTTTGGGAGATGTTTCCCTTGCAATCAGTGAACCATTGGAAAATAAGGGAAGTTTACTCTGAAGACAGTCATAGCAAACTGGAGTTCAGAGGAAATCTGTTCACAAAAGAAAAACCCTACACCAGGGAATCTGAGGGGCATGTGGAATAATAACTGTTTTACTATTACTGCAATAAAGATTTTTTAAACTACTGTTTCCATGCCTGTATATTTCTATTAGCTATTTCTTTACAAAGTCCAATACACACTAACTATAACTAACTGTCTCTGTTCCCCATGCAGGACATCCTGGGTTAATTTTTGTTTTCCGCATTTGCAGCTCTGCATTCCATATTTTAATTGTCTTTTCAGTGTGCTACAAGTATTTTTTCCATGAGTTAAAGTCTTGTTTTGTGTTAAAATGAGGGTAATACATCATAAAATATTTTCTTTAATACTCTTATAACATCCTGTATAACCTTTAGTTCACTATTAACGTAAAGGATAGCTGTAAAAGATTTGGCACATTTGCCTAAATTTGCTATTTCAGTCACCCATGTAGAAAAGAAAAGAACCAAACAAAATGGCAGTTCTGCAGATTTCAACATAGGATCCTTTGGTTTTAAAATTCTAATAATATTGCAGTTACTTGATTTAAATACTGGATTTGCTGGAGCTCCAGTGCCTTGTGTGTTTTTTTCCTCAGTATTAGTGACCTAATACCTAAATGTGCTATTTTTTAAGTCTGTACCAGTGGTTCTCAAGCTTTTTTAGACTCAATGCACACCCCTCATTAGATTTAAGGTACCCCTTGCAAAATGCCACCTTTTAGTTTTCACTGTTTTGGGGGTTTTTTTACTATGGAAATATAATAGATAAGTTCTTATATTTCGAAGAACTCAGAAAGATCACAACCGGTTAGAATGTTTTTGGCATTATGGGATTCCTATTTGAAATCTCTGGGTTCATCTTGTGATTCTTACCTAAATTAATGCACACCTAAGAGCATTAATATTTCATGACACTCTGCAACACCCTTAGAAGGATCTCATGTCACCCCAGAGTGTTACACAGTAGCACAACTGAATGGCGGGTGATTTGGGCAGCAGACCCAGGAGCTGCTTTTGTCAGGGGTGAGGGGTGCAAAAGCAGCTGCTGGGCTGGGGTGACTGGTGCCTCCTGAGTTTGGGGGGGCACAATTTTTGGGCGGGTCAAGGAATGGGTCAAAAGCCCCATATCCACTCTTATATTTCTGTGCTGTGACCCACCCCCAACATGCTGCCAGCCTGCATAGCTAAAAAACTGCCCCATCCTGAGCGGTGCTGAGTTGGGGCCCAATCTGAGGTGGGGTATGTGCCCCCCCGTACCCCACTACCAGTCACCTGTGGCTGCTGCTATAACAATCAGCATGGCCCATGCATCGCAGCTGCCCCAGGTGCACAGCTGCCTTGCTACGCCTCTGGTGTCATGGCACCCAAGTTGAGAATCACTGACCTACGTATGTATTTATACTTATTATTAAAGAATGCCAAGTGTCTCTCTTTGCTATGATTTATAACAAAAGTGTTACAGTTCACTCAAAATTCATGATTTCTTTCTTGTGAACTAAGGGAAGGGTAAACCTTATCTCCCAGCCCAAGCTCTGTGATCATGGGGCCTGGGCTGGGAGATCCTTATCTCCCAGCACCAGCTCCATGATGGCAGGGCCAGCACTGGGAGAGAAGGATCTCTCAGCTCGGGTCCCATGACTACGGGGTCAGAGTGGAAGATAGGGATCTCCCAGCACCAACCCCATGATTGCAGAGTGGGGGCTGGGAGCTTCCTGATGCCAGGGCAGGGGGACATTGTCCCCACACTCTGGCAGCAGGCAACTCCCAGGTACAGGGAGCAATCTCCCATCCCCTGCTGTCTCCTGCTGCCCAGTTGACCGGGAGCACATTTCCTTCCAGTCAGAGGTCTACACGTGCGCTACTGCCCAGTTACCAATCTCAAATAGGTTTGCTACTTTCATTTGCAGGTAACAGATTTACTCATGATTACAGCCAATTACTGAACGGTAAGCATCTGCACATGTAGATGCAGATGGTTACTGTATAGTAATTAGCTCTACTGTACAGAAAAGCATCTCATACCTTAATCTGTGCCTGACACATGATCGTGTCAGGAACTCAATTTTTTTTCTGAAAAAAGTAAGCTTCTAGCTACTGTAATTGAGAAGGAAAGTTTGAAAATGTGAGCTGAGTGTATATACTGTAGTGACCTCTGTCTAGGTTTGCATACAGCCAGACACAATAGTTCTGGGGTGGTGAGCTTCCCCATTCATCCAGAGGCAGGGGGTGGGTGGACATAAACTACAACTAGGACTTGTGGGCTAGTTCTGCCAATGCTTGCCAAGACATTGTTTGTGTGTCCAGGAAAGAAAGTGAAACTGGTCCTGTGTTGTGTGTACCCATGCAAACATAAGCTCTGTGTCTGCTAAGTAAGTACTGATGCTCCCCTGCTCTCACCCCTGCCTTTCTATGAGCAGAAGAGGACCCTCCTGCTTGCTCCTGAAAAGAAGGCTTCCTCTTCCTGTCTGGTAAGGGAACACATTACTCCTACAACTCCAAGTGAAGCATAGGATTAAATAGGCAAAGGTTTGGAGCCCTAGGGAACTTAGAACTGTGCCTTACACTGGACAGATTTTAAATACTTTATCTATCTGTGATGGATGTATTTCTCTGCTGCCTCCTTTACTCTTTCACTTTGTTCCATGAACCGGTGCATGCATTTTATGTCTATTTTAACTCATTTGTAAAGTTTTCTGGGATTCATCCCTCTGATAATTGCATTTATAGCTCATTTTTTTAAAGTAATAAGTACAGTACAGAGGGTTTCTGAGGACCTACAATATATCCAGAGGGAGAGATACTGATAAGCTTCATCATTTTTCATCTGATAGAAGCCTAACATACCTTTCTGTCTATTCATACTGCAAGATGATTAAAAAGGTGTTCTTCAATAAACTAAACTTCATCCAGGAGTAGGCAGGACATAACTGCAGTCTAAGAACATTAAAGAACACACAGAACATTTGTGTTTCAAGATCATGGGGAAAAGAGAAATAATATATAATGAAGCAGGAAGACTACAATGTCAGGATAATATCTAAGGCTATAGAGCCAAACACCACTGAAGTCATTAAGAACTATATTCTGTTTCACCTATTAGACACCCAAGGGGTCTTACACACCTATGTGTGATTCAACTGCATCCTGCTCAAGTCCCTGAAAAACCATTAATGAAGCTATGTTTGTAACAAACCAACACCTTTCCCTTAAGATTCAGCAACAAAAAGAAGAGAACAGGAGGAGGACCCACCCATCTTTTACATTAACTGTTTTTCAGGGATAGAATAAAGGAATCTAAGAGACGAAACATAATTTATCTCTAAATCTTCCATTGAGTAAAATGGGCTTGGCCTCAAGCTAAAGGTGTGAAACTGATGGTTAAGCATTTCATGTAGTTCATAATCAGAAGAAAAAAATGAAATCAATACTAATAGACCTATTTAGGGGTAAATATCGATTTTATTATTTTTCCATAGAGATTATATTTATTCAATGAGGTGACCAGGAAGTGACCACCTGTGTCACTGATGCAGGAAACATCATCATTTAAGTTAATTTAGAAATCTAAAACTCACTTTTAAAATTAGTTTGGATTTGTTGTCCTACTACTCCTATTGGAAGGCTCTCAGATTCTTTCCTGAATTTATTTATGGCCAGCATTTACTCATTTGTGAATTGTACAACATTAGTCTTTTCTCTCCTTTGTCTTTCTCATTCTGACATATTTATATAGAACAATCAAATCCATGATGAGGGTTTTTAAAATTTCTCCTGTGATATATTCATTACCCAGATCATCATTGTCCTGCTCCGCACCTGTTCTAGTTTTAATTTAATTTTTTTTAATATATGTACCCAGAAATATACAAAGTATTCCTAATGAGGTCCTATCAGTCTCTTATAGAATGACATTATTGTCTCCTTATTTCTAATGGAAACGCTTTGCTGTTTTTCACTAATACAGTAGTAATCCCTGTCATAATAGAGTTCCTAAAATTCCTTGACATAGAATCTATAATTTAATGTACCAGTTCTCCCACACATATTCTCCCTAGGATACATATTATCCAGTCCCCTCAACTTAGTAAATTGAACTGTGATTTTTGTATGCACCTCAGATACAGTAATATATATTTCCATTACCTCATTCCCATTATCCATCCTGACTTTGCTGCCCTGTTCAATATCATCATCCTTATTGAGATCAGGGCAAAATATTTATTTAGCTTTGGGCTATATCTTGGTCTCCTTTAATCTCTATCTTCACATATAAATGCCTTTATTTTCCTGATAGTAACAATGTCAACTGAATAAGACTTGACTCAGGTTTGTCACTCTACTGAAGTTTGGGAGGTGACACAATGATAGACATTTGCTGCTGATTCCTCACTGTCTGTCTGTCTATCCATCTGTATCATTTATCTGTAATGTCAATCACTTCTCTTGTCTAAAAGCTATACAGACAGAGAAAGAATAAGAGCAAGAAAGCAGGAAGGGAGTCAAAGACCATTTCAGGACAAAGAGCAGGGAAAGGTCTTGGCAAAACTGAGCCATCCACTCCAGACCATGTGAATAATTATATACACAGAACACCTATAAAGTAGCAAATAGCTATGGCATTTAAGGAAGATATGGTTGTTTAGAATACCATAGGTCATCAGGTGCAAATGTGGTCATCAGGTGCAAATGTGGTCCAAATAATTGGACTTTTGGATTTCAAGTTTGGCACAAAGAAAATAAGGAATATATGATTAGTAACCACCTCTAAAAATGTTTGAAGTGATTTGCTTAGCGTCACACAAGAACTCTGTAGTAGAGGCAGGGATAATATCCAGCATTTATCAGTAGCAGTCAAGAGCCTGGATCATAAAAAAATCTTCTTTCTTCTTGCAGTTCCCTTGTTCCTCCCTCATTCACTATACAAGTTTTAACTTCTGTAACAATCAGAAATTCTGCAGGGTTCATTGCCAAACCCTAATTCACATCTAGAACAGATCAATCCTATGCAATGAATGAGAGAGGGATCCTGTGAAGACAAATGGCATGTGATGCAATTAATTAAGGGCCATCTCATAAAACATAGCACAAGTGGACTAAATTAATGTTATACAAATAACCATTATTCTATCATTTTCTAACAGTTACGTGTTTGACTTTGCAACATCAATAATACTACTTCTTTACTTCATATAAGTGAATGTGCAAATCTACTTATATAATTTGTATTCCATGGTGCCTGACAAACAGATGAAGGAAAGGATCCTCACCCCAAAGGGTGTGAAATCTAAACTCATTTCATTTAAGAGGAAAGTAACTTCAATAAGCTTTCACAGGAGATGAAAAGGTGGGAGAGGTTCCCAAATGTTCTGTGCTTCTAATATGTGTTTTACCACAAATGTGAAAATTGTTTCTTAAAAAGCGTGACCAAGGCTTACAGACTACAGGGAAGAAGTGTGATTTTTGAGGAGGGACTTCAAAGATGACAGACTGGCAATATGGCAAATCAGAGCTTGAAGTGATTTCCAAGCATAGTGAACTGCATGGAAGGAGTCCAGGGACAAGAGGGGGAAAAGAACACTGAAAAAGAAGGATGGAGTACCTTAGATATAGTTTACTTCTGCCCAGAATTTCAGGCTTCTTCCAAATGCAGCCACCCTTTCTTGTTATGACTCCAGCCCTCCTATTCTCTGTAGCTGTATCCAACAATCCTTTGCCAATTCCAGTGTTCCAAAAGAACAACACTGCAGTGCTGATAATCTGAGGGTCATAAATAACAACAGAAACTAAAAGTGGAAAGCTGAGGGATGGAATATTGACAGAATTCAGGATAGAGCTATTAAAGCAGAAGCACTAGAATTTGCTGCTGCTGTATATTGTCCCTTATATTCTTATCCTTATAATCATAGAATCATAGAAAATTAAGGTTCCAAGGGACTTCAGGAGGTCATTTAGTCCAGCCCCTTGCTCAAAGCAGGACCGTCTCCAACTAGATCATCCCAGCCAAGGCTCAGTCTAGATGGATGTTAAAAACCGTCAAGAATGGAAATTCCATAACCTTACTGTGTAACCTTTTCCAGTGCTTTTCTAGCCTTCTTATGAGAAAGTTTTTTCCTAACATCCAACCTAAACTCCCTTTGTTGCAACTTGAGACCATAACTCCTTGTTCTGTCATCTGTCACCACTGAGAAGAGTCTGACTTCATCCTCTTTGGAACCACTCTTCAGGTAGCTGAAGGCTGCTATTAAATCCCCTCTCAGTCTTCTTTTCTCCAGATCTAAATAAGTTCCCTTAGCTTCTCCTCATAAGCCAGGTTTCCCCAGTCCCCTAGGCATTTTCATGCCCTTTGCTGGACTCTCTCCAATTTGTCTACATTCTTTCAGTAGTGGGAGCCCCAAAATTAGACATAGTTCTCCAAATGTGGCCTCACGAGTGATAAATAGAGGGGAATAATCACTTCCCTCAGTCTGCTGACAGTGCTTCTACCAATGCAGCCCAGCATGCTGCTAGACTTCTGTGCAACAAGGGCACACAGTTGGTTCATATTCAGTATATTGTCTTTAATAATCCCTAGGTCCTTTTCTGCAGAGGTGGTGCTTAGCCAGTCAGTGCCCAGCCTGTACTGGTGCATGGGACTGGTCCATCCTAAGAGCAGGACTTCACACTTGTCCTTGTTGAACCTCATGAGATTTTCTTCAACAATGTGGAAGATGGGATGGAGTATATCTTACTCTCAGGAAGTTTGCAGATGACACCAAGCTGTGGGGAGTAGTCGGGCTAGATTCAGAGAGACCTCAACAAATCGAAGGATTGGACAAAACGGCAATGTCATGAGGCTCAATAAGGAAAAGTGAAAAGTCCTGCACTTAGGACGGAACAATCCCATACATTGGTACAGGCTGGGGACTGACTGGCTAAGTACCAGTTACAAGAATTCCTAGTAATATCGTTGTTCAGGCTCTCTTTCAGACCTGACTAGGAAAACACTGACCTTTGGCTAAGGGTAGGGAGTAATAAGCCACAAAATATTGCTCTCAAAGAGAACTTTCTTCATTCTAAAGAAAAAATAAAAGCTTTAAATACTTATCTCTTGACCCATGTTTAAGATGGCTTATTTCCATTGTTCACTGCCCAATAAATAAGTGTTAACTGGAGATTAATAAAGATATCCATCTTTCTATGGCTAGTTTGCCAAGATCTGAGGGATTGTTACAATGATAAAGCATAGACACCTAAGATAGGATACATTTCCATTTTAAACAAGGATGTGGGGATGTCAGCTTGTCATTTTTGCTATGTATTTATACTCCGCCTTTTCTTGAGAAGGCATTTTTAGTTAGTTTTATCTGTTTGCTGTCTCCATGTGCACTAAGACCATTCCACTCTGTAGTAAAATATCTGCATTCCATTTTAGCCGTTCTAAAGCCAAGTAATTATAAAGTCAAGACTTTCTTTCACTTTAATGTGGGAATGAATATAGATGCAAGACTTTGAAACATTCTGATGCTTCTTAGTAAACTTTCAAAAATATTCTGAAGACAGTTATGTTTATAAAGGAGGTTCAATCTCATTTGCCTCATTATCTGCTTTGAGGGGTTTTTTTATACTTCTCTGAAAGACTTACACTTTTGTACTCCTTCTGCTCATAGTGCTTTCCCAGCATCAGTAGGAGCAGAAAAGAACTGATGTTTCCCTTTGCTTCCCTTGCTGGGGAAATAGCAGTACAAGCACAATCTTTCATTGCTGATGAAGGCGTTTTATGGTGTTATTTCATATTCTCTCCAAATGCTGCATCTGCCAACACTTCATGTCCCTGTCTGGCCTCCACCACCCAGCATTTTCCCAGCAGGAACTTAAAATCAGACTGACAAAGTTGTCTCAGTTTTATTCTGCAGCAGGACTTTGTGAGAAGAGTTATAATTAGAAATAGCAGCACAGATGCAATCCTGGAGAAGTGGAAGAAGGCAAAAAAGAGAAAGGGAAAAAAGGCAATGACAAAAGGAGATGGACACTTCAAATCTTGCTTCACATCTTTGCATTTCATACCAGCATGGGTCAGGAACTCTGTAGAGGTATACTTGCCTAGTGAGGGGAAGTACTGAGATCCTTGTAATACTCTACAGATCTCCTTCATCTGGATAACTAAATTATAACTGAAGAGTAAGAATAAAGTAACTTGTGTCCCAGTCAGTCTCAGTCTGAGGGCTACTATTTTGTGGGATATAAGCAGACAAAGCCACTCTTGGCTTGTATTAGGCATTTTCATTAATATATGCTCAGAGCCTCTGGTTATGTTACCTAGTTTTTAGGATTTGGTGGGAATGATGCAAGAGTGAAAGAATGGAGCATATTTCAAAATTATGTTCTATATATCCTTACCGTTGCCATCCTAGACCATTGCAGGAATAAGTAACTCTAATAACCGTTAGCTGAACTGTTTCACTATGAACAAGTGTGAACTTAGATAGCCTTCGTATCAAAAGGACTGATGAGAGAAAGATGTTTAGCAGGGGAAAAATGCTGAAGAGAAGTGAAGAGCTTAATTTTACTGTGAGTTTGTATGCGAGATTCTTTTCACTACCAAGAGCTATTATTCGTAAATCAGTTGTCTGAAGCAATGAGGTCCAGGTTTAAATGCCTAGAGGTCTAGGTTTAAATGTCCTCTTAGTACCATAAAACACTACTAATTAAAACCCAAATCCAAAAAAAAAAATTAAGAAAAAATAAAAAACCTCTTCTAAATTTCTGTAGTAGACAATACATTACCTGTCCAGAAGTACTGAATGTTGTGTATAAAAAACAATGGAATTTCTTTTATCAAAAGACGAAGGAACACAGCATCAGTTTTGGACAAAAACGAATGCAACATCCTTCTTTTCAACATCTTGGCAGTAATCTTTCAACTAAACTCTCCACAGCTGGTACAAATATCCCATAAACAAATTGGCCTTCAATATACCACTCTTCCACTTTCTGCTCCATTAGTTCAGTTCAGTTTGGTATCAGTGATTAGAACAATCACAGAATCCTGTGGTGCAATCAGGCAAGCCTGTTTCAACTTCAAGGGAAAGTGTGGTGTAGAGTACCAGCACCTGATCTCATTATAATTATTTCAATTTTCTTGATGTTAAGTATGGAGGGAATGAATCTCTGTGGAAACTATCTTAGATCTTGCATTGCTGCTCACTGTGACTTTAAGAAAAAACTTTCGTTAGCATTGACTCTAACTGTAAAGCTGCCTTTGAGCTGTCACCTCAGTATCATGTCTTCACAAAGTATTCAGTAAAAAGGAATCAATGACATGAACAGTTATTGCCACGAGACAGAAACTTCTTTCTCCACTAAAATCTGTCTCCTTTGGTATTTGTATCCAGTTTCAGTGAGTCTCTAAAATGTAATTTGGATGATTTGTGGCTAAAGGGTGCATCCACACATACAAGCATGTGCGCATGCAGCAGCTCAAATAGAAGCAGTGGAAATTTGAGCCAGGGCTTTTTGCTTCAGCGCAAGTGCTCAGACATTCACTTTGTTGTGGAGCAAATCATGCCACTTGGGGCAAAATAACGCTGCCTGGCTCCTCCCGGATCTTCAGCCAGGGGGAGTTAGAGCCCGGGGCCAGCACCTGTGCTGGCCCCAGCAGTATAAAAAGCTGCCCTGTCCTAGCCCCAGCAGTATAAAAAGCTGCCCTGGCAAGTAGCTCAGGGCTACTAGCTCTCAGGAGCTTCTGGGGCCCAGCCAATTGGTACTTGTGGATACTACCCCTTGTGTCAGCTGGACTGCTGAAGCAGCCCTGGGAATTCCCTGCACCCTCTACCCACTGCAGCAGTCTGGCAGTGGGGGCTGCTGCCTGGCTGTGATCTGCTGTGCACCTGCCAGACTTAGATGGGGACTGCAGAGCCAGTAGAGGCATCTGCCCCTCTGGGCCAGCTGCCAGTAGACTGCGGGTGCAGGGTTAGCCTTTGT
>NW_005842003.1:1408476-1425127 GCF_000455745.1 Alligator sinensis
GTCTCTTATCATAATAATAAAGTGAACTCTAAATACATGTTTCATGAATTCATGAATACATGTTTTGCTGCACTCCCACAGGGCGATGGTCCCCACACAGGGGTTTGGCCCTCTCACAAGGGGTACTGCCCTCCAACAGGGGGTTCAACCCCCACACAAGGGGTATGGGCCCCCAACAGGGGATTCAGCCCCCCCAACAGGGGATTCAGCCCCCACACAAGGGGTATGGCCCTCCAACAGGTGGTTCGGCCCCCCAACAGGGGATTCAACTCCAAAACAAGGGATATGGGCCCCCAACAGGGGTTCAGCCCCCACACAAGGGGTACAGCCCCCCAACAAATGGCCCAATGGCCCTACAGGGGCTACCACCCCTCTTGCAAGGCCCACATGCCCCACTTCAGCCCCCCGATTGCTGCCCCACCTGGTCCCATCCCCCACCAGCTGCTGCAGCCCCCCTGATGGCTGGCCCACACCCCGCTCCCCCCGACCCTCCAATGGCTGGGCCCCCCCCGCTACCCCCACAACCCCAGGCACCATCACTTAAAAAAAAACCCAGAAAAAAAACCAAAAAAAAAAGGGAAAAAAAAAGCCTTTGCTTACCTTAGAAGCAGGGGTGGGGGAGCTTCAGGGCCTCCTCGTACAGCCCCCCCAGGCAGCATGGGGCAGTGGGGGGGCAGCAGGGCCTGGGCTGGGGCTGCTGGGGCTGTCACCCTGCCCAGCACTGTACAGACAGAGCTTCAGTCAGCCAGATGCAGCCAGACAGCAGGTAAGTGCATGGGGTTTGTTTTATTTTTGGTTTGTTTAAACTATGGGGGGGGGGCAGGGACTAGGGAGGCTTGCGGGGATGGGGCCAGCCAGGGCAGGGGTCAGGGAGGAGGGGCTGCCTGCAGCAGGGGTCAGGGCTCTCATGGGGGCTTGCAGAGGGAGGGGCCAGCCGCAGCAGGGCTCGGGGACCTCAGCGGGGCTGGGGGAGTGGGCGGGGCCATCAGGGGTCCCCCCCATGGTCCCCTCCCCCCTCCTCCATCCCCCCTGATCCCTTACTCACCAGCACCGGAGCCCTGGTGCTGAAACATGCAGCCTGGCCGGCAGCGTGTTTCAGCACCAGGGCGAGGGCCAACCATAGAGACGCTCTGGCAGGCAGAGCATTTCCATGGAGGACCCAGCCTCTGGTTGCCTCAGGGCATTTTTTAACGCTTTTTTAAACATTGATTTTTTAGACCCCTGGATATCCAGGGTCTAATTTTCTCCCTGCACTGCAAGTTTGCAGCATGGGGAACATTTTTTTGTTCCCGCATGTGCCTGCTGTCCCACCTCAAAGGGGTTTGAGGCAGAGCAAGAGGCACATGGGCACTCGTCTGCGCCCAGTGTGTGTTCACAAATTAACTTTTTCTGTTACTGTAGTGAACCCTATTCCCCAATAGATGGCAAAAGAGAGCTCTTTCTCATATGGAATTCCTATTCAGTCTTTCCTCTGTTCATCAACAGATGGCAGTAGGGATTTCTCTACTTTTCTGTTTTAAGGACAGAGAGCTCACAAATGTCCCTGATGAAGAAGAAGAATGGGAAAAATGTGACACTGTTGCCAAAGTGCTTCTGCATATAATACTCCATAAACTTCTCTACATTGTGCCAGAACATTTTTAGGATGAATTGTATGCTAAGTAGCAATGACCAAAAGTAGCCGCTCCTTTTGAATAAACAGTCTTCTCTGTCATTTTCTCCTTTTTTCCTTTGATTTACTAATGATGCAATATTTTTGGTGTGAAAGATAATATTAAATATGGTGCAAAGTGTTATGATCAAGAATAATTTTTTCTGCTCACAATAAAGGTTCTGTCAAAACTTACTGAAGTGATGGCATAAGTAATCTAGAAAGCAGGTGTGTTAGCTTTTGAGTCTTGTTGCACTAGATTTCTTCATTTTATTAATTCCCCCCCTTCATGTCAACCTGATAGTATAATAAACCTAGTAATTTTCATTAGATACTAGACATTAGGGTGCACCAAATATATACTAGTTCCTTATTCCATTTTTTAAGATGCTGATATATTGCCATTGACAACCATAGCAATGGCATTATCATAAACATTTCTGAAAGGCACTTTCTTGTGTAATTTATTATAGTAGGTTCCTTGTAAAGAAAACCTTATTTTGTGTAATTCTCCTTTAGCCTAGGGGGACATGAATTAGGCTTGATGCCTGGAGTCTTTGAATTCTCTTCCACTAACAGATCTTAATAATTCTTTGCACTTCACAGCTCTTACTTAGTGAGCAGGACTGTTTGGCAGCATAATTTTCTGTGAAGAGAAGCTGATTTCAAAAAAGAAGAGAAAAACTGAAGCTTTCTGCTGGAGGGAGTGGTTGTCTCATCTAAACATAGTGGAAAGGTTTAGTCTACCTGAATCAATGTTTCAAATCAAGCAAATCTAGCCTAGTCATCATCAAGAAGGAAACATTAATTTCCCTGAAATTTAATGTTTGTATTTTCCAAATCAGACCTTACTGAAGCTGCTGTGACTCTGTGAGGAAGTTATATACACTCTGAAACCCTTGGCATGGTGAGTGGGCGTAAGTCCTGGAATCAGCACAGAACATTTGCCCTGTTCACAATGTTGTGCAGAATCTGCTTGTGCCAGCAGAACTTCAAAGCCAGGAGGACTGCGACCTCTTTTATGGAGGTCCCCTGTCTACTTCTCTGCCACCATATTCTCCCCACATCCTTCTTTTCTTTTAAAAAACCCACCAAAAATAAAAAAATTCCAAATATTAACATAAAAATATTAGACTATTAAGCATGAAAGCCTACACCAAGGCCTGAATTAATGCAATATTAAAGCTAAAAGGAAATATTAAAGAGAATCCTGACAGGAATTCACATTACAGCAAAAGGTATGTACAACCTTAACAAGGTCCCTCATGTATATGAATTTTGATATTATTATTTAGCTACATAATCACAGCAGTATACATTTTCCGTACAAACTTAGATATGAGTATAAATTCTTTAAATATATTTTTAAATGTTGATATGCCAGATAGAGTTAAAAAAGCATTTAAATTAAAAACAAAAACTAGAGATGGTTAGAAAATATATTACAGATAAAATATAATAATTATGTAATTAAATATACAGTACTTCCACTACTTAGTACAGTTCAAAACTTGGTAATTTTATAAACTTGCAGACCTTATGTCAAGATCTGGAAGTTAAAATTTACCTGTATTGGTTTTTATAGTTCCCCTCCCCATTTTTTTGTTTTGTTTATTTTCAAGAAATATGGTACAGTGATAACTTTCACCGGAATTCCTTTTTCCAGAGGTGCAATAATGCTGAGCACTGGCAAGCATCGTTGAACAAAAGGGCATGAATATAGAAGGGAATTATTTTGTATTACATGATCAAACTATTAATCACCCCAAATTAATTCTCCAGGTCAGGTAAAATTGTAGGCAATATTTCATTCCCCTTCCCACCCTGCACCCCTCAAAAGTCATAAACTCAAACAAGTTTTGTTTATACCAAAACATATCTTCAAATCAGTTAAGAGTCTGTTGCTAGCAGTGAGAGTGATAGTAACTCCCTGTAAGAAATAAAGCAATATCTTAAAATAGTCTTAAAGCACCAACTTTTTGTAAAAATCTCATCATTCTGTTAAAAAGTTTTCTACCAAAAGAAGACAGTATGACTAGCTTACAGAGGTTTGTTAAATATATTGTCTGATACATTTCTTTATCCACTTGACATGACCTTCATATGAAGAACAAGGTAAAGATGCTATTGTCTTAGCAGAGGGGGCTTTATTCCTATGAGATAGAACAACTTCTGATTTGTACACATCCTCTGATCTGTTTGCTATATAGGTCTTAAAAGCTTACTTTCCCAACGACTATGATGAAAACAGTTGAATAATCTTGAAGAGTTTTAGTCTTTCAAGATAATTTGGAGTATCTTCTAGACTGTAACTAGCTCCAGGTTATATTCTTCTTCTATGAAGGAATTTGGCAAAATGAAGGTAAACCCATTCTTGGACCATTAATATATATATAAAGGTGTTGTCTCTAAAGTATTTTATTTTTGTGAAAAATGCAGTCACATTGTTATAAAAGTGAGAGTCCTCCATTCAGCTGTACCCAGCTGAACAACCTTTTAGGTATCAGGATTGCCACTTTTGTTGACAGAAAACCTAAAAGATAAATGTAAAACATCAATATAACATTAGGGCTCCAAATTTAAGCACTTATTTGTCAGGAAATTATCACATTTTTTGATTCAACTATACAGAGCAATTTTTAATTATATGCTCATATACAATTTTTACAAGGATTCCTGTATCCTTCACTTTGTTGGACTGGGCTCAGTGAATAAGGCAGCTGTTTGCTATAATTCTTGTCTTTATTGTTCAGTTCATGATTCCATCATTCATATGCTGCACAGCATATAAACCCTGCAGATAATGAAAATGACTCCTGTTCTTCATAATGAAGGGCCCTGTTTCCAGACCCCCTTTTCCATATCTTCTGAAGTCATGATTCATTCATCATGGATTACCCCTTCAGTAAAATAGGATAATGAGATTAACCTCCTTTGTAATCTGTATTGAGATTTATTGATGAAAAGTGCCTTATTCTTATTATTCACCACACATTTCATATTCTGCAATGAATAAAGCAGTGTGTAATGGCATTATAGACCCTTGCTCCATTAACTGTATAACTCTATCTCATTTTATATGCATCTTTACAGCCAAGATTCTGTTTCTTCCATACATACCATTTCAAATCATGTTCCACATCCACCTACAAATAAAAATTAAATTATATTCTAGTTGCTTACATATGCCCTGCAACTTCAAAAGGTTTGTGAAAGCTTCTGCTTTCACTTTAAATTTCTACTTATTTTATATGTGTGTGTCCAGTGTATGCATTTCCAATGCAACTGGCAAATTGTTCATATGCAGTGTAATAGAACTTGTTTACTTATAATTTGTACTACTTATAATTTGTTCTGAACCATTTTTCATCAGATCACCAAGAGGCTCATCTGAAACTAGGGACTATGTCTCTTCCAAATTTCAAATTTCTACAACCTTTTTTAGATTTTGAATCTCCACTCTTACCCTGGCACTAGTCTTGGACAAGTTTTCACACATTCATACACATGCATACACACAGCATGTCTAGATTCTATTTTATGATTTATCTTCTGGACTATTGAAGATAACATTGGTGGGCAGTAGTTAATTCTCAAAAGTTGGTACAGTCTTTTAGATTCAAAATACTTTTGTTCTTTCCATTTTCAATGTTTCTCTGTTACAACAAAGAAAAAAATATAACCCTACAGACACTAAAATTAGTTCTCTAACATATCTGGTGTCTTTTCCCTCCTTTTTTGGTAAAACTTCTAGCTCATTTCTTGTTTTTCTCCTTTTCTGCTGTGTCTACCATCTCCTTTTTGAAGGTCACTTCAAACAATTCATTCCCAACAAAAGTGCTAGAAATAGTAGCTGATTGGTCTTTTATGGTATGAGCCATAACTACTTTGCAAGAAATAGCACGTAGTAGCTTTATACAAACTTGTGCTAGTAGAAGAAAATCAACTCTACAATGGGAATTGTTGAATATACCACTGTGAATTGTTTTTAATAGAAGAAAGCATTTCTGAGTAGAACAGATGGATCAGTGGCTCTTGCTTATGGAGTACCTGATTTGTAATATGTAAGGGTTTTGTAAGAGCCTATCTTTTTATACTGTACTCTTTACAGGAGTATTAGGAATATTACCTATTAATAGCATATTAGCCTTCACATTCTTCATCAAGCTATCAAGTTCCTATGCATTCTGTGTAAGGTGTAATACTCTCTTATTGGCACTGGAAAAACACAGCCATCTGGTATGTACATGTTTCACCACTTTGTGTGTTTCTCTTTCACAGATTGCTTGGGGATCTCCTTTTACTTTGGTAGTTTTGTCACAGTGAAAAATAAATGTTGAGAACCATGCATTCTATATTAACAAGACACCTTCTTCATAGTCTACTCAGCTGCTAAATGAATGATTTGGCAAGAATTTCAAGTTGCATGCACTGAAGTATTAAGCTATAAATATGAAATGTTAAAGAACTGCTGAATCCATCTTATTGCTTGCATGATTTGATAAGTGTCCAACTACACTTAATTCCTGTGGATTCTTAGAGTTCAGAGATGTCTTTTCCTTTGCCTATGCTGTTATTATGTTAATAAGATACATGTTGAAATGTATCTTTCAAAGGAGGATGGGGTAAGGGATTTTATTCACTTGAATAAAAAATATCCAGAACAGGATATATACTAAAGGTAAGGCACCAGATATGTTCTTTTCTCTTAAACACTGGTTTATATTTCCCCTTCTCCAGATACATTAAGAAGTTGTTGTAAAATTCCAGATATATTCTAAGACACTATCCTAGGACAGCATTATTCTCTACTATTCTGAAACATTTCTAGTCATTATTTATACATTTTAGGAAGTCCTTCTCTAGAGAAAGTTTCTTTCCTCTACACATGAACAATTGTTCACTTAAGGTCAGATTGTGTTACCTTAATAAGCATATTTCAGGGATCTAAGGGGCCACAATTAACCTCCTGTTTGCTATTATAGTGGGCTTATAATATAGGCCATGGTGTAGTGGCCATTTACTCCTGCATACAAATTTTCATCCTAAATAAAAATGTGAATCATGGTAGAGTTCTTAATCTCCTTTATTTCACTACATAGACACATCGCCCAAATCACAATCTCAAGGTGCTTTTCTTCTAAGGTTTCCTAGTTCATTCCAGCATATACATCATACAATATACAGAATGGCAAGAAGAAAGCCAAAATAAGATGTTGCTGTAAAGCAGTTCAAACATGAGGTGAAAAGGTATTCTCCCTGAACCATAGGTCAGAAGCTTATGCCTGCTCATCTTCACATTTCTTGTTTGAGTTTGAAACACTCTTAAAGAATTTTGGCAGCGGCCATAAGAGCTGCTAGTACACTACCATCCTGAATCTGCATTTACAGAATCAAGCATTGTGTCTACATGTGCAATTTCAGAACAGTAGTGATAGGTGACACAAAGGCAGAAGCAAGAGATTTTGAAAATCTGCCAGCCTGGACAGGGAACAGGGATCAAATTCCCATGAAAATCAAAGCTTTGTTGCTGGCCTAAGCAATAAAGTCTTGAAAATGAAAGTTACTGAAAAAAACTGCTGACAGACATTAAATTATACTGTCAAAAGTACTTAACTGAAAAAGGGAATGCATATGAAATCTGCATTCTTGGGGTGCTGCTATTACTCTGTCCCTTAAGAGGGTGAAGGGGGTTAGATCATTATTTTGCTACCTCTCTCTCGTTGGCTATGCCCATAAATAGGGAATTAAGATAAAGGATTAGCCATAAAATAGATTATAGTTCATAGTCCTTGCAAAAAACAGTAGTCAGATAAGTAGGGAATTAGTCTATTTTCCTGGCACCCTGTATGTCAAGTATTGGAAGGGAACTGATAATGTTGCCCATTAAACAAAGTCAATGTTGTCTAAACCATTGGAAAGAACTTTCTGGCAAGGAGAGAAGTTTGAGAGACATGAGCAGCTAGAGTAGAGAAGGAGCTTGTTTAAGCACCAGACCTTTTACATGGTAGCCGAAAATTCATTGATGTCTTTTGTACTGAGTAACATTGATAATTATAGCATCACTAAAAGATCAAAGTGTAGTTACGATTCTGTAAATATATTCATTGCAACCAGTGTTTGCAGATAATTTGAACTCAGATGTTCCAAATTGAAGGGGAAAAGCAATTTTGAAAAAAAAGTAATTACTGTACTACCAACTATCCATTGTAACATCCCACAAAATATATCTACAACTCTTTCTAAATTCAGAAATTATCCTGTTACTAGAAAACAATATCTAAATCAATATTAAAAATGGTACAGATATGCTAGGGAAGACAGGACAAAATGTTTTTGACACCAGTTTAGGAAGCATGAATGTGGTTTTTTGGGGGTAGAAATTGTTTTCTACAATATCACTGAAAATGATTTATGTTCTGACTACACTTAAACTTAAATAAGTGTCAACACCAAGTCAGTAACATTTTATTATGGTCAGCAATAGGTCAATTTCCCAGTGAGGTGGGGTAAAACAAAATAGTAGGTCTGGCAAGCAATTTACATCTCATGTCATCTAAAGCTTTCTAGTTTCCAAATATCACACTGGGGTTTCTCTGAGTGTACTAGACTGCACAAGATTCAGTGACAACAGACAAACCTGTTGATGGCACCAGAACTTAACAGTAGTGTCATGGTGTAAATATTTTATCAACAAGTTCCCACAAAAATTACAGGTAGATCTCACCTGGCAACTCTGAGAGCAAATGTTTTTCTTTAGTTCATAATGTCATATATACTACCCTTTATAGTTACAAATTATTATTATTACCATTACTCCTACTGTTACCACCACCATGGCTATTATTATGGTAGTATTATTAAAGTCTAGGTTTACGATATATGATAATATGTACAGAACATGTCAGGTTATAAATGGCCAAGCCAGGACTGCTAGCTTACAGACAAATAACTTTGAGTGTTTATAGATGTGCTCCAGGAGTGGGGGGGGGAGCAGTGAAGGGGAGGACCTCCAAAGTGTCATGTGTATCGACATCCTCATGCTGAAAATTGGTAGCAGGGGGTTTTAACTAAAGCCCGTTGAATGAGCTTTAGTTAAAGCCCCCTTGCCACCATTTTTCAGTATGGGGAGGCTGATACACATGGTACTGTAGTCTGCTGGAATGTGGTAATACCCACACTCCAGCAACCTTGATTAATCGAGTCTGCTCTGATGTACTGTAATTACAGCACATTGGAGCAGCCTCCCTGCATGTGTATAGGCACCCTTTGTGTATAGTCCTTGCTGTCCATAGGAATACAATTTTTTAATTACTTGAATAATATGCTCCTTTTCCATATTCTTAATGCCTTCACAACTGACTTTGACATAACACCATTTAGGGACAGCAGCAGTAGTACTATATTAATTTTCCTGAGTCACTCAATTGCCCCCAGTTCTGTGATCAGCTCATGGTTTTATCTCAACTTATCTCTGATGGTATGTTGACTTTGCATTTTGCATTATTAATTTCAGTCTATTTCTAATTCTAGACTTCAAGACCATCTATTTCTTTCCAAGTGATATCCCAAAATACCTAAGTATTGACGATGACTATTAGTTGTGAGTCATCAACACATTTCATTAACACATGTTCATGTTTTGTTCCAAGGTAATAAAAATACTCTACAGCAGGGGTTGTCAACTGGGGGTACATGTACCCCCAGGAGTGCTTGAGATGGCCCTAGGGGGTATGTGTGGGTGAGCAGGGATGGAGTGCCACCACGCAGGATCCTGCCCTTATGGGCAGGACACTGTGTGCCTGGCCAGATGTGGGAGCCAAGGGAAGCTCGCACATGGTGATTGCTGCTGCTCTGCATCTGGCTACCCCGTCCTTTCTCCCTCCCCACTCTTGGCAGATGGGGATACGCTGCTCCGTGTTCAGCCACCAGAGGTACAATGATGCAAAAAGTTTGAAAACTCCTGCTCTACAGCTATGTCCACATGAACATGGATGTTTGTTTCCCTGGGGAAACATCTGTGCCATGTGCCCTAGTGTGTGGCAGGTTACTCTGGGTGGGCTGGAGGAGGCTGGGGCCAGCAACTGTGCTGGCCCCAGCAGCCTTACCTAGGGTTCTGGGGGCTTCATGGGGCTGCAGCTGGTAATGATCCTGCTGCTTGAGGTTTTGCCAGGGTCTGGTTTTGGGCAGTGCATTCTGCCCCCATGTGTGCTGCCCTGCTTCTTTTTCATGTGGGATTCTTGACCCATGTTAAAAAAAAAAACCCACACAGCTACCTTAGAGTGTGGGGAACACCTGAATGCGTGGTGTGTGGTGCTGCAGATGGGTCTACAGAGCCACATACTTCATGGCCACACTCATCTGGACATTGCTTACTTGGTTGAGGCTTCCTTTCAACAAAGTCCATTATTATTAGGGACCTACTTAATTCACAGTTTTGCCAATTATACAGAAACTGAAAATCTGGGATTGTCTGCAAAATCAACAAAAAAGAAACTTAATTAAAATAAAATGCTGGATCTCCAGTGGGAACCAGAAGTCCTTGCTGCTGGGAAGGGAAGGCACTGTTACCAAATTTGCCCATTACTTTGGGGTGTGCTCATTTATTAGGGATAGTTTCTAGGGTCTTGGTGATTCTGTCAATGTGCTGCTTGTGTTACTATACGGAGCTGTATTTCTCCCTTCTGCAAGCCCTCACCCCCAGTGGAGCTATCTTGCAGGACTCAATCTCAATGGGACTGGGTTCCTCCAGTCACCAAATCAGTCATACACACAAACACACACAAATTAACGTGACACACCTGACCTGGCCGGGCTGATCAGCATGGACAGGCTGACACCCTTATATGCCAAGAATCAGTTCATAAGAGCAACAATAAAATGCAGTCAGACACAAGCACACAGGTAAACAGAATCCCGCTGAATCTGGCTGGGTGTCCAGCTGGCAAACCTCATGGGCCAGCATTCAGTTCATTAGGGCACGTCGGAGTCAAACTGGGTCATTCAGCCTGTACAAGCTGATCCCCTTATGTGTTTCAAACTCAGCACGTCCCAATCTTTGGCCTCTTGATGAGCAGACCCCACAATATTTTGGGGATGATCTGTTCTTCCAGCGTCCCAAGAACGACAGGGGATGGTGTCAGCACAGGGGTTTTCTTCTTCTCCTTCTTTCCTCCTGCTTCTACTTCTTTTCCTTCCTTTTCCTCTTCCTCTCTTCTTGCAGCACACACACTTACAGATTTTTATACCCTCAGTTTAGCTGCTTCGAAGCACCCTCAGTAGTGTAAATCATTGTCTTTTCTATTGACAAGGGGTTATCTGGTTTGGACCATCTCAGGAAACTGATTGATAATCAGGAAACACTTAAGATTAGGGAGTAACCCAAATACTTGGGAGCCAGCTTGAAATTCCTATGGGTGGCAGATATACTGATGGGATATCTCATGGTTTCTTCAGGAACAATAGATAGCTTGCAGCATCAGGATTTTGGATTTTTACTTGTTGTGCACAAGCCTCAGCTTAGCATGACTTTTCCAGATCTTACTATAGTCTTTTAACAGACTTAAAGCAATTATTGGGGTGCTCATAACCTTTTGTGGAGAGGACTCCCACCAGTCGTCTCAGGAAAGATATGACAACACCTGGGATTAGGGCTCCAGCAGGCTGGATGCTGTGATGAACCCTTAACCATTGTTCAAATGTTGCCCATACCCCCTCTGACTCGGTCTCTTGCCTCAGCATTCCCTAACCCGGCAACCGAGTTTTAGTCAATCAAGTTTAAATAGGCCTCCCATAGTGGGACCGGGGAATGTACGGCCCGAGATGCCTATTAAACTTAGAGCTGTGTGTGTGTGTCTGGGGGGGGAAAAGTCCTTAGCAAATCCAGATTAGAACTGGTCTGATAAATGCTGAGCTGGGTGTGTGTGAACATGGGTTGATTAACATTGGAAGCACAGATTCCCCATCATGCAGCGCTCTCCTGCTTCTCTGGTCCCAGAATTCACTGCAGCCTCTGCTTCAGGCTTTCTGTTTTCCATCTCTCATGTAAATGAGACCTAGGGCAGTTGATTCACTCTTGTAACCCTTATCTGGTGAAGGTCTTAGGTGCGTCTCTCACTGCATCTTAATCAGTTTCGTTTAGGTAGAGGAGGGGAGGGAGGGGGGGTGGTGAGTCCTTTGTGAGTCAGACAGACTGCATCCTGTACCAGGGTTCCCCAAGAATACAGAGCTGAGACATAACAGCACATGAAGGACAGCAGACAAGATGACAGCTGCCCCCTCATCCCATCTTCCGCCACCAGGGCCTCTCCACCAATGAGCACTAGGGGATTGGGCCACATGTAGGGCAACCAGAAATCAAGATGGTGGTTGTCCCCTCATCCCTCCTCCTCCCCACCCCCTGAGCCTCTCCACCAATCAGCACTGGGGGCGGGGCTGACACAAAGTGACCAGGGAATTAGAACTTTATGTCATGATCAACCAGCAAAAATTAGTAAGTCCCTGTGATTTAGGTAGCCTCTAATTATTATCTTTCATTTAGCAACTACCTATCCAAACTTACAATTCCTCTACTAATCTTTATCTTTTCCAAATACACTCATAATTTATCAAATGCTTTATTGATGTCCAGATTATTTAGATGCACTATGTTTCCTTTGTATAGAAAATACATTATATTATCAAAGAAAGTGTCTATTCAACAGTGAAGTAAATTACTGCACTTACATGCACATATAGATGGTGATATTGGGATTAGTTTACTTAGGCTCAAATTGCACTGGAGTTTATTCAGTTGTATTAATTGCACATGTAGATATACTGCTTGTGTACAAAAACAGGCATGGTGACTACACAAATTTCCTTCCAAACTTCTTCCCTTGTTTCTTAGCTTAGAATCCATTTTATCAGTTATGGCAGCCTTGATTCCAGATGTCTGTGTGTGAAGAGTCCTTTCTCTTTGAATCTAGGTGAAACATTCCAACGCTTTCCTATAGCACCAACTAAATAACTCATTTATTGATTATCACTATTTTGTCATGCCTTTGTTTTCCTCCTCCATAAATTACAAGAAACCAGCAGATGATTACCACATTTTTGTTGAGTGTCTTCTCTTTCAAGGTATAGTCATTCCTGGTCCATTCCAGTGAGAATCATGCAGTCTCATTTGTCCCAATTTGAAGGATGATCTGTAGTTTCTTCCCTACTCCCAACAGCATCCTTCTCAGGTAGTTCAGATAGCACTGTGATAGTTTCCTAGGAAATGTGGATGAACAAGCAGAATATGCATTGGATTTATTCCATGAAATATTTGAGAACCAAAAGAAAGGTCTTAGCAACATTCTGATATGTAATCAGGGTATTTTTTTCCCCCAATCCAGCAAAGATATATGAGAGTAAGTAACAGTAGTAAATATTTTATAGCGGCATAAATTACCATTGCATGTTACAGAAGTAAAAAATTAGACATTGTTCCTACCCCAAAGTTAAACAAACAGACTACAAAAATATACAAAATAAAGGAACATAAAATAAGCTGAAAGGAAAAAAAAGTGAAATGTTTTCCATAGCCAGTAAATCATAAAATTTCAGAGGTCTTAAAGAATAGAATGATATTCTAAAACAAAATTATTCTGGGTTTTTTTCTCTTCTCTTTTGGGGATGCAAACCATGCTGGGTGGAAATAACTATCCAGTGATATCACTATAAAATTTACTGAAAATAATGAAAAAGTTAAAAAAGCAGCAGTGCATCAAAAGTGGCAAAAATGTTCTCAGATTTGACATGCAATCATTGCCCAGCAGAAAGGGTTCACAACACTGAGAGGCAACTAACAAGTTTGGATTTTTTAATCAGGCAAAATGAAGGTTGAAGGTATATCTGCTCACTATCTATAAACACATCAGGGATTTAAGCACTGGGAAAAGGAAAGAACTATTTAAACTAATGGACAATGTTGGCACAAGAACAAATGGCCATGAATAAATTTAGGTTCAAAATTAGAGAAAAGTTTCTAAACACAAGAAAAAACAAGCTTTTAGAATAGCTTTCTAATAGGAGTAGTGAAGGATAAACAGCTTAACAAGTTTTAAGACAGAGTTTTAAATTCATGATAGGCTCCTATGTTATGGTTGCCTGCCATCAACTAGATCCTTGTGTTCCACTACTGATGTAGTTCAGTAACACATTAATTTAGCCACTGAAGACAAATGGTGCTCCCAAATTTGAAGTGATTTAAATAGATGGAACATCAATCCTTCTGTGAAGTGCTGAATTCCTGATCTCTTCAGACCCAGACATATGCCTCAACAGCCTTACTTTGGCACTTATATTATACAATACTTTCCTGTTTTTCATCCCACTTGCCACATCATATCAAATTCTTGGAACTAGGTCCTATATATTTATCCATTTTGCCTAGCACAATGTTTTGGGTGCTGTAGAAGAAATAAAGAACAAATACAAACCAAATACATTGACAATATTAATTAATAACAAAAAATCTGAAATCTGGTAGGCTTCCATTGGTGCTGAGGGATCTTGCAGGCATAGAAGTGCATTGTTAGGACTTGCTCAAATCATGATGGTGTGGATTTCCTGGAAATCATGACATTGTCTGATCTCTGTGAAATCTGCAGAAAAGAAACAAAAATAAATTACTAAAGAGAATTTATTTAAAATGAAATGTTGGAGCCAGAAGTCCTCCTGGTTGCATGGCCAGGGGGATGCTGGCATGAAGGTAAGCAGGCAAGATGGCTGCTGCACCCACCCCTAACCACTGAGTGGCTGAGAGGGCTGTTTGTCATGCAGCCCTACCCTTCTCCACCAATCAGTGACAAGGGGTGGGGCTGCATGACAGGCAGGCCTCTCCACCAATCAGCAGCAGGGAGTGGGGCCAATCAGAGGCATGGGGGGGCACCATGATGTGCCTGTGAAAATGGCCAGCCAGCTCCATGATCTGCCTGTGAAACTGGACAACTGCTCCTTGAGGTGGGTATACATTGTACTGAAATTGGTATGCTACATTTGTTGATTGTGATAGGTGCCCTCTGCTTTTATTGTCTAATATCCCTGTTCATACTGGATAGTCTACACTAGTACAAAATTTTATACTATTATTATTTCTGTTAAAATGTATGAGAATGAGATCCTGGCTTTATGCCCACCCTAGGAAATATAGGGCCATTACTTGTATTCTTCCTACAGTTACCACTCATGTTAGCTGGCAGTACTGTTGAAAGAGAGCAGTTTTCATGGGCAGTAACTTTGCCTCTTTGTCAGGTGGATTTAGTGGGCAATCAGAAGGGAAAAACATAATTCTGATTTTGCTCTTCAATGTATTAGGCAGCCCAGCTGAGCAGGTGCCAGGAAAAGCAATCTGCTCTAGGTTACTTGAAAATGCATTGGCCTTGATCTACTTTGCCTAGATGTCTACACAGCAAATAAACCTCTACTCGTATTTCACCCTATTCAAGTCTCTGGAAAACAGTTAATCCATCTTCTTTGAAATGCTCCTAAAACTTAACCTTAAGTACCTAAGTCACAAAAAGCAAAGGGGGCCTTTGCCTAATAACCTAAGTGTTAAGACACTTGTTCAGAATGTAAGAGGTCTGTGTTCTAGGCCAGCCTGGCTGAGCAAGTTTGAACTTGCATCTATCACTTCCTAGAAAAGTACCCTGGTCGCCTGGTTATGGAATAATACAAGGTGGATATCCTCCTGGGAAGTGGAAGATTAGGATTCATGTCCCTACAGGGAAATAAGCACCTAGAAGTCATGTTTCCTATTTCATGGATGAATACTCTTAATGCCTACGCCATGGGTGCTCAACTCCCAGCTCACAGGCCAAATCTGGTCCATGAAGTCATAGCATGTGGCCTGAAGGGATCACAAGGGATGGGAGAGGAGAAGTGGAAGCTCTGTACGGCTGGATCCAGCCCTGCCCAGGTCATTGCTGTGCAGCTGGATTAGACCTGGACCCCACTTCACATGTCTAGATTGATCCACTCTGTCCTCAGCCCCCATCCCTGCCCCACCCCCGGCACATCAAGATCAAGGCTGGGCCACTCCCTGCTCCCCACACAACTGGATTGCTCCCCAGCCATGCCCACCTTGGGTGACACAGTTAGAAAAAGGGTGAATGCTATTTTGGTCACTTGCCCAAAATAGGAGCATTAGGTGCAAGATATGAGGAGATAGTCCTTCTTTATTTGGCACATGGTAGAAAACATCTAGATTACTCTGTGTAGTCCTGAGGTGCACATGGAAAAGTTAGAGAAATTTCAGAGATTTCATAGATTTCATAGACATTAGGGCTGGAAGGGACCTTGGAAGATCATCGAGTCCAGCCCCCTGCCCAAGGGCAGGAAGTCAGCTGGGGTCATAGGATCCCAGCAAGATAAGCATCCAGTTTCATCTTGAAGGTGTTCAATGAAGGCGCTTGAACCACCTCCGGTGGCAGGCTGTTCCAGACCTTGGGGCTCGGACGGTAAAGAAATTCTTCCTTATGTCCAGCCTGAAACGATCTTGAAGTAGTTTGTGACCATTCGACCTCGTCATCCCTAGGGGCGCTCTGGTGAACAAACATTCCCCCAGATACTGGTGGTCACCCCTGATAAACTTGTAGGTGGCCATCAGATCACCCCTGATCCTGCAGTTTTCCAGGCTAAAGTGCCCCAGGCCTCTCACCCTGTCATCGTAGGGTCTGCTTCCCTGACCTCTGATCATGCGCGTGGCTCTTCTCTGGACCCTCTCAAGCTTCTCCACATCCTTTTTGAATTGTGGAGCCCAAAACTGGACACAGTACTCCAGCTGCGGCCTCACTAAGGCCGAGTACAGGGGGAGAATGACGTCCCGAGATTTGCTTGAGAAGCATCTATGGATGCAAGCCAGCATTTTGGTCACTTTACTAGCTGCCGCATCACATTGCAGGCTCATGTTCATCTTGTGGTCAATGATGACCCCCAAGTCTCTTTCTTCCATAGTGCTAGCCAACATAGCACTGC
>NW_005842003.1:1425989-1445796 GCF_000455745.1 Alligator sinensis
TTTTATTGTCCTTGATGCTCAAAGCTAGCTGGAGTTCAGTTGCAGCCTTGGCTTTCCTGGTCTGCTCCCTGCAGGACCGGACCAGTGCAGAATAATCCTCCTTGGAGGTGACTCCCATCCTCCATCCTTTGTAGGCCTTTCTTTTTAGCCTCAGGAGGTCTGCTAGGTCCCTGGAGAGCCAGGGGGGCTGCTGTGCCCTCTTACTGCCTTTCCTCCGAGATGGAATAGACTTAGTTTGTGCTTTGAGGATCGCTCCCTTGAGGAGCAACCACTCTTCTTGAACTCTCCTCTCCCTGTGGTCACGGTCCCTTAGGGCCTCACTGACAAGACTCCTGAGCTTGTCAAAGTCGGCTTTCCTGAAGTCAAAGACTTGCGTGTTGCTGACCGACTTGCCAGCTTTTCGGCGGATGGTGAAGGTGATCAGCTCGTGGTCAATAAAAATGGGCAACAAAAATGATAAATGTCTTGGAAGGCACATCATACAAGAAGAAATTGAAGGAGCTAGGCATGCTCAGCTTGCAGAAAAGGCACTTAAGAGGGAACACGATAGCAGCTTTCAAATACCTGAGGAACTGCCATAAAGAAGGGGAATAGCACTTCTCTCCTCTTGCTGCAAAGACTAGGACATGGAGCTAACTTGAAATTGCAGCAACATTGGTTTATATTGTATATCAGGAAAAATGTCTTTGGTGTTAAAACACTGAAATAGACTGTCTGGGGTAGTTGTGGACTCTCCATCATTGGAGGTATTCAAGAAGAGGTTGGATAAGCGTTGGTCAGGGGTAATCTATAAGTAGGTATGCCTATGTTATGCTGTAGGTGCTTCTGGGATTTCTTGTGCTTCTGGGACTTGTTGGTTGCCTCATGGGTCTGGGAAGGAAGTATTTTCCATTCTTGCTACATGTTACATAGGGGAGGGTTTTGCCTTCCTTAGAAACATTAGGTGTTTGTTGCAGCCAAGACTGGGGATTTTGACTGGGGTGTGCCGTGCTCCCATGGGGACTAAAAGCCAAAGGTTCCTGGCTTGCCTCTTCACTCAGGGTTACACTGGTTGCCACATTTGGGGTTAGAATGGATTTTCATCTCCTGGTCAGATTGGTATAGACTGTGGGGATTTTTGCTTTCCTCTGGCAGGAGGTATAGGCATCTTATATCTCTCAGGAGAATATCAAGAATCCTTTCCAACAGTTACTGCCCTCATCCCCCTGCTTTACCTGTGGGAGGTTATGATTGTATAACTTGTTGCTGTGTGACAGGGTTGATTTATAGTTTTAGAAATAGGTAGATAAGGATTTGTATGATATGTAGTGGTGGATTTACAGAGACAGCCTGGCGCATTTCGGGCTTGGTGAATCTTCTTTGTGCTTGATGGAACCCACCCACCAATCAGGTAACTGTTGGGAGGGGCTTTGCCCTGTTTCTGCTCAGGGGGAGAGAGAGAGAGAGAGAAAAAAAAAAGGAAAAGTCTCAGCCCTGGTTTGAGATTGCACTCTGCTGGTCTGGCAGAACTCTGGGGGCAGAGCCTCTGAAGAGAGGAAAAGGGGCTGGTGCCCAGCACATCACAGACTTGTTGAGGGATGAAGAGAAGAGCAGGGCTTAGAAGAGCAGAGGAGAGCTGCTCAGCAGGGCAAAGCAGTAGCCTGGAAGAGCCCCTGGAGACTTCCGTCAGTGGCAGGCAGTGGCAGACGGCTCCAGTGGCCAGGCTCTCAGTGCACAGCATCCAGACCCTGGGAGCTGCATGAGGCAGCTCGGGTCTGCAGCTCCTGGCATGAGGCCAGAGACACAGTGCACGGGCTGATGCATGGAGTAGGACTCTGGGAGCTGCTCATAGTGGCTCAGGGCCCCAACCCCCAGCATGAGGCAGGGAACTCAGTACAGGAGGTCCTGCATGGAGGGTGCCACTTGAGGCAGCTTGGGTCTACAGATGCTGGCACCGGGCCAGCAGCTCGGTGCAGCTGACACTGCATGGAAGGCCTGGGAGCAGACCAAGCCCTGGCACTGCACGAGGTAGCCCAGGCCTCCAACCCTTTAGCAGAAGGCAGAGCCTTGGGTGCACTTGAAGGTGCATGGGGCCCCGTGCTGGCCGGCGGGCCACAAGGAGCAGAGGCAGCTAGGTCTCAGCAGGAGGGGTGCTAGCTTGCCAGTGAGGAAACATAGACCACCCACCTGGGACCCTGGAGCTGTGAGTTACCCAGGAAGGGGGATTCCCACAGGGGAGGGGGAAGTTGCCCCAGGTGGTGAGGCTGCAGAGGAAGCCTAAGCAAGGGAAGACTCCCCGGGTTTAAAGTCTCTCCCTCAGGGCCTGTCCCTGAAGGTCACAGTGGAACCTGGAGAGCACCAAGGATTTCCCCTCCCACTGGTTACCGAAGTGCAGCCAATGCCCCAGTGGGCCACTTGAGGGGTTTGGGGAAGGGGCTTAAGACGTTAAAGTTAACCTGATGTTGAAGTGCTTTATATTTTGAAGGTGAGCAGCTTATATGTTGTAATTTTGTGCCTTATATTTTGTGTACTTCTATATTTGTGTATTGATAGTTTAATAGAGTCTAAAACCCTGCCTGGGGAATCTGCTGGGACCCCTTGCTGCTACTTGTGTTTACCTGTCACTTACTTGAAAACCTGGTAGTGGTGACCCATTGTAGAGAATAAGGTTTTTATATATAATGTGGTACTTGCTGGGGCTGCTCCTAGGCTATGCTACACATGGTGGTCTCCTCCTGCTCAGTCCTGGGCTGCACTGCATGTAGCACTCACTGGGCCCAGACTGCAGTGCACATGGTGCTTACTGGGGCTGGTTTTAGGGTGTATTGGCCCATGAGACCAGATGAGTTTGACACCCCTGGACTAAATGATCTCCAGTGGTCTCTTCCAGCCCTATTTTGCTACTTAGAAGCCACGGCAATATTCTCTTTCTCTCTTCTCCTCCCTTCTTCCTTTCCCTCCTCCACCCCCATCTATTTGTCCTAGGTAAAAAATTACATTAATGCAGCATTAAATCTGAGACATCAAACACCTGAAGGTAGGGATCAATATTGCAAATCGTAATTTAACAATGATGGCACTTACATCATTTGGGGTCTTTTTTGCAGCCACTGTTTACCATTTTTTTCCTTCAAGTGCACTAACAGGCAACTGTGACAACTCATAAAGCTATTGTGCGGGCAGACCACTCTTCTGTAAGCTGAACACTCCACTCCTCTTCCCACTGATTACATCCTACATGCTGTCAATCTTAGGTTCAAAAACTATCAATCAGAAACATAGTGGGAGATATGTGTAGTATAAAAAAATGTAAAATAACACACTGACTAAGGTGGGCATTTCTTTGATTTTCTTTTGTTCTCTTGATTGCAAAGTACAGTATGCTTCTTACATGCACACAAGCAAACACAAAAGTACATCAAAAACAGTATTTTGGAAAGTGAAAACAGAACTTTGGTACAGTAACGCTCACTAACCATTAATCAAAATCCTATTGTTAGTCAAATATCTCCTTGATTAGTAGCTGGTACAGTGGTTACAAAAAGTATAAAGTCCCCATTATACATAAGGCTATTGATTCAGTAAGAAAAAGCCTAAATATTAACAAAAGAGAAAAAATAGGAGACAGTAAAACAGTAAAATAATTTGTTGGTCTTGAAGCACACTGTAATAGCTATAGTTAAGTTTGCACTAATTTCAGTTTTTATTTATTGAAAGGAACAGAAAAAGAAATTACTTGGAGAGAAGGTCAAATCTGAATCTGATAACTTTTTTTGGACTTTTTCCTATCAGCCTGAAGTTTAGGATGTTTGCTTTTAGTTCTGGAACAATTAAGAACATCATGGGCCAAATTCATTCAACTATTGTCAGAAAAAGGAAAGAAACAATATTTCCCCCTCAGCATGCAACTACATTTTTGACAGAAATAGAGACTCAGATTTTGTTCCCGGGACATTGGAGGGATGTCATCCCTTGGTTGTGGATGTGACTCCCTGAGGCTTGGTAAGAGTGAATTTTTATCTTTCAGACTTAAGGAGTTTCAGATACGTATTTTGCACATGCATAATGCCTTTTTAAATGCAATCAAGTGTCTGTTTGACAATGTTCTAGTGGCAATACATATGCATGGATGTGTTCTAGTGGAAATACATATGTATGGACATGCTAGAAAGGTTTATGGGAAGTGTTTCCTATTTTCATACAAAGCATAAAGCTGTGTAGGAAACCTGAGTATGTATAAAGAAATAGGCAGGTATCTACAGCAGGCCTGTGCCCTTTCATACAGGGCTTCAAGTCTTTTTCTATTAGAGGATAAAAATGAATATGTCAGGCTTCTGTTCCACTGGTTAGAAATACTTAAGAATGATGGACTTTGCGGTTAACGTTTAAAAAAAAAAAGGAAAATATCACACAAAACATAACCTTAAAATAATATTAAGTTTGCAAATAGAAGAATAGCAAAGTTAGGATTGCACTAACAGCCTTAACTCTGTCCTCTTTTGTATATGTTATGAATGAGGGCTAGAGCAGGGGTAGGCAACTCCCGGGACAGGTGCCAGAGCATGGCAAGTGAAGGCATTTTGCTTGGTACCTGCGACTTAGGGCAGATCGCAGGGAAGGGGCCAGGGCTGCATAGCCACAACAAGGATTGGGCCTCTTGTAGGCTTTTCGACTGTCCACCTCATCGAGGTTGTGGGTGCTTTTGGTACTCTACCAAAAAACATTACCAACCCCTGGGTACAGTGTTGTTTTACCACCACTCTGTATATGGGAGATCAGTTCACTTACAGTGTGCGTGTCTTCATGAGATGCTAAAAGCAGAGTAAACAAATTCTACTAAGCATTAGTGTGTCACAGTGAAAGCTGTGCTAATGCACTAAGGTGCAGCAGAATTAATCTGCTGCGCATTAGCATTACATAAAAGACATGTGCCGGTAATACTTAGTGGTAGCGCTGAATATGATGCATAAAGTTAGTACCTGTTGTTACAGGTCAAAAACTTAATAAACTGTAATTACAGCACATTAATGCACACATAGACGTGTCCTCTGAGAATTTAATAATTTGCAGCTAATTCATATCTCCTCATTCCACAGCAATCAGTCCCTAATCTATTGGTTAGGGGAGAGGAGGGGAGCTTGTGGGAAGGAGAATAGCAAGCTTGCAGGCCTGCTTACTGCTGTTTACCCAGACTGAAGATCTGTTGCACCATGGCTTGGATGGAAAATTCTTCTCTCTCTTTTCCCCTTGTGCACATCCACAGCTCTAACCAAAATGTAGCTCTGAGTAATCAGTTCTAAAATACAATACAGCACCATAGTTTTTCCTTGAAACTTTAGAGTCCCATTTGTGTAATCTTACAGTAATGGATTCTAATATGCATATGGGAGACAGGGCCATATACAAAAAAGTGAAGTCTTGGCTCTGCCTCTCATATAATGCAGCAGTTTGTGTCATGATAGATGTTTACATTTTGTCAATTTAAACTGCATTAATGAAAAGGATGAGCGGGGACTAGTGTCACTCTGTTTGGTGTCTGCCTTCCTGCTTTGATGATCCTGTTCAATAAAGTGTCTAGATTATAAAATTACAGTCTAATTTGGAGAGATTATAATATGATATATCCCATTTAAAGGTGACATTTCTGTTTTCTGTTATTATTTTGATCTTTGCCTATATTTTTTTTTAATGAATTTTGGGTGTTCAAGTGATAATGAATAAAGAACATTTATAGGGGAGCAGAAATAGGCTAGATTCCTTAACTCTTCGTTTAAGGCACTCTTACCTGTTTTTAGAGGAAGATTTTTTTATGAAGAGAGTATAAAACAATTATTTCAGTTGGCTGGACTATAGGGAACATATTTTCAACTTCATATTCAACTTCATATTCATTCATTCCTTCCTATAACTTGACAAAGATCAGACCTCCAGGACATGTCTATACATGTTAATAATGCGCCTTAAGCTTACTAATCAGTAAAATAAAGTGCAGTAAGCTTTGCCTGGGAATGCGTCTACATGTGCATCCTGTAGGGTACAGATTTGTGCCCAATGGGAGTAGGCAGGTCCAGGCCTGCTCCTGTTCTGCTCTGGCCCCCTGCAGCAGCCTAGGACCCAGGCCCAGTGAGGGCTGCGGGCTCTGGCTGCAGCTGCCTGGGTGCCAGGGGACAAGCTCAGCCTGGCCAGGGGCTTTGGGGACAGCTGCATGCTGGCAGAGGGCTCTGGGAGGACAAGCTCAGCCTGGCAGCGGGCTCCAGGGGCAGCCTCAGGCTGGCAGGGGATGCTGTCCAAGGAGCCTGTGGCCAGTGCACCATGGATGTTCCCTGCCCTCCTCCCCAAAATCAGCTAACAGGGCACAGTTTCTATGAGGTACTTGTGAACCACCTTCTCCTCCACCCCCACAGTAGGGCTCCTGGGCATCTGTCCATGGGCCCCAGGCCCGTAGGGCAACCCCAAGACCATGCCCACTATGCCCAGTTTGCAACAAGCACCTAACTTTATTTTCCTCCACCACAAAATAACAGAGCCCCTCCCTTCCCAACAACAGCAGAGTCCTTCATTCCCTTCCTGCCTCCCAGCAACACACCTTTCCCTAACCCCAACATGCACCAAGAATAATAAAGTTCCTGCTTCCCATGCAACTATATATAATGTGCCTTCTGAATTGTGAGGAGGGAAACAGTGAGGTGGAGATGCCTTGGCATGGATCCTGGGGAGAGGTGCAAGGCACCCCAGCCTCTGGCAGTGCCACCATGGGTGCGGACACCATGGCAAGGTGTCCGCACCCATGGTGGGGGTGCCCGGGGGCTTGCCCGGGGGTAAGGGTAGGCGCTGTCCAGCCTACTCAGCCTGCTTCCACTCCTCCATCATATGGCAGGGGCCATCAGGGCCTGTGTGTGGAACTGGCCCAGCTATGGGCAGCTCCTACTCAGGGGCTGCATGGTGCATGGGCAAGTAGCAGGTATCAGCCCAGATTGGGGGGCCAGGCTGCTGGAGGACCCAGAACAGGACCAGGGGGAGGAGGTCCTGGCCACTGCAGATGGCACTGAAACTCATCTCAAGTCCACAGGGAGGCTTAGTGCCAAGCTGCAGGAGGCTGCCAGGGGCAGGGCTGGGGACTGAGCCACAAGCAGCTGCCAGGGGCCAGGTGGGGCCAGGACCAGGGGCTGGGCCATGGGCAGCATGAAGCTGACCGCTAGGGCCAGGATAGTGTCCAGCACCCAGAAGTCTTCCTCACTGGCCTTCACTGCTGGGGCCACCATGGCAGCCTGATGCTCCTGGGACTCATGTATCATTTCAAGGAGGGCAATGTGCTTTTCCTCAATGGCAAGATTCCTCTCCTGGAAGACATGGTCCTCCCAGTTCCTCTCCTGCTCCAGGCCTTGGGCTTGCCAGGCCTGTAAATCCATGACCCAGTCATCTGATACTGTGACCAGCTGCTCCAGCAGCAGGGTCTGGTCCTGTATCCACTCCTGGTGGAGGCAGTGCATACAGAGGGTGCCAGCTGATGGTGGTGGCATCATGCAGGTGCCAGTGCCCACCCATCGGTGGCTGGTTCTTCTTCCATATGTTCAGCTACTGGATCTGCAGAGCAAGGACAGAGGGGCTCTTTGTGAGAGTTTGCAATGTTTCAGAGATAACATGCACTGTACCAAGGGGCTGTGCATTGCCAGGCCTCAGACTGGGGGCCATGTGTGCAGACGTGCCCAGAGACCATGATAAGTTGGCTGGATAAGTCTTGTCACAGGCATCCTCTGGCCGAGTCCTCCATCCCCACTCCCTCTGTGGGGGCAGAAAGGACACTTCCCTCCTGTGGCAGGCAGCCTGCTTTCCCCATCCCCTCCTCAGGCCAGTCCAGGGCTAGCTCCTGCCAGCAGCTGTTGTGGTAGCTCCAGACAACTCAGCCCTTCTCTTTACTATAGACCAGGCACTTTGCTTCTGTGCTGCTGGGCCCACAGTGCTTGGGGTCAGGGGGAGAAGGGCTTCTGTCTGACTCAGACACAGAGCTGGTGATACTTCCAGCCTCCCCCTGTGCCTCTCTCTGGAAAGGCTGTGCATGGCCTATGTTCCAATAGTGCCCCTGGTCAGAGTCCCGCAGGTGTGCTATAACCAGCCTTTTGAGCACACCAAGGTGTACCTGACCCACTATGCTGTGCTGCTGCTGATTGCCATAGTGACCTGGGTGCAACTGAGAACCTGGTGTGGGGCCCTAAGCTTCGATGGCAGCCCAGGCAAACCCACACTTCTCTACAATGTGTGCCACTGCCTGGAGGGGTGTCTCTGCCTATACTATGAGCCCCCGACACCTGCAGCTGAGGAGGAGATCACTGCTGCCATTGATGAGTTTCTCTGTATGTGACAGGTCCCTGGCTGCCTAGGTAGCAGGGCATTGGCTGCTCAATAAAGTCCTGAACTACTTCTCATCTCCCTACATGCCGAGGGGAGAATGCCAGTGGCTAGGGGGAGATTGGCCAAGCAGGGCAGGGAGGGAAGGGGAGAGTAGGAGAGGGGAGCACCCCCCTGCATGGGACCCCTGGCTCCAAGTATGCATCCTGGAAGCAGCCAGGTGGGCTGGCGCAGGCATGGGTGGCTGTTTTTCCCTCTTCCCCACCAGCCCTCCTGCCTATGCAGGGCTTACTGGACAGGTGTGGCATATGGCTCCAGTGGTTCAACTCTATCCCTGCTGGTGCTGAGATGGTCCAGCTACCTGGAGGCACAGTGCCTGGCTGCGTGGGCAGTGGCCCCCTCTGGAGAGAAGCTAGAGCTGCTTGTCACTGGGGCCATCCCTGCCTGGCCTCCTTAGTTGAGGTGCACGCCCAGAGTTGATAGGGAAGGTGTTGGCCTAGGCTGCTTGCACTGTCAGCTGAGGCTGAGGGTGGGGTGCATGCCAGTTCCTGCCACTGGTGCGCCAAGGTACCCTTCCCCAGAGACTCCTCATAAGCCCTGGCCTGCAGTGCAAGCTCTGGCAAGCCATCTGTGCTTGAGTACACTTGGTGGGCCTCACCAGGGTCCCTTGCGGCTAGGATGTGGGTTGCATGAAGGACACAGTCCTGTGGGCAGCCCTGGACCAGTGGCTGTAGTCTGTGAGACAGACCCACTAAGCGTGAGGGGTCTTCACCTTTACGTGGCATTGTGGCCCAAACCACTGGTGGCTGCACTCCTGTAGGTGGGCCACTATCTCCTTATATATATATGGGTTTTTGACTGGGTAGCCCATCCAAATTGCTGCTGCATGCCTGTCTTGCCCCAGATGGCCATGAGGTCACCGGTCTCTTGCTTGGTCCAGTTGAGGCTCTGGAATAATGTCTCTGGAATTGGGGACACTGCCATGACAGGTGCTGCCAGAGGCCTCAGGGGCTCAGGCAGGGACTCTGGGTGCTCTTAGGGCTTGCCACATGCCTGCAGCATAGGGGTACAGTGGCTGGGGGTCAAGCAACTGGAGACATGGGCCCCAGGGGGCAGAGCCTGAATCTAAGGCACTGCTGCAGTTGACCTGTGCCTGCAGCAGAGGGGCATGGTGCTTAGGGGCAAGGCAGCTGGGCACTGCGGGAAAGAGCCAGGGTCTGTGGTACTGATGCATAAAGCCCATGCCTGCAGTAAGAGGCATAGTGCCAGGGAGCAGGCAGCAGCTAGTACAGGCCCCAGGGCTCAGACTAGGGGTCTGGAGGCCAGCCTGGGCCAGCTATGGAGATGTCTCTGCCATGTACCTAGAGGAACTCCCAGCTACAAGGCTCTCCCCAAGGTAGGAGGCTAGCCCTCTGCTAGTGTAGCTGACTGGGAGCATATTTGCTCTCAGTCAGCATCTACACATGTGCTATGGCACAGTAGCTAATGTCCAGTTAATCTAGTACCTGTATCTACAGGTACTAGCAAACTGTGCATTAGACTAATTTACTGTGCATTAAGCCCCATGCACCTATAGATGGTAATGCTTTACTGTGCATTAAATTAGTCTAATGAGCAGTAAAGCATCTTATGTAGATGTGCCCCAAGAACATTACTCCACTCCTGACTTTCAAATAGCCCCCTTAGCTTGCCCAACTCATCAGAAGCATTCTCTGCTGTCCAACAGACATCAAGTGGGGCATTGCCTTGCCTTGGTAAGAAATGTTTAACCTGTCATCACATCTCCATTGCCACTATCAAAACTCTCCCATAAAAAAAACCCACCAGAATTCATGGTTCCTACACATGCCTTTTCCAAAATGTGATATACCTCATGGTAACTACTTGGGTAAACTAACTAGCAGATACACACCAGAATGAAGTCTCAAGCAAAAAATATAAAGGACAGTGACATACAAACTTGGGAACAAAACCTGGTAAATTGGCTGGACACTAAGACTCAAGGGCTAAACATAGATAGTGGTTTAATGGAACATTATATTTTACCCAACTCCTGAATGACCTTCCTTTCTGTTAGGCCTTGATCTCCCAGTAAACAGCTTCTTTCTTCTGCTAATTGTGTGTCTGCTAACCCTAAGAATTTTCCCTCTGTGGTGTTTCATTATGCTGTGTCTTTCTGATCAGAGACCTGAGGAAGAATGCCTTGCATTTGAAAGTTTTTCTAACTTTATTCCAGCTACATAGTTGGCCCAATAAAAGAAATAACTTTAAGAAATCCTTGCCCCTCACATAATTTCTGGACCATCGTGGCTATAGCATCACCCTTACACTATAATTATCTCTAAAGTCATCAAAGAACTTTTCAAAACCACATATCATATTCTTTAGAATAGTGGAGATGTGTTGACAGGTTAAACATTTCTTGCCAAGGTAAGGCTATGTTCCACTTGTTGTCTGTTGGGCAATGGATCGTGCTTCTGTTGATTTGATGATGAGTCATTGTTTGGTGATTCTTCTGATCAGTTCAACATGATACGTGACTACCAGTGGTGTGTGATCACAGGATTCCTTTTTGTATTATAGCAGGTTACTGCAGGGTATTCAGATGGCTTTGTCAAATGTACAATCTATTTTTCTATTGGAGTGTCCTTGTTGTATAAAGACAGATTTTAGGCTGATCAGGTGGGCAACACAGGTGTTTTCAGAGCAGATGTAATGGTATCTGAAGGCCTGGGTATAGATAACAGCTATTTTTGGTGTGCTTAGGATAATTGTTGGTGTTTTGGACATATGTATGGTATGGTCTGTGGGTTTTCTGTTCTTCAATATAATATAATATAATAAGTGAAAAGGGGAAGCAAACAGGGAAGTTTGCAATTAGATTGCTGGGAGGAGGAAGGAGAAGAGGAGCCAGATACAAGGCACCAGATACTCCAGGAAGGAAACTGAGTCAGGGCTGCCTGTATATTTGGCTTGGTGAGTATTTGTTTAATGACTGTGTGTTTGAGTGTTTGCTCTGAGCAGCTGGAAGTGCTGCTAGCTGAGTGATTGCTGGGTGACTGCTGCCTGTGTCAAACAAAAGCCCTAAAAAGTGGGTGGAGCCAGTTCAGGACCAGCAGGGCATAAAATGAGACTCCCTAAGTGACCGTGGAGCAAGTGAACAGGGGCAGCAAACAGATATTTGCCAACAGTTTTCTGGAAACAAGAGAAGGAAGAGGAAGAGGAAGGCTTCAATCACCCTGACAATCCAGAAAGCTTTTTGGAGAGTATAGCAGACAACTTCCTGGTGCATAGGTGATGCGTAGGAGGGGGAAGGGGGGGCATGTGCCCCCCCTGAGATGGGCCACTGCTGAAGCTGCCACCAGCTTCTGTGGGCAGTCACTGCCTCCCCCCCTCACTTCTGATGTGGCTGCCGGTGGCTGTGGGCGGTCCCTGCTCACAGATGACAACAGTGCGGATGGTGGCTGCGGGCAGTCCCCCCTCGGCCCACCCTCAGTGCCGACATCACCGCGGCCACCTGCAGGTGGTCCCCACTCACCACTGCCATGTCCCCACCGCCGACATTGCTGCCACCACCTGCAGACAGTTGCCTTCCCTCCCCCCACCCCCCCAGCCTCCAGGGGCACGCGTCATCCATGTCCTGGTGCAAGTGCTGAAGAGGCCAACTAGGGGCCATGCTCTTCTTAACCTGCTGCTCATAAACAGGGAAGAAATGGTGAGGAATGTAGAAGTGAATGGCAACTTGGCCATTAGCAGTGACAAGGGGATGATTGAGTTCAGATTCATGAAGAAAAGAAGGAAGGAGAGAAGTAAAGTAAGGATCCTGGGTTTCAGAAAAGCAGACTGCCTTTCTCAGGGAAGTCATGGGAAGGATCCCTTGGGAAACCAGTCTGACGGGCAAAGGAGTCCAGGAGGGCTGGTTGGATTTAAAAAAAAAATACTGAGGGAGCAAGGAATGAACCATCCTGATGCACAGTAAGACTAGCAAGTGTGGCAGAAGACTAGCTTGGCTTAGCAGGGAACTATTCGGTGAACTAGAACACAACAAGGATGCTTACAAGAAGTGGAAACTTGGACAAATGGGCAGGTAGGAGTATAAGAATATTATTTGAGCATGCAGGGATGAAATCAGGAAGACCAAAGTGTAATTGGAGCTGCTGCTAGAAAGGGTTGTGAAGGGTAACAAGAAAGGTTTCTATAAGTACGTTAGCAAACAGATCAGGGAAAGTGTGGGTGATTTACTGAATGCGAGAGTCAACTTAGGAACAGATGGTGTGGAAAAAGCAGAAGTACTTAATGCCTTTTTTACCTCAGTCTTCACAGGCAAGGTGAGCTCCCAGACTACTGCACCTGGCAGAACAGTCTGGAAAAGAGGTTAGCAGCCCTCAGTGGTGAAAGAACAGCTTAGGGAATATTTAGAAAACCTGGAGGATACAAGTGTATGGGACCAGATATGATGCACCTGAGGATGCTGAAGGAGTTGGACAATGTAATTGCAGAGCCACTGGCCATTATCTTTGAAAACTCATGGCAATTGGGAATGGTTCTGGATGATTGGAAAAGGGCAAAATTAGTTCCCATCTTTAAGAAAGGGAAGAAGGAGGATTAAGGAGATTACAGACCAGTCAGCCTCACCTCATCCCCTGGAAAATCATGAAACAGATCCTCAAGGAATCCATTTCTAAGCACTTGGAGAAGAAGAGTGTGACTAGGCACAGCCAGCATGGATTCACCAAGGGCAAGTCATGCCTGACCAACCTGACTGTCTTCTATGTTAAGATGACTGGCTCTATGGATGTGGAGAGAGCAGGGGACTGATATTCCTTGACTTTCATCCAGCTTTTGATACAGTCTCCCACAGCATTCTTGCAAACAAACTAAGGAAGTATGGGTTGGATTATTAGACTGTAAAGTGAATCAAAAACTGGCTGTGTCATCAGGATCAAAGAGGAACAATCAATGGCTCAATGTCTAGTTGCCAGCCAATATCAACTGGAGTTCCCCAGGTGTTGGTTCTGGGCCTATCTTTTTCAATAACTTCATCAATGATCTGGAAGATGGGATGGAGTGAACCCTTAGCAAGTTTGCTGATGACACCAAGCTGCAGGGAGTAGTAGATACACTGAAGTGTAGGGCTAGGATTCAGAGGGACCTCAACAAATTGAAGGTTTGAACCAAAAGAAATCTCATGAGGTTCAATAAGGAAAAGTACAAAGTCCTGCACTTAGGATGGAACAATCCCATGCAGCAGTACAGGCTGGGGGCTGCCTGGCTAAGCAGCAGCTCTTCAGAAAAGGACCTGGGGGTTCCAGTGGACAATAAGCTGGATATGAGCAAGCAGTGTGCCTTTGTTGCCAAGAAGGCTAATGGCATACTGGGCTGCATTTGTAGGAGGAATGCCAGCAAATCAAGGGAACTGATTATTCCCCTCTATTCATCACTGGTGAGGCCACATGTGGAGTATCGTGTCCAGTTTTAACTGCAGCCTTCAACTAGCTAAAGCATGGTTCCAAAGAGGATGGAGCAAGACTGTTTTTAGTGGTGACAGATGATAGAACAAGGAGCAATAGTCTCAAGTTGCAGGAAGGGAAGCTTAGGTTGGACAGTAGGAAAAAATTGTTCACTGGGGTAGTAAAACACTGTAACAGTTTACCCAGATATGTTGTGGAATCTCCAGCCTTGGAGGTTTTTAAAACCCATCTAGGCAAAGTCTTGGCTGGGATGATCTAGTTGGGAAAGGTCCTGTTTTGAGCATGGAGTTGGACTAGATGACCTCCTGAGGTCCCTTCCAACTTTAATTTTTTATGATTCTATGGCACAACACAACTCAATACTACACACTTTGATATTTCTGTTCTTTCTCATTTACCCTTATTTTCTTTTCAAAAGATTTAAAACTTTATCCCATCTACTTTTGTAGCCTTTGGATCCAGCCTTTAGTGCTAGTGTAGGATTTTGTTTCTTATTTTTCTTTTAAAAAAACCTAAGAAAATATGTGTAGTTCAACCAAGAGTTCATTAGTGGAATTTTTTTCTGATTTTAAGAATAGCATATCTGTTTTGCTCTTGAAACAAAGGGTGCTAAGTTCAATAATCTTCCTTCTATCTGGAAAGTCAAAATCAGTCCTTATCTGAGAGAGGAAAAAATAGAATTAAAAAAAAAACTTATCTACTTTAATACGCCCAAGGTCAAAACTTAACTCTCTACTTTTATAAGAAATATGATATTATCCTTTAGTACTTTTAAATAGAGAAAAGTGGTGCGTCTATACATGTGGCAGACTGCACAGTTATTACTGCATAGTCATTTAATACTTGCTTAAGCAAGTATTAAATGACTGTGTAGTAACCGGCATTACCACGCAGTCCTGTTGCTACAGTTATTTTTAGCTGCTACTGCGCAGTCTCAATGAGCTACTATGCAGTAGCTAATTGCTACTGTGCAGTAACTTTGCTGTCATGGTTTGTGCCCAGTGATGCTATTTAGCTGGTTACTATGGTGACAGCATCTCACATAGACACGCCCAGTAATTATTCAATATAATGCTGGCAGAAGCTGCATGAAATCATGATGGAATTTGAACCCTTGATTCATGATATTTGATTCTTTTTTCCCTTCAGAAGTGAGTATTTCACACAGTACTAGTTTCAGGCATACAAACAGAAAGTTTTATCTGCATTTCTGATGAATAATTTTCTGAGGAAGGAATTATGTGATTATTTTCTTTCTTATATATATATATATATATATATAAGAGAAAGGAAATAATATATATAATTAGGGTCGTACTTGGAAAGGTAAAGCTTGAGTTCAAATGCTGCTTTGTGTAGAGGAGACACACACTGAATCCTGCCCTTGAAACCTTAATTCTTTCTTTTCCTGTTGTTCTTATATAATGGTCATTATATTGCAAACTAGATGCTTTTGAAAGTATAAGAATATTGAAGTAACTTTTTCAAAAAAGTAAATTTCCTATTTTTTTTCAATTTGGAGAACAGTCTGATCCCTTGATCCAATGATGGATGGCTATTTTCCTCAAAATATCCAGCTCATATCTATCTATCTATCTATCTATCTATCTAGATATAGATATATAGAAATAGATATATAGATTTATAGATATAGATAGATATCAATGTCTATATATCTATATATATTGGCCCAACTGAACAAAATCCTTTCAATGTTCACGTTTGTCCTATTTTCCACTGCTTTGATGTTGGCTACCATATAGGCCTTGTTACACTTTATGGCAGGGGTGGGCAAAATGCAGCCCGCAGGCTGAATGCAGCCCATCAGACCATTTTATACAGCCCACAGGGCCCCTAAAAAATTTAGAAAATTAATATTGATCTGCCCCTGGCTGCCTGTCATGTGGCCCTTGATGGCTTGCCAAAACTCATTAAGTAGCCCTCCGCCCGCAATAATTGCCTGCCCCTGCCTTATGCTGTAAGTCACCCAAATGTTGATTGGTTTGGAGCAGTCACAACAGCAACTTGAGTGGCACATCTGTGGGGAGTAATCACACCTTAATGAAACAGAAGTTGGGTTCTGTGGATCAAGAGGAAATCCTGCCCTGGAGTGGCATAACTTTGAGCACATTCACAAATGCTTTTAGCAATAGTAAAGTGTTAATGTGTGGACAATCCAGGGGTTAAAATTTCCAGGAGCCACCCGAAATTACCATGTGACAAGGGCCTTTGTTCTTCTCTTTCAGTTATCTTAATACTAAGGGAGCCCTGTATTTTTAGTGTCAGTTTTGGATCTTGAATCACATTACATAGTATGTTTCCCTTATCATTTGACTTGGAAATGTGGTATACTCATGAGTTCTACAGAAGCCACAAATGATAAGCATCCTGCTTGTCTGATTATGTACCTGAGGAGCTTGCCAAAATAAGTAAATACCACCTGAGCAATGTTCTTCACAATCCTAAATCAGGTAATAGCACATTTTGTTACAAGTGGCAAGCAGACAAATGAATGGCACTTCTGATTTTATTGTGATGCTATCTTTTTTGGTCATTATCTTCAGCAAGAGTCTTGCTGTTTTTCACTTCAGTTTAAAATAAGAATGCTTGTAGCGCTATTCGGTGAGAGATTTAGATGATAATGTCAAGTGAAGTGAATTTGGTGCCAGCACTGCTAATTCTTGCTACATCATTCTTGTTAATGGCATGCAGATTAAAACCAAACCTAGAAATGACAATGAGCATAGAATTTTCTTTCATATGAAAGAACTCTAGGCCAAAAATGTTGGCACACAAGGGTGAAAGCATTAGTAAACAATAGCAAATTTCTGAGCTGTCTGAAGGAAAAAGATGATATGGTGATCTTCCTTCCTTTTTATAGGAAGGAACAGGAGAACGCACCTTTCCTCTTGAGATCTAGGCTGCTACATGCCTACATGACATGCTTGCATCTCATAGCCCTAACAGAATATAGACCTCTTGACCAGGCTAGTAACACTCTTCTTCATACACTGTCATCATTAAGCAGAAATGGGGCAGTGTGCAGTGTTCTTTTTATGGAAGACAAGTAAGAGATATTGCAGAATGTGCTGCCATAAATGGCTGTCTTAAGCCATTTTACCCTGAGCACCCAGCATTACTCTCTTTTATTTTATTGAAGGGGAGGGAAGAACAAGGTTAAATGGGTTCACTTAAAGAGAACAGGTCAGACATCACCCCTATTTGTTCTTCATTAAAATGGAGAGAGACATACCAGGAATAAATGTAGGCCAATTAGTTTATGATATTTTACTTTATGATGGCTCATATGTCATATTTAATGAAAGGCTGAATGCTTTTTCCACAACATTTACAGATGTTTAAACAGACAGTTTAAACAGATTAAATTAAAAAGGAAAATAAAAACTATGTACTTTTCATTCTTTTATGTTTAATCAGGAGTAGTATCTTAAAATCACTCTGTATATTTAAATGACACACAAAACACTGTGATAAAGACTGTGAAGATTGCAGATTTTTGTTAAAAATATTTGTTGCACTTGTACATTTGCTTTCTAATGTACTTTCCTGAATAACTCCTAACAGCAAATTTCTTCACCAACAGCAAGATCTATCTAGGCTTAAAGCTAAAAGATGTTTCACCCAAAACACACAATGAAATATATCATGCTGTTGATCAACTTGAGCTTGTTTGACTGTTTTTGCAGTTGATCCTTTTCTTCCTTCCACTGTGCCACAATTTTTTCTTTTAAGGTTTGGCTCTTTCTTATTTTGTGTGTTAATCATTAATTTTCAACCAAATTTGTGTAAAGTTTTTTGTCAAAAACCTTGAAAACTTTAGTAAAATGGAATATATTGGTTCTATGTAAAACTTTGGCTCAGTCTATATCAGTCTTTCAACACTTTTTAACCTTATCATTCAGCTGATAAAACAACTTAAAGTTATTTGCTTCAATATATTTCCAGAGTCCTAGGACAAAACTGGGGGTAAAAATATAACAAAATTGTTCTCAGAATAGCTTCAGAAGGGGGTAGTCAAATGCATCATTTAAACAAGAATGCAAGTTCAATAATTTTGCAAGTTATGAAGTAGAAAAAAAACAGCACGTGATCCTGAGCATATTAAAATTATGAACTTTATTGGAGTATTGTGCCAGAAACCATTTTTTTGGGTGGGTATATAACTTCCAAATCCGGTACAATTTGCCGGTTATCTGAGAGTTATGCTGAGCCATAGTTGCATCATGGGCAAGATATTCAGTGATAAAGTCACACAATACAGCACAAGCACAATGATACAGCAGAAGCACAACGCGATTACAATGGCGGATGGTGGATGTTTACAGTTGAGACTGCTGCTAACGACACCGCTCGGCAGCATCCTGAAGCTTCCATATTGATGTATTGCTGTCTATGACAGATGCCAGTTAATAGAGCATTCCAGACGGTAAAGTGCTGGATAACATAGCTTTTACTGTATTATTATTTTGATCATTTGTCTGTATAATCTGTATTTTCAGTTTGTTAAGTGTCTTCACTCGACATTACAACATATAGCTGGCCATGTCCAAACACCAGCTATGATAACTAAACACCAAGTGATTGACCTTGGTGTCACAGAGTACTGTGGTGGGAACTTGCTCAGGATGACTGCAGCCTTTTCTGGTCTCTGAGAGCACCAGGCATGGCCCAGACATGACTTCTAGAACACAGGGGTGCTCAGGCTCCTTCCAACTCTAAGGATCCTGGCCTTTTGGTCCCTAACTCTCCCCAGTTCTCCATGGCCCTGACTTAAGAAGCTGGCATCCAGTTCTGAGACAGTGGCTTCATCTCCACCTGGGGTGGGGCAGGGATTTCATTCAACCCAAAGTTCCAAGCAGCACAACAAACAGTCTTGTTGAGCTAAAGTGAATTTGGCTTTATATACCCTTGATATTGCCTTTATAATATCCTTTATTGATTTGTCAATTATTATTTTGTTACCAATATCCATTTTAGTTTGCTCAAATAATTGTGTAGCTTAGCTTTAGTTAAGATTCCATTTTGATTTTTACATTGCTTAGCATAAGTGTAACAGTAATTTTGTTTTGTGATTTTGTAGGTTAAATATAGTTTAAGAGAAATGGTGTGTATGCAGGAGCTGTGGTATGCCTGGGATGTTTGAAAAGAGGTAATGAAAGAATAAACAATATGTGTGGAAATGTGTGGCAGCAAGGATCACACTGCCCACTCTAAAGATGCTACAGGGACCTGGGAGAAGGGCCCTGAAGATTATAAGGAGTGCTGGGGAGGCTGCTCTGAGCACAAACACTTACCTTGTGATAGACAAGAAGTGAAAGAACAGGACACAAAAAGATCAAATGCAAAGAGATTTATTAGTTCCTGTCAGTTCTGGTTGGCTGGGCTTGGGATGGAGAGCAGTTAAAAAACCACACCCAGCAGCAACTGGGGGAAAGGAGGAGGAGAGAGACCAGGGAGAAGATCAGATGGAGTATTTAAAGGAATTAAAGCAGAGACAATGCCTCAGGAGGGGTGAAGGAGGAGAGTAGGAAACTCTCTCCTTTTGAGGCTCAGAAGAGTCTCTATACTTATCTGGACTCAGAAACAAGAAGACGCCATCAACAGGATCTGGTGGGTCGAGGGAGGCTTCAGCCCAGTAACCTACAGAGATGCAAAACTACTAATCATGAGTGGCAGTGCTACAGGACTGGTGTACCTGTGAAATACCAGGGATCCACACACCTGTAGCCTGCCAAAATTAATAATAAGGATAATATACCAAGGAGTATGTGGGAAAAACTTACCTCTGTCTGACGAGGAGAGAAGCCGGAGTGTGGTGAAAGTGAAACCGTGGCAGTCCCACCCGCTGGGGTGAAGAAAGAAGAAAAGAAAAAAAAGACCACTGAGTCAGAAGGAGCCAGGATCAGCTCCCACGTTGGCATGGGCACGCTTCATAGGAGCTGCCGGGGCCGATTCGCTGCCCAGAACCCCGCAGCCAGGATAAAAGGCTC
>NW_005842003.1:1445827-1475910 GCF_000455745.1 Alligator sinensis
AGAGGACCCCAAGCAAAATCCACAACTGGCCTGGAGGGGCCAGGCCCTGAAGGCAGTCCCAGCTCAGGGATGTGGTGGAGACCCCAGGAGGGGGCCTTTTTGAAGCATCAGAGCCAAAGACGGCTCCACCGTTTATTACAGGATACTCAATGGACATCAGAGATCCTTAGCACAGATTGGATATTGATGGAACCAGACAGAGAAGGGACCAGCGGGCAAATAATTCATGGCAGGTACAAAACTTGAGCTAAGAGTGGAACGCCAGAGAACACACCGGGCTGGGACCAACGAGACCCATAATTAAGGCAAGGCAAGGTGTAGAAACCCATGTCAAATCAACATACCAGTCCCATCAGAGTACACTCAAAAGGGGCTAAGACACCAGAAGGGTGTGCGATACTAAACCTGGTGGCCCAGACAACACCATCTGTGGTTGGCGTTAGGTGGGGTGTAGAGGAGGCGGAGCCCTGAACAGGAAGGACAACTGGAACAGCTGGAGGAAGGTACCCTGGGGAGACAGGATAGACCATCTTCCTCCCATCAAAAGTAATTTTCCATCAAAGATGTGGCAGGCGAGACCCCCTGGGGGTACCAACCGAGGTCTATTCCATTAACAAGTCTGTTCCTTTCTTAAAGCGACAGCAAAGCCAGAGAAAATCACATGGACTCGACACACTGGTGAAAGGCATGGGAAATTATAAAGTAAAATACCAGCAGCCTCGGTATAATAGTGCCATAAAAAAAACAGTAGTGCATGGAAAAAAAACCCTAATCAGCCCAAAGGTCAACAGCAGTTGAGAACAGGAAGCCTCCCTCTTTTTCCTTTGATCCAACAAGTCGTGGCAGGTGAGATAGGGCAGATGTTCTGACTAAAACCTTAATTAGAAGATCAGCTGTGACCTAGGAGATAGCATGCACCCTATTTGAACAGTTAAGTAAGCAAACAATCTAATTCAATTAACAATCCTACTTACAAAATGCATATGTTGAGACAGTCTGGCTTGTACTTCAGACTAGAAAAATAGAAATAGTCTTCTGTGACTTACCAGCCAAAGGTTACAACAATGTCCAAGATCAGCAGTTAAGAATTACAAAATACAAGATCAAGTTTTGCTCCAATGGCTGAAGAAATTGCTGACAACAGATGAAGAAATTGCAGACCACAAAGACAGAAGAGTCTGTCAATCATAATATCGCAACAGAAGAGGAGGAACATTTCATCATCAAGGGGACATGACACAGCAAGACCCATTGAATTGTATGAGGAAGAATCACTATAAAGAAGGAAAAGAACATAGAGGCTTTGGGTCTGTCCTGCACAGAAGAAGAAGCAGCATCGATGCACATCTGATAAGACCTGACTTTATCCTCATGGTTAACTTGGCTGGCCACCAACCTAACCCAAGCATCTTAAGGACTGGTAATATTTTGATATTTGCAGGACTGTCTGTCTGTCTCCTTTTATATGTATGCAAATAAAAGGGTATGTATGTGTGAGTGTATGAAATAGGAAACACTACCTTGTTATTATTCTTTCTTTTATTTTGTTGGTTTTACATTTTCAATAAATGCAGCGTTATGCCTTATCCCCTGATAAGATTCCCGCTTGTTTTTAATTCATACTGTACACCCTGTGCCTACAACAGTCTCTTCGTTAAAGGCATTTACTTGGGCAAAAGCCACTCAGTGAGAAGTTTTCTAATGCCTCCAAAAGGGTTAAGCAATCCCTCTGTCTGTAATCTAGCCAGAACAAACCTGGATGCCCCCAAAGATACTCAGATATTCCCTTTTTAGTTTTTTCCAGAACCTCAAGGTTTGTCTCAGTCTGTTTCAGTCCCCCAACTCTTCTGGCCAGAAACTGACAGGCTGCTTTCCACCGGCCCATTCTCCCAGTATCATACTTATCTCCTCTGTATACCTCTTGGTTTGATATGTGAATAAAGCCATTTAAGAACGTTGATACTAAGGCTCCACCTTGTCTCATCCTGAATGTAGCCAGCTTGGCACTCAAAGTTTTATTCACTGAGCATAGGATAATGAGGTAAACTGAGGTAAATAAGTATTAGAATATTTTTGAAAATATTTAATTGGTTTAATAAAAGATACCATGTCTACCATGAGTTCTGATTCCTTTTGCCTATAGACCAATAGAGCTACAACCAGTATCCCTGATAACAACATTATAACACACCTAGCAAATTTCCTATCAAGAATGACAGTGAGTGTGGGGGGGCAGACAGGGGGCAGACAGGGATAGAGCCCTGTGTCCAGCCCCATGCCACTCCAGGTCCATCCCTGCCCCATCCCCCAACCCCCCACACCTGCTGCTCCAGGTCTGGCCCTGCTCTACCCCCTCACCGCTCTGGGTCCAGTCCTGCAATACCCCCCACCCCCACTGCTCCAGGTCTGGCCCCACTCCACCCTGCTGCTGCTCTGGGTCTGGCCTCCCTCCACCCTTCCCCCACCCCTCCGGGTCCAGCCCCACTCCACCCCACAGCCTCTCTGAGTCCTCCCCCACTCCACCTACCACTGCTCCAGGTCTGGCCCCACTCCACCCCCCCTGCCACTCTGGGCCCAGCCCTGCTCTATCCCCCTGCTGCTCTGGGTCCAGCCCTGCTCCAATCCCACCACCACTCTGGGTCTGGCCTTGCTCCACCTCCTTGCTGCTCCACCCTACCTGCTGCTCCAGGTCTGGTCCTGCTCCAGTCCCGCCGGTCGAGCCCTGCTTCACACACGTGGGTCTGGCCCCACTCCACTTCCCCCCACTGCTCCAACCCCCCTGCCACTCCAGGTCTGGTCCTGCTCCAGCCCCCCCCACCACTCCAGGTCCAGCCCTGCTTCACACACCCCACTGCTCCGGGTCCAGCCCCACTTCACACTCCCTGATGCTGTGGGTCTGGCCCCACTCCACTTCCCCCCCACTGCTCCAACCCCCCTTGCCACTCCAGGTCTGGTCCTGGTCCACCCCTCTGCCACTCCGGGTCCAGCTCCACTCTATCCCCACTGCTCCATATCCACCTGGCCCACAGCTCCCTCCCTACCCGCCACCTCCTGCTCCCTGCCAGCTGTTTTTGGGGGTGTCAGGGCTTGGTCGGGGGTGCTGCCACCCCCTTCACCCTCAGGCAGGGACGGGAAGTGGAAGCTCCACTGCTCGGGTGGCTGGGGCATATTCACTGTTGCCAGAAACTTCTCCGGAGGTGGCTCAAACTTGGGCCTGTGCAACCCAGGCCTGTGCAACCAATCACCTCCTCCCCTCTTGGCAGTGCATGCACAGTTGCCCAAAAGCATTATGGACAGACAGACTAAGCCTTTTATTATGTTAGAGTTAACACAGAAGTATCACAATAAAACTCATAGTCCATCCCGCTTGGCTTTTATTGACAAGTCATTGAAAAAGCATAGGTAATTGCCACCTGTGTATCTTAAAAGATAGAGATGTGTCCAGGAACGTAATTGGGGGTGGGGGTGGGGGTGGGGATGAGCAGTGCACCAGCCCTGGGCACTGACAATGAGGGCATGTGGGGGATAGTGGGGTAAGCAGAATGGCACCTCATCCAGGAGTCTTTGCCACAGCAGCCACAGCATATCTGGGGGTGGGAAGGAGAAAAAAGGGCACCAGAGATAGCTCCTAGGGAACCATACCATGGGGCTGCTGCAGTTCAATCTGAAGCTTCTGTAACAACAGCAGAAGCAGTAGCATGTGCTTTCGCTGTGCGGAGAGCCAAGGGCAGATAAGACTTTGCTGCCACTCCTTTTCCCATCCTGTGGTCTCTACTGGAAAACATATTCCCCACCATCCCACCCCACCCTGCCCTGCCCTGGATGTTGAAGGAGCTTGTGACACCTCTGGCAGTACCTGATGGGCATAATGTGAGTCTTGGGAAATGAACACATTTTTCCAGCAGCCTCTCCTGTTATCGCTTCTGAGTCTATAGTGTTGTTATAAAGTCTTTTTACAATGTTTCATGCTGCCAATTAAGCTATTCTTTGGATCTATATTTCATAATAGAACAGTCATTCCCACCCTAAGTAGGAGCTGGTGTGGAGACAAGCCTCCTATGATATGTGCACATGTTACACTTAGATCAGAGGCAGGTAAAATAGTGTCCGTGGGCTGGATCCAGCCCCACAGGCCATTCTATTTGGCCTGTGGGGCCCCTCCAAAAAGCAATTATTACTGGCTTGTGGCTTCCCCTCTGAAAGCCAACAGAAGGTGCAGGCTTTCAGAGGTCATGTGTCAGTGACCAAGGTGGGTTCTGTGCCTCCATCTCTGTGGGACTCCTGGCACTCTAGCGGGGAGCCCCATGTGGAGGCACCATGGCATGCAACTAAACAGCTGGTGAGTGGGGAGGGGAGCTCCTGCCTGCAGTTCTGGGAGCCACAAGTGGCGACATGGAGCCTGCCTGGCCCAATGGTATGCACATATGGGATGGTGTGGGGAATGTGGATGGTGTGTATAACCCCCAACCCCACTATGGCACACAGACCCTGCCTTCCCACCCCCGCCCCCCAACTCTCTGACTACATTATTTTTAGCTCACTGACTCCCACTATTCCTGGACAGACAACTCCCCCAGCAGACCCACCAATCCTGCCTCCCTGGTGGATGCACCAGCTCCTCCAATCCCTCCAACCCTCCCCCATGGACCATCTAGATCCCTCCCCTGTCCTAATTTGCTTTCCTGGTGCCTGTCCCAGCACAAACAAAAATGAGCACAAGCAGGACCTGTTCTACAACCCTGCAGCTTAAAGTAAACCGTCTAATTGTAGATTGGATCCTAGGAACATCTGTATGTGGCCCACCAAACGTGTATACAGTCAGAGCCCAACCACTCCCCTAGCCCCAGGGCTGCACTTTTCCTAACCCCCAAGCCACACTGACTGGACTTTCTTTAGCCCACCAACCCTTCTGCCAGAGCTGCCAGCCCCCCCCCACCCCAATACTAGCCTGCCAATTGCCCCCTGAACACGCCACAACCAGGATGAATTTGACTTAAATCAAATTTATTTAAATCATTGGTCAGGAAGCCTCAATTTAATCATTGTTTTCTACAAAAAGTATATTCTTGTTGTCTGATATAACCATAATACATAATACTCACAAGATAGGTGTAAGTTTCATTTTTAGAAGATATATACTATACATTTTAAAGCAGCAATTTATTTTGATATTTTTTCAGATTAATTTTGTAGCCACATCAGAAAACTGAATTATTATTTGGTTATTTTATCTACCAAAGCTAATTGAAGCAGATACTTGTGAAGTGATTGGGAGGTAAACTGCCTTTAAGTCACTAGATTAATCATGGATATTTGCAGAATTCCTTTGCCGCACTGTATTAGGAGGACATCAAATGAGCGCTTCAGCCACATATTATTAGCTTGGGGCTTTTTTCACTTCCTTCTAGATTTCTTCTCACCTTTGATTTCTTCTCTCTTTTATGGCCTGGCAAGCCTGTTGCCATGATAGGTTTTCCCTTCTACCATGCCATACCCTCACTAGATCTCAAATCAGTGGAGAAATTATACTCAGAAACTCATCTGTCAAGACTCCTGGAATATTCTGCTTAAAATGTTTCTCTTTTGTTTCTACTGTCCCTCTCTTCTCACATTTATCTCCAGACTCCTCCTCCTTGCCCAGATCTACTCCACCCCAACAATCCTGTATTCATTTAACCTCTTGAAACTTTGCACTTTTAGAGAGAGGTAAGGGCCTGACTCTGTATACCAACTTGTAGAGAGACAAGAGGGCTCATGGGTAGTAGGGCTGTGATAAGTTTTGACGGCTGTCTCATTTCAACTCTGTTTCAACTTATTTTAAGCTCAAAACAACAAAATTAAAACAAAATGAAGGGCTTCAAAACAGTCTCAAAATGAAATGAGTCCAGTAGAAACATATTGAAAGTTCTGAAACATTTCAAATTTTGAAGCAGCCAGCCAGGTGATGGCAGCCCTGGCTCTCCTTAACTCCCTGATGGGAGCTCAGCGCTGGCTCTGCCCACTTCCCACTGCCAGGCTGTGCTCCGATTGGCTTCGCTAGCCCCATGTAGTTTAGCCTGGTGGCAGAAGCCTGGCAGAACCAGCACTGTACTCTGCCTCCTGCCACCGGGCTGAATTCCACTGGGCTGCAAGCCGCTGGGAACTGAGCCTGGCAGGGGAAAGTGCCTCCCACTGCTGGGCTCAGTTCCCAGCTGGTCACAGTGCTGGAGAACTCAGCCAAGCTGGATAAAGCCCCTTCTCCAGCCTAGCTGAGTTCCCCAGCACTGCGATGAGCTGGGAACTCAGCCAGGCTGCAGGAGGGGCTTCCTCCAGCCCAGATGAGTTCCCCAGTCCTGGGATCAGCTGGGAACTCAGCTGGGCTGCAGGAGGGGCTTCCTCCAGCCCAGCTGAGTTCCCCAGAGCCATAATGAGCTGGGAACTCAGCCAAGCTGCAGGAAGGGCTTCCTCCAACCCAGCTGAATTCCCCAGTGCTGCGATCAGCTGGGAACTCAGCTGGGCTGCAGGAGGCGCTTCCCCCAGCCAGGCTCAGTTTCCCAGTTCTGGGTCCCAGGTTGCAGAAGCAGCATCCTGTGATCTGGCAGGTAGATTGGGGCCCACACACACCCCTGATAGGGTTGTGAGGGCTCTTCCAGACTCCTCCTGGGGGTGCAGACCCCTGATTTTGCTGTCGGATCACAGGACGCTGCTCCTGCTCTTGACTCCTGCTTGTCATCAGCCTGAGGTGCAGTTTCCTAGAAACCCCTATACCTATCTCCTTGAAGCTTGTCAGACTTCATGCTCTCAGAAGGGACTATCAACCCTGCAAGTTTCATCATAATCAGACAAGAAATAACAAAGTTATAGGCTGTTTTGTGTTTCCCCCTTATAGCCTGTGGGCAAAATGTCAAAACAGCATCGAAACAGCTAACCGTTTCAATGAAACAGAATGAAACAGTGCTTTTGAAACAAAACAAAACTTGAAATGAATGAAACACTGTTCCATCAAAGCATCGAAATGGATGTCAAAGCAGAATGCTGCTGTTTCACACAGCTTTAATGGGTAGGTAACCAGGTGTGTTAGCTGTCATCTCCATATACTGCTGTTAACAAGGATGTTATCTGTGGAGGAACAAATCCACAGTCTGAGAACTGAAAGTAAGCATCAGAGAGATGCTTAATGGGATCTTCTAGACTGAGCACTGAGTCCCATTGGGTAGTGATCTTTAATCTTTACTAATCTCTAGAGGAGCCTCTGGGAACCCCATAAGATTGCCTCCCTAATATAGTCCATGGCCTGTTGTGACCTATTTATAAAACTTCTCTAAAAGGTTACATGACTATATTATCTCAAATAATATATAATTAAAAATTATAATCCCTACTTCATGATTATATATTTGAGCATTAAATTATCTGAAAATAAAGCTATCTTTATATAGGTTTATTTTTTAAAAGGCATCTTAACAAAAATATGATTAAATTTAAAAAATCTGATTTAAATTTTAAAAATCTAATATTTTTTATTAAAAAAAAAGTTGATTTTTATCCACCCTGACCACAACCCCTGGGACTTCTGCCAGCCTGAACTCCAAACACCCATTAGCGCCCCCGCCGCCAATCCTAACCCCTTCCCCCCACACAGACACTTTAGATCACGTTTCTGGTGTGGATCCCTGAACCTGCTAAAATGTATACAAACAGGACTTAATCTATGGTCACACCACTTAGTAAGCTGTGTGATTGTAGAGATTGATCACAGGAACATTTGCATGTATCCCTAGTAACAAACTGTTCAGAAACTTGGTTGGAAATCAGATATCCTCGCTACCATGTTCATTATCTACACTATTGATGCTTAAGTCTTCTCCAGTAATACTGGCAATTATTTCCTCATTATGTCCTTATCACAATGTTTTTTGGGGGGAGCAAAGAATTGCAAAATTTGAATTGCAGCAAATGGTATCCTCTGAAACGAAAGATATACACCTTTCTAGGCTAACTAAATAAGAGATATATATAGAGCCCAAGCTTTTGTGAAATCAAGTTCACTTCATCAGATGCTGTAAAAGGACACTGCTTCTAAAAAGTCATTGCCATAGACACACTTGGTTAAGTTGCCTTCTTTTAAAATGCAGTTTTCTAGTACTCTGATTAGATGAGAACAATCTCTATATGTAGACAGTCCTCTCTCTGGTCCTCTTGAGATAAGCAGCAAATTCATCTGCTTCATACATTGTTCTCATGTTATGATGAAGTTACAATATTTTAAAATGTTGAGCCAACTAGGGTTACCTTATTTCCAGTATCAAAAAAGAGGACACTTGTGGGAGGGGGGGAGGGGAAAGAGGGGGAAGGGGCATATAATGGGGGAGGCAGTGATATGCCCATGCCCTGGCTTTGCTTCTCACTTCTAAGCCATACCCCCCACCAGCCCTGCTGCTACCTCTCACTCCTAACCCGTAGCTTCCTGCTCCCTCCAGCCCTGTCAGTACCCCTCACTCCCAACCCGCAGCACCTGCCCCTGCAGCCTTGTTGATGCCTCTCACTCCTGACTCACAGCCCCCTGCTACCCCCAGCCCTGCTACCCATGCAGCTCACCCATACACACACACACTCTGGCTGTGTCTCTGTCTCTCTCTTACCTGCAAGCAGCTTGCCAGGACCCATGTGCAGATCACATGATCCCCCCGACAGCCAATCACCTTGCCCTACTGCTTCTAGCCCCAAGCAGCCACGCTGGAACTGCCTGGGAAAAGTGGAGGCAAAGCAAATACCTGGACATTTACTTATATTTTAAAAGAGAAAGGAGGACAAGGAGGAGGACAAGGGGCCAAAAAACAGGACATGTCTGGGAAAACCTGGACATATCATAACCCCAACCAAGCCTGAAGCCACAGAAATTGGCACAAGAAACAAGGGGGAGCTCTCACTTTTATATAGAAAATCATAGGGGTTAGGCACAAGCCAACTGGCCAAGGGAAGGGAACAGGTAAAAGATAAAAGAACATCAACAACTGTGGTAACATATACTCAGGACCTTAATTTACCTTTCCCACACATACCTAGGTGTCCCCAAATAAGATGTTAGTTCCAGAGTGCTCAACCAGCAGCCTGCCACTGTTCCCAAATCTGAGTCCACCTCCTTCAGTCAACACAGTCCTGGCTGAATGACCCAATGGGATATCCAGCTCCAATATGCTCTTGTGTAGGGCTCACCAATTAACATGTGCAAGCCATTTTTTTTTCCTTATTCCGGCTTCAAGCTTCCTCTCCTGCTTACTTCCTCTTCCTTCTTCCCCCTACCCTGCAGCCCCTGGAGGTTTCTGGGAGTTGTAGATCAAATTAGCATTCATCGCAACTCTTCAGGCTGCCCATTGTTCCACCTGGTGTAACACACATTATATTCACAGTATACTGGGTGCATCTACACATACAATTAATGCTATTGAGATTTACTGCACAGTAATTTACTGCACAGCAAGACAGCTCTGGGAAATGTCTACACGTACACCCTGTTGGGAGCAGATTTGCTCCTTAGAGTATTAAGCGGATCAATGCCTGCTCCTACCCTACTCTGACCTCCTGCAGCAGCCAGGGGGAGCTGCAGGCTCTGGATGCAGGGGATACAGTAGGGTTCCAGGGGAAACATGCTCAGTCTGGCAGGGGTCTCTGGGGAGGGGGGGAGAGAAGGGGCAGACTCAGGCTGGCAGGGGTCAGGGTGGGGGGAGGGCAGGCTCAGGTTGGAAGGGGTCTCCAATGGGGAAGGCTCAGGCTGGCAGGGATTTCCAGGGGGACAGGCTTAACTTGGTTCAGTTTGTCCCAGAAGCCCCTGGTGAGTACGCCATGGACCCTCCCTGCCCTCCCACCTGGCAGCAGTGGACAGGACACCATATCTGCAAGATGCTCATGGGCTACCTCCTCCCCTATCCTCCACAGTAGTGTGCCTGGGTGGCTGCCTGCAGACCCAGGTCCACAGCACAGCCCCAAGACCACACACACTCTGGACAATTTCCAATCAACAATCTTTATTTCCCTCCCCAATAACACACTCCCTCCCACTGCCCCTCATGAACAACAGCACCCCCTGGTCCCCAACACCTACCACCAATAAAACACCCTCTTTTCCATGCAACTATTTACAGAAGTGTGGTTGGTACAGTGTCAGGAGGTAATTGGGGATTGGAAGCACATATGACATGGACCCTGGGGAAAGGTGCCCAATGCCCCAGCCTTTGGCGGCACCATCATGGGTGCTGACACTGTGGTGAGGCTGAAAGCCTGGGGGCTTGGCCAGGGGCAAGGGTGGGCAATGTCCAACCTGCTCCTGTTTCTCCATGGGGCTGGGCCCCAGCCAAACTGTCTCCAGACCTTGGCCTTACCTCAGATTGCAATGAGGTCAGTGGTCTCTCCTGCCATCCAGTTTGGGTCCTGGGATGGTCTTCCTGGGATTGGGGATGCTGCCATAGCTCATGCTACCTCTGGCAGGGACTCCAGGTACCGGCAAGTCTAAACATGTACCCACAGCCGAGGGGCACAGTGCCCACCAGGCAGCTGCAGGCACAAGTCCTGAGGGTCAGGCCAGTGGCCTGCTGGACTGCTGGAGCTGGCACATGTCTGAGGTGCAGGGGCATGGTATTTAAGGGCCAGTGAACAGCCGGCAGAGGGGTCAAGCTGGGGATCTGTAGTGCATCTAGTGGCCAGTGGCAGGGAGAAGCTGGTCCAGGGCCCGGGGGTCAAGCCAAAGGTCTAAAGGCCACCCAGGGACTGCTAAAGAGCTGTTCCTGCCCCATGGCTGGAGGAACTACTAGCCACATTGCTCTGCGCCTGACAGGAAGCTGGCCTTCTGCTGGTCTGGCTGACTGGGAGCAAATTTGCTCCTGGTCAGAGTCTACATGTGAGCTATGTGCATTAAATACAGGTAGTAGATTTACTAGACATTAGCTTATTTTACTGTGCAGTAGCTCAGCGTATGGTAACATAGTGATGCTTTACTGTACAGTATATTATTCTACTGTGCAGTAAAGTATCTCATGTATGTGTCCAGTGTCTCCACAATGGTAATGTCTTAAGACCATTCTCAATTACAGATGTGTGTGATTTGCAAAGAACAAAAGGCAAAACTTGCCCCAAATCTCCTAAAGTTATGGCTTTCCTCCAAATGGATTTTCAGCCTCCATTATATCTCAGAGGAATCAGTCAAATTGCACATACAACATATGTTGCAAGTAGGTGGCATGAGTGTGTCAAGTGAAATTCAGGCAGAGATCTGCTTTGCATAAAGTCTCACAGTGGCTGAAGCTCAGCACTCTCTGTCAGCTTGCTTAAGAGTTCATAGGTGGTGCACACACATGCACTATATTCTATGGTCACTTTTAAAATTCTGTTATCATGGTTTTTTTCAAAGTTTTTCACAATTCATGAGTTTTGTGCCAAATACATTCTATAAGCTGTAACGTAATATATTATGTGTAGGTAGGGTTTTCCCTACCTACACCTATTATGTGCATGAGGGCTGCCCCATATGTCTGGGTTTTCCAGGATATGTCCTCTTTTTGGGTCCTCTCATCTTCATCCAGTCAGTTTTTAAAAATATCAACAAATGTCCAGCATTAGGGATTTTGCTCTGCGCAGCATCAACATTTTCCCTGGCACTGGGCTGCAGCATGGTGGGGGAGGTGCCTTCCTCCAGCAGGGGAAAGCAGCGGGGGAGGGGCAGCAGGGACAGGTGTGGCTGGGACATGCTAGTGCCTGTGCTCACAGAGGCAGGGCAGCTGGGAGACACTTGAAGAGCTGAGGTGGGGGGGTGGCAGGAGGCTGCAGGTTGGGAGTGAGGGGCACCAGCAGGACTGGGGTGGGGGGAACATGGGCTGCAGGTCACGAGTGAGGGACACTGGCAGGGCTGGAGGAGCTGTGGTTTGAGAGTGAGGGGTACCAGGTGGGGCAGGGGACTGTGGGCTGGGAGCACAAGGAACAGGCAGTGCCAGGGGGCTGTGGGTGGGGTAGGGATGTGGGGGGCTTTGGGTTGGGAGTGAGGAGCTCTAGCATGGTCTGGGGGATGGGGTACTGTGGGTTGGGAGTGAGGGGCAGGGGAAGGGCATGGGCATATAACTGCTCCCCCCCAGTCATATTACTCCCTCTCCCTGACAGGTGTCTTCTTTTTTGAAACTGGAAATATGTCTAATGTCTATGGGTGGGGACAGAGGAAGTGGAAATACCTTAAACTGTTCTTAGTCAAAACTTTTTGCCCTGTGGCACGGCTGAGCAGTGCCATACTGTCCGCAGGCCAAATCCAGCCTGTAGACCCAATCCTGCACATGGGGCAGGCACGGAAGAGCCCAATCTGGCTGTGCAGGCGGAAAGGTGTATGGCCCAGCAGAGGTCAGTCTGAAGGGAGTTTGGGAATTTGGCAGCAGGGAGGAGTGCCAGTATTAATTACCACTGCTCTCCTACCCCCAAATTTCCCAGTCTGTGGGAAGGGGCAGGGGCCAGATGCCTTGGTTCCATGGGCCACACTTGGCCTGCAGGCTGGGGGTTGAGCACCGCAATTTAGTATATAGATTAAAAAAAAAAAACCACTGTGCCATTCATTGCAAAGGATGATCCTGTTCTGGGGCTGAATAGAGAAAGGAAGGCTCTTCTAATTAGAGCCCTATATCATCTCTGGAAAAGTTGGAAGTGATGTAGAAAATCAGAAAATTAGTAGCAGGAAGAAAAATTATGTCATTGCTCAGACAGTTGAATTCTGCCATGGCTAAGATACTATTCTTATCTTTGTCACATAGCTTTTAAGTTATGCTGGGAAATGTGCTAATTTTTTATAGTTTTTGCTAACTGTATGTTTCTAGTTTTCTGGGTGCTTGACTTGAGACTGGAATCTATATTATACACATGCTGAAGCCTCAGAGGCTGCAACTGAGATGTGTATTTTTCATGTAGGAAGTGCTATATAATGTTAGGTACTTTGAAAAAAACAGATCATAGTTGTCTAAAGTTTGTCCACTCAAAATTACTTTTGACCTTTAGCAAAATGTGCCTCTGCTTCTCATTTGTAAAATGATAATTGTCATGGCATAATGTGATGAGGGGAGCATGCACAGCAGGGGAGGGGCAAAACTCATGCCGAGGGGCCACTTATCCCCAAGGGCTGGTGATGGATGAAATCTACCCTCAGGTGTTGGACCCTGCAAGACAGAGCTGTGTCCACAGAAGTAAACCTCTTTTTAAAAGCATGTACTCCCTATGAATTGATGTGATAGCAGGGAGTAATGTCATAAAAACATGCCCAGAATTACAACTCTGGGAGACAGGGGAGCAAGATAGAGACAAAGCTGAGAGCCCCATAGCTCCCTTGGGCCAGAGAGCCCAGAAGAGCATAAGGATTCATACTGAGCTGCCAACGGAGAATGCAGAGGGGTTCTCCACTCCAGAGACCTCACCCACAGAGGACCCAGCTGACAGGAAGGCTCCATACCCTGACTGGAGCAAGTGAAAGGGGACATGTGAGTGTAACCCACAGCTCAATAGAAAACTGAAAGGTGCTGGGGTGATACTCATTTTTGTGAACTGCATCTTTTCAAGGCCTGAGCAGCATGTCCATGTAATTAGAGGCCAGAAGCCTAACTTCACATATGTTAATATAGAGAGCCTGGGCTGAAAGACTAATATTTGATTTTGTGTCTGTGGACAGTTTGGTTTAAGAATATAATTGAAATTGATTAAAATAAGATTATAGCCAGAGAACCCTGTGTATAGGCTGGAATTCCCATTTCATGAATTAATTATGACTGGACAGAAGGGAAACCACTCCTATTTGAAACTAGCTGTGGAGCTAGGGTATTTCATTTTTGCGGGACTGGAACTTTCATTACTAAGAGCTTCCTAATTTGTAAGGGATTCTTGATTTGAGAAGGAAATATAATTTTTTTAAAGTTATTTGATTCATAAAATATTTGTGGAAGATATATATATCCTTTTAGGGGTGATGGGCCAATGACACATGACACCCCACCAGATCAACTGAACCCCACTGAAGGGGTTATCATATCAATGGCACTGCTTATATTGAGCTGCAACATCACACACACTGTACATCTGGTTGGTGTGTGGATGGGGTGTAGGGGAGGAGGAGCCCAAGGTACATGCACAGCAAGGGCTTACTTGAGGACAGCATCACCACCTTCTCTTTTTTTGGATCAAGACATAGGAGGCAAGTAGAGGGGGGCTTCCTCAGGAGAAGCTCAAAGTAACAGGACACTAGTGCCATCAGCAGATTGAGTTTACATAGAAAGTCACTACTGCTGTCTCAGGTGGTGCTAGCCCAAGTGAGTACAATAATACTGCTGCCCTCAACTCAGACAGCTGTTGTGAATATGAATTAATTAATATTTGTGAAATAGTTGTATACTGCAGCAATTATTTCCAAGATAAAGTCCATGAGAAAATAATACTGTTGTCTTCGTGCTTAGCTCCCTTATTTTAGCTTTAGAGCCTGACTCACTCAGCCCAACAAAGCTGAGAGTGGCCATTTCAGACATAATTCTTCTTATCTCCTGTGGTCCTGAGCTACAGGATCATTTTCTTTGTGGATATGTTACAAGTGCAGCCTGATCACTCTAGGAGTTATGAGATGAGCATGTTTAGTAAGGACTCTGTCTTCAAAGATTTGGGGTGTTAAGCTCTATGAAATAAGTTCTAAGCAAGTGTAAACAGACATTTAACCTGGCCAGATATGGGTATATTTTCACAGAAATAGAAAAGGGCAGTCACACTTCCTTGGCATAAAAATCTTTCATCCTCCATCCAAGTTCCAAAGTCTGGTGTCTCTACAGCACTGAAAATAAGAGATCTCAAAAAAAATTAACAAGATTTTATTTAACCTCATTCTTGGAAACAGCAGAATCATTTGAGCTGATCTTTTGCCAAAAAATTGAGCCTTATGCAGATACTCAATAATGAAAATTGCAACCCAAGTAGTTAGAATTTGGTAGTATTTCACAACTGAAAACTGGGTCTTAGAATGTGGCATGTCAGACAACTTTAATAACAGTCAATCCTATCAATAGTTTAAGTAACAAAGAAATCTTTGCCCCCCTATACCATATAAAAAAGAAGTATCTGAAAAAGGCCAAGGTATATAAAACATGTTCATTTAACATTACATTAACTGACACATGCTACAGGCCCTTCTCAAGGCACTGAGATTCATTAAATCAAAGGTAATAGCAAAGTCCTATGCCTGATAATTTGTATCTTTAATATTTAATTTACTTTTTTCTGCATCACCTACTCTTATTGGTGTATAGTGCTGTGGTTTTATATTAAGCGAAAAACATGTATTAGTATACAGTCCCAAGGACTAGGCATCATGCTCTTATCTAACACCAAAGTTACGGTGCCAGCAATTTCAGTCTTATTATATCATTTGTTGCACAAATAGGCAGCAAAATATGGAGGTGGGGAAGAGTTCAAAAGTGTTCAACATTGGCCTAAATCTGCTCCTCTTGTCCTTGATGTCATTGATTTCAACAGTATCATCTTAAGATAAGTTTAGTATCTTGTGTTTGCATTATTGTTTATCTATAGAGAAAGATCATTTAACAGCTTAGGCTTGATGCTTATTTCTTCAGAATACCTATACAACTAAAAGCATTCACAGTATAAAAATGCAACATTTTGCTAATATGAAAGCACAGCTGACTTTTATGAACAATTATTATGCATCATATCATTAGAAATTATTATACTTTTTCAAATATATTTGTACAAGGCATGTGAGAAAAGTCAGGTCTTATATAGCATGTGCATTTCTTAAAAATATCTAAATATTCAATTGTTACAAACCCATCTGCAGAGGACCCTGGAGCCCTGAGTTTCTCAGCACTTCGCTGCCACAAGCCCCAAGGAACATAGCTCCCTATCCCAGCACTTCAGTTCCTCTGCCCTTACCCCAGAATCTGCAGCTATAGTGAAGGATCTCCACTGGCTCTGAGTTGCCCCTAATTTAAAGTTACGGAAAAAATATACATAAGTCCCCCTCTCTGTATAGACATTCAGCCTGAAATAACACTTTCCTAGAAATCACTCCTTCCACAGCAATCAGTAAGGAGACAAATGGCAAAAGGATTTATTACACAGGATGAAAAAAATTATGCAAATAAAACCAACCATAGGTTTCGACCCAGAAAATAAAACAAGTACAGATTCTTACCCTCTCATGTGGCTAGCCCTAGCTATCCATGAGCTTCCTTGCCAAAGTTCTAGAGGGCTGGCCTCCCTTTTGACTCTACTACTCCTGGTCTCTGGGGCCAAAGAACCCCCGAAGCCTGAATTCAAAGAAGAATATTTTAGAGCCTAGCTAGACTCTAAAAAGCCTGCAAGCCAGCCTCCCCAGTTAGCAGTATTTTAATACTCAGCAAAATCCTCCAGAAAATCCTGATATACCTGGGATACCTGGAGTAGGCTGCCTTGATGAACCATTATTCTCAGATGCCTTTGCTATTGTAGAGTTGATTCCTCCTCATAGTTCAACAATGCACAGGGGTGCCCATCCCACCAGTGGACCCTTCTGCTATTGCGAGTAGCAATTTTTCTGGCTTTAGAATACCATGGCAAGGGATAAATAATATTTCCACCCACTCCCCAAGTTCCCTGGCTATTCAATATCCAAACCCATAAATATGTGAATAGCTAGCATAACGTAGCCCATACAGTGAATAATCACATAAATGGAAACAGTATAACATCAGCTTTTCAACAAGACCACACATGCCATAACAGTAGAATAAAACACAAGAACATTATGACATGCTGCAAACCCCAAAACATAACAGGGTTTGTAACAGTAATATATTAGACAAATTAGCAATGTGTATTTATATTGCTGTGAATTTGCACCTATATTTTTAGGAAATATGGCTTACAAAAAAGAAGGTTACATAGCTGTGATTTAATTCCAGTGTATTTCCCCTGAAGAGTCATAGAATATGCTTTGGAATCTTCCAGAAAGCAGTAGTGCCTCTGGAATTCTAATCAAACATGAATTTGTAGACTATCATAAAAAATGAAGTGTCTGTATATCAAGGTGAAAAAGCAGTTCTATGTAAATGTGTACACAGCACCATCACATTAAAAAAATTAAAACATTACAAAGGCATGTTCATATTAGTCCCTTGTGGCCAAATACCAATTAACTTCTGTGGTGCCTCCTATTAGGTATGCAAAATCTAAAATGTAGCCATCCTCCTGGGGTGTGTAAGTAGGATTTCAGAATTTCATATTCATTGGTTTGGGCATCCCCCTGCTTAGTATACTGAAAGTTGTGAATCCCATTATTAGACACCAAACTTTCCCCATTCACTGTAAAGAGGAACTCAGGCATCTAACATGTATTTGTATTTTACTACCATGGCTGGGGGCTAAATGTGAGGTGTGCCAATATCTATTTCCCTTTGAAGATATGGACTCATGTTATTCCTTATATATTATTGTAACATCCTTTTGTATCCATGTGACAGCTATCTGCACTGATGAAGCATTCTGTATGTGGGGTTCTGGCATCAAGGCTAAATTCAGTGGGTGATTATTCTTTTGGATTGCCAGCCTGGTTAGTTTGGAGCCCTCTCTGCCCTGAAATTCAAAACATTTCCTTTCTCCCAGTATTTTTTTAAAGTTTTTTCCCCTCAAATTCATTTTTAAAAAGACTGTCATTTGTGCTGCTTTATAGATAGTTTCTATTGCTTCTTTTAGTTATCCATTTGGAATTCTGCTGAGCTTGATTTTTTTTAATTAATGGGAAATTGTTTTTATGATTGATTTTCAACATGCTGAGGGCATGTCTACACCGCCTCCATGCTGTGTCCAACAGCATCGTCACAAAGAACATCCTGCCCACTCATGCTCTATGCATGCCAACTTTTGAAAATGATGTAATGTGTCTGATTTAGAGTGGCACTTAGTCTGTGCTTAATGATGCTCTTAAGCTCTTTGTCTTAATAATAGTTGTACCTATAAGATAGTCTGGGTGCATTTGACTCTGTCTCAGTGCAGAGGGCTGGACTAAAGGGACTTTTGAGATTCCTTCAAAACTTACATTTCTACTATTTTAAATTTACTATCATTAATATTAATATCATCATCATCATTGTCATCATCATCATCACAGTATTGGAAGCCAAATAAGAAACTGTTACAACACAAAGGAAGCACAAGAAGAATAGCAAGAAACCAATGTAGCTGCACAAGATGCTTCTCAGATTCCTCAAATGGACAAGGAAAGCATACAGCCAATGGAAAAATGGGCAGGTCACCAAGGAAGCTTTCAGGAAATAGCCAGAACCTGCAGGGATGGAATCAGAAAGCAAAAGTAAAAAAATAATGAGCTTCACCTGGCAAGGGAGGCTAAAGACAAGAGGTTCAAAAGTATGTTGGCTAGGTGGATGGACAACTGGCTCAATAACTATAAGCAAAGAATAATTATAAATGAATCCATGTCAGAATGGCAGGAGGTTTTAAGTAGAGTCCCACAGAGGTCTTCCTGGGCCCAGTACTGTTCAATGTGTTTATTCGTGATTTGGATTCTGGCTTATAAGGCTTTTTGAGCAAAGTTGCAGACTACATGAAAATGGGAAGGATTGCAAATATGTTGGAAGATGGAATCTTGACAGATTGGAAAGCTGGGCTGAAGCTAACAGGATGAAGTTAAATACAGGCAACTTCAAGGTGCTACACCTCAGAAAGAATATTCAAAAACATAAACAGAAAATGGGTGACACCTGGCAGCATTTTAGAGAAGCATCTGGGAGTCTTGGTACATCACAGACTCAGTGCGAGTCTGTAGTATGATGCAGTTGAACAAAAGGCAAATGCAGGCTTCAGATGTATCAAGAGAAGCATTAAGTACAAAGCATGGGAGGTGATATTGCCTCTCTACTTGGCACTGGTTAGGCCTCATTTAAGGTATTGTATACAATTTTGGGCTTTGCATTTTAAAATGTATATAGAGAAGTTAGAGAGGCAGGCCAAAAAATGATAAAGAGCTTGGAAAGCAAGGAATACAAGGAGAGGTCGAAGGAGCTAGGTATGTTCAGCTACCCAAAACCTTAAAGGCTGCCATAAAGAAGAAGGAAAATACCTTTTCTCTCTTGCTGCAAATGCTAGGGCAGGGAACAATAGCCTGAAGTTATGACCAAGTAGATTTGGACTGAATAATAGGAAAAACTCTTTCACTGTTTGAACAGTGAGGTAGAATATACTGCCTAGGGAAGGTGCTGAATTTCCATCATCAGAGGTGTTCAAGAAGAGGCTGGACAGCCTCTGCTCAGGGAATGATCTAGGTGTAGTTCTAGTCTTTGTTCTAGTATGGATATTTTCCATGTTTCTAGGCTTTGCTACTTGCTGTATACTTTTCTCTGCTGCTGTGTGTGTCAGGGATTTTCCTTTTTAAAGCCAGGCTCAGTGGCACTAGGTGTTGGCTGCAACCAAAGCTAGGGATTTTGACTGACATATGCCAGTGCTCCTGCTGGGATTTAAACACCTGCAAGAGGCAAGGACTGTCTCTAATGTTTTTTTTACAGTGCCCAGCATAATTAGGCCTCCAGATGTTACTGTAATTTTAATAGTGATAATCATCTCATTATTTTTCTAATATTACATATTCAGAAAGAAAACAAGTATGTTCTACAAATTGGAAAAAAAATTAGGCCAGGGGTCAGAAACCTATGGGCCACAGACTAGATCTGGACCACAGTGAGATTTGATCTGGCCCATGAAAGAGGCTGATTAGACCTGCTAAGGTCCAGTCTAGCCTGAAGGATTTTTGTCACATAACTGAACCATGTTATCCATCCTGTGAGCAGTGTTTCTGTCATTCTGGGACATAGGCAGCCAGGTATGGGGCTATGCAGGGATCAAGGCATCGACTAGGGCTGGTATAGATAAGTAGAATCAGAGGCTGAACTTGGTCAGGAAGCCAAGAGATCAATCCAGGAGCCCAATCCATAGACAAGCTGAGTCAAGAAGCTTGGCGGTCAGACAGTCTGACCTTCCAGGATGAGCTGAATCAAGAAGCCAAGAGATCAAACAGAGGGCAAATCCAATGAGCAAGCCAGAGGGAGCTGTGAAGAAGTCTTGGATCAAGTTACAGTTTTGCTTATACACTTTCTGATCCAGGTTTGGGGTTTATATGTGGGAAGCAGACAAGCAGCCAGCCACTTCAGTGGCAGAGGGTACATGAAGAATTAGGTCCTGTGGGAGGCTTCACACCATCTTCAACCTGCCTAGGTGGCTAGGTCAAGGCTCAAGGTTCAAAGCTACAGCCTGACAGTTTCTCTCTATTGCAGAGCCTGCTAGTCCACCATATCTGTGCTTACCATGGTCCCAAGGGGAATGGGAATCAGCGCTCAAGGTAAGTGCAGGCAGTTGTCTGCTCCAGGGGGTGGAGATTTACAGCCTGAATTGAAGGGTTGAGTTGTAAAGGGTGGTCCATGTCAGCAAGAGGTTGCTGACCCTTGTCTTAGACTGTAATCTTGCAAGGAGATCCACACAAGTCCACTTTTGGCCGTACACACAATTCTATTGACTCAGTGGTGACAGCATTCAGAAAAAAATGTTATCAGATTCACTTTATATGTATACAACACAAAGACTCTCTTCTTATGTTTTTCATATAGTAGTCATGGTTAAAAGTGCATTAATAAAATAAAATATATTTTGTTCTTCAGGATATTTGATTATATTTATTGTTATATAGTAGCATTGGTGAAAAGGGCATACAAAAATAAAAATAATATTTTGTATTTCAGGATATTAAATGGCAGTACACATTTTCAGAATAAAATAGGAATATATCCTGAAGCCAATGCTCAGATAAAAACAAGAAACTGCAATGTAATACATGTAAAAAGTAATGAGGAAACCACACCAAATAGTGTATACTTCAATGGAAAACAGTTCTCTTGAGAAGAAATTTTTACAGAGCTCTTGAATGATTTATTCAAATGGTATTTCACTAGTGGTTGTTTATTAAAGTGGGTCAAGAACACATATGTTCATAACAAACATAGAAATTATGCTAAGTTTTAAGGCTCTGATAAACTCCGAAGAGCCAGACAAATTTAGGATTAAGGCTTTAGTTGTGTCCGCAGCACATTCCCCCTGTGTCTCTGTAATTGCAGGATTGCAGTTGCTGGAAATCAATGCTTTTATGTTATGAGTTAAAGATTAATTGGAAGTCTTATCTTTGATTTTTTTTTATTTTCTTGTGTTAAAGTCAAATCATAAAATGACATTAATGTGGGCTTTTTCCCCTATACTAATTTCCTGCTATTAATGTTAGTTAAAAGAAAGTAACTGCTCAGAGGGGGACCCTTTAAAAATCTATTCTGTAAATCCTCAGTTGAGATATACATTGACTCCCACATACTGAATTCAGTGGAATTTGGATCTGGAAACTGAAAATATCAGCATTTGGGGATTTTGGATAGGAAAACGCTTTTAGATTCTATGGTGGTAACCATGAGTTAGGTACAGAGACCGACAAATTATGCCATTTTGACTCATGCTTAGTAGTACCATTATTCATGCATTCATGTCTAGCTAAAGGCAATATGACTTCTCACAACAGGTCTACTCAGTATTAGTAAAAGTAGCAGAATTTGGTCCAAGGTGTCTTTTATCCAGTTTTAACCAGCATATAACATTGTTTTGTGTATGTTTAACAAATTCAAATTGGAATTGAAAAGCTTTCTGTTTTCTCTTCTGCCTGGCTTTAGATTTTATTGATAGTGTCAGTTGTTACCAGGAAACAAAATTCAGATTGTGGCAGAATACATTTTTTATACCTTTGTAATATTGCAATCCATTTGCTTGCAGTCTTGAAATATGCATATGCATGTTGTTCATCTGAATTTTTTTTTTTTTTTTAGAACACGAATATAATTTCTAGAGAATCTGTTCTGTTGTGGCTGTTGTTTTTGTTTGTTGGTTTAAGGAGTCTTCAGCCCAGGTACAAGACACATGTGGTAACATATTGGTAAGTGAAGGGTTTTATGCTTAGAGATCCTCAAATTAACATATTTCCCTGCCATACCAGCTTAACTAAATTTAATTGTGCTATATTTATCTAGCTGTGTAATTATCTCTCAGCTACAATGGATCATCACTGTTTAATTAAAATTGAGACTAATTCATTGCTCTAATTATTGTTTGTATGAAAGACTTTTTCTTGAGAAAACCTTTTTAATGAGGTAGAATAAATTATGTAATATTTCACCTTTGGAAGGGTGCTTTTAATTGTTAGTTTAATGATCACTAGCAAAAACTAAAGAAGCAATTGTTACTATTAATTAGTACTTTAATATATTGGCACCTGTTCATCCCAGCACAGTTTCCCATTTCCATGACATGGGAATGAGAACTTGGAAATATGTGATTATCAAGTGAATATTTGCATGGCTTATGATGGGTTACTTGCCATTAAGTTAGATCAAAAGAGGGCTAGGAGGGTAGTTAAGGAAACAGAATCATAAGACCCTACATATGGAGTATCCTAACGATCAGTCAAACACAATAGCTAGAATAGCATCTGCAGAGATGTCCCCTTAGCCCCAACACTGATTACATAGTTATTTTGTCAAGGGTGAGAGTCTGAAAATCAAATTACAATGTTTAATTAAGAGCTGCTGTGTAGAAAGGGAAGTGTGGAAATTGTCATGTGACTGTAGGATAACATAGAGCTGAGTACTATTTTATCTCTAAGCACCTAAATGGCACTTGTATAGCCCTGTATGTGCCATTTTTTTGTCCTTACATGAATTTAAGATTTTATTACCATGTCTGGTAGATTAGCATCATCTAGCTGGTATGTATCTTCCACCCTTTAGCCTAGCAGGACCATCAGGTGGATTGTAGGGCCCCTCACCCATGCAGAGTTTGAATCTGCATCTCTTACTTCCTAACAGAGTGCCCTAAATGCCCAGAGATGGGCTAAGCATTGCCCAGGGTAATCCCCAGATCACCTCTTGAATCTGCCTATTAAGGGAAGAGGAAGAGCCCTCCTTTTTCTTCTCTTCCATCTTCTCTGTCATAATTTTTCTCTTGCACAGAGGCTGGCCAAACCTAGTGCACTCCTCTGTTCATGCATGGAGGGGAAGTGCAGGTGAAGAGCTGCTAGGTGCAAACCAAGTACAAATCAAGCACTACTCTTATATATGCGCTGCATGGGCACAAAAAGGTAAAATAGGATTTGGCCCGTAGACTGACTTCAAACCAGGGTCTGGTTCAAGGAAGTTTTAAGGTGGTCCCTAAGAAAAAGGAAGCTGGGATGGGGGGCAAATGCACATGTGAAATCTTGTCTTTCTAAGAGCTAATAGGTAATGCCAAGACTGGGTATATGCATATAGATCTCCTTGTTGTCTAAATCCATTTTTGTTAGTGCTGTGCATCTTTTGGTGAATAAAACTAAAAATAGTAATGTCAAACATCCACATCAGATGTTTCTCATAGTCCATTATTTCCTTCTCTTCTGAAGATGGCATGCCTACTTATATTTCCTTCTGGAGTAAACAAGGTTTGTGAGTGCTCAGCAGCTCTGAAAATTAGGCTATTTACTTTAGCACTCATTTTTGGAAATATTGACCTAAAGTTTACAGACACAAACTTTAGCTTTTCTACTTCCTGTCCTTTTACTGCTTACATTTGTAACATTAATGATGATTGAGGCCTGATCCAAAAGCCATTTACTTCCATGGATGTTAGATTCTGGCCTTGGTTTGGATTTTGCATTTAACACTGTCTAGAACCCCAGGCTTTTCTTTCATCCCAACTACCAAATGATTTTTACTTGGCAAATAAATGTTCAAAACATGTAAGTAAATTCACTGAATAATCAGTTTGCTTGACACTAGGTGGCAGACAAAACAACCATGAAGCTCCTGTAGTGAACTAACCTGTGCTGAAGTAGTTTGGTGTAGTTCCTTCTGTTTAATTTCTCCAAGAATGGTGAGTAGCAATGGTGAGCAGTCATATTGCTTTGCAAACCATCTGGCTATACTTAAAATGTAGGTGCAAGTCCTTTATTTTTAGAAAGGTTTTTCCAGTTACTTCAGGAAGTTCATCTGTTTTTCAGTGCTATCTCTTGCCTTATGGAGACTCACAGGTTTTGTCAAGACTAGGGTAAAAGGTGTTTTCTTAGGAAGTGTTGAATAACACATTCTAAGTAACATATTTGAAAATGCACCTTGTTTTTAATACATGTTAAACTGATTAAGAATCAGTACAGCACAGGTTTTAACAAACAGGTTTAGCACATGCTACTTCTAACATTAAGTCTTCCAATGTGTTATTTAGAACCACTTAACTACCACGTTCTAGCTGCATATTTTAAAATCACAGCCTAGGCAAAATAATAAATACAAATCTTCAGTTCTAGGAAATGCGGCATTTAACTTTTATATATTTTCTAGGGAAGGATTTTTGTTGCTGGGTCCAGAAAGAGACATTGACTTGCTTATATAATACATACACTCCCCGCTCCCCACAGGGATTTCACCTGGTTTATACTCATTTTTTATGAGTATAAACAATATGAGCAAAATTGAATTATAGACATGTCTTCCCCCTTCCCCCCCCAGTATTGAAAGTTATGACAACACTGATTAAGGCCTCATACAAATATTCAGTTTTTCCTAGAAGAGTTGCTGTTCTCTCAGGAGAAATTACAAGTATATGGATGTTCAGCCTTTATCTCCCAGGGTAAACATGGCTACTACAGGAGAAAAATAACTTGGGAACAATCAGAGTTAAATTACTTGCAGGACAGTGTCTCCTGGGAGAGCAAATGTCTGTATGTGCCATGGCTTCTGTCAGGAAAAACTGTAGTCCTTCAGCATCCTCCAGTATTTTCATCCTACTCCTGTCTCAGGAGACAGAGGGTGTTTCTACATGAGATGCTTTAATACACAGTAGCATAGTTTACTGCTCAGTAAGTATGCACATCTATTCATGCACATGCTTACTGAATAGTAAAAAATCGCTACTCACAAGTAAATTTACTACCTGCAAATGCAAGTAGCAAATTTACTCATGAGTAGTTACTGCACAGTAATGCACACATAAATGCCATTGGGGAGCAGATTTGCTCCCAGTTAGCCCCACCACTAGGGGCCCAACCTGAGGCTAGCCCCAGGGCTCTGGGCTTGAGAGCCTCTCCTACTTCAGGATTTGGTTGGCTCTCTGGCAGCCCCAGCATCAGGCCCTTAGAAGCCTGCAGGCACTCAGAGCCCTGGGTCACAAGAAGGTAGCCTGAGGCCACTCCAGGCCCCTGTATCCCCTTGTGCAGGACACAGGCCAGCTGTACCAGCCTGTCTGCACCCCAGCACTGCTGCCTGGCACTGCAATACTGTGAAGCTGTCATAGCCGCACTGTCCAGGCCTACAGGCTACTCCAGGCTCCTGCCAGGTCTGGCAGCACCCAGACCTAGCTGCAGGCAGCTCCTGGCCACCAGGACCAGCTCCACTGGCCGCAGCCCACCCCCAGAAGCCTTCATGGAGCCTGCAGGTCTTGTGGGGCATTGCCTCACCATGTGGCTGCCAGTCCTGTGCTGTGCCCCTGTGCTGGGTGCTACAGGCAGCTGCCCAGGCCTGGCAGCACAGGGAGGCACAGAGAGCTGATGGAGGCACAGAAAGCTGATCCAGAAGCCCTGATGGTTTCATTGCCCATGCCACACCCTGCCTCCTGGGGTTACAACTGGTCACAGGAGGAGACTAGTGACCTTGTGGTGCTATGCAGTGAGATGGCTGTGCAGCAGCAATTCACAAAGGGTGGGTGCTCCAACATTCATTTCTTTGGGGCACTGTCAGGCTGGATGCAGAAGTGCAGGCACAAGTGATCAGCATGGCAGTGCTGCATAAAGGTCAAGGTCTTGTGGGCATTCCATCACAGATGGCCTTTTGTGCGGCACTACTGCCATGCGTGCCTCCACTCTGCTATCTGGACAGCTATTGCCTGGAAGATGTTCTTAGCATGGCGGCCTGCTTTGAACTGTCAAAGCATGTCCTACCAAAGGGCCAGAAGGACAGCCACCTCATTTGCCCTCCAGATGGGCTCCAGGTGCCAGCTCTGAGCAGGCTCCTCTGCCTAGGTCCTTCCACTTCCTTCACTAGCAGGAATCCTGGTGTCCCCTATTTAAAAACTGCAAATTCTCTGATAAAAAAATCTAAAATTTACTCTTTAAAAGACTCCAAAATCCATGTTCTTGCATTATTAAAACAAAATACAACTATCTCTGTCTCTCTCTCTCTCCATATATATATACAGGGTCTTCATAAAGTCCTTGTGCACTTTTAAACTTTAATAACTTAGGTTGTAGGTATGATAGAAACAATCTGTGAATGGCATTTAAAAGCAAATTTATTAAAGTTTTAGGACAAGTAGTGTACACAATGATAGACTTCATAAGTAATAACAAATTTATTCTTAAATAAGATGGAGCTCCGTGCCACTACGCTCTGAGTGTACGACAGTTCCTAAATGACATTTTCCCAGAGAAGTGGATAGGCAGAGGTGGACCAATTGCTTGGCCACCTTGTTCACCTGACCTGTCACTGTTGGACTTCTTTTTATGGGGACATGTTAAAAGTGTAGTTTACTTGTCAAAAACATGTTCTTTGGTGGAGCTTAGGACTAGGATCACCAATGCAATTAGTGCAGTAACTCAAGAGCAACTGGGAAACATTTTCAAGGAATTGGAAGATTGGATTGAGCACTGTATCACGATGGATGGTGGTTATGTTGAAGTCTAGCATTGTGTACTCTAGTTGTTCTAAAACTTTAATACATTTGCTTTTAAATGCTGTTTACAGATTGTTTCTATCATACCTACAACCTAAGTTATTAAAGTTTAAACATGCACAAGGACTTTATGAAGACCCTGTACACATATACATATATATACAGAGAGAGAGAGAGAGAGAGAGATCAGTTGGGCAATGTTTTGTTGATAGCTTTAAAATTTTAAAGCAATTTGAAAGCCTACCAGTGTCTCTATCAACATAATAAAATAAATTCTAAATATCTATATGTTTTGATGTTTGCTTTTGGCTTTCTTATCCTAGAAAAAATAGAGCTCCTCCTGACCCCTTCACTAACCAGGATGTGGGGACAGCTGCCCCTGCAGCCACAGCTCCTGTCAGCAGGTCTCATCTTGTCTGGTAGGTGGGCATACTGGCTGTGTTACGGGGAGATGTGAGGTTTGCAGGAGGGGTGTGGGAAGAGGTGTGGGGGGTATAGGAGGATGTGGGTTGGTGTGGGGTGTGTGGGTGGTGTGGATTTTGCAGGAGGGGGTGTGGGTGGGTGTGCGGGTGGTGTAGGATTTGCAGGAGGGGGATGGGGGATGTTGGGTGGTGTGGGGGGCTATCAGGTTTGTGAGGGGGCCACCACACACACCCCCCTCCAAACCCTGTGACAGCAGCTGGGCCATGCCGGCAGAAGCACTGGTGGATCTGCAGTCTGTGCAGAGAGAATGGGCCCAGAGGGACCCAACCCAGCTTGGCCTGCCATGGCCTGCTACCATGCCTTTGCACAGTACCAGGAGTTGCAGCTCTAGGAAGTACAGCTCCTGTCCAAAGATGCACACTAGCTGCATGGGCCAGGCCAGGGTGCATTGGGCTGGCTGGGCATGTTCTCAATGAGGGTCAGGCAGTGATGTGCCATGTCCTGCTGTAGGCACAGCTGCATGGCCATGCATCACCACCAGATCCTCATGGAGAATGCATCCGGCTGGCCTGAGATGACCTGGCCTGGCCGGTCCAGCTAGCATGAGCCAGTGGACAGGAGCCATGCATCCAAGAGCCATGCCTCCTGGTCCTGTGCAAGGGCATGCTACTGGGGTGTGCCATGCCAGGTCAGGTCAGGTCGCACCAGACCTCATCTCCCTGTACAGACCACAGGTCTTGTATGTTGATGCTGGCATAGCCCGGTTGGAGTCACAGCAGGTGGGGATGGGCATGTGGTGCTCATGCAACCATTTTTTTTTTGATACACCCATTTTTTTTTTGATACATGGATTTCCAGGTATCAAATTTAGAGTCAGTGCTATAAATATGCAGTGCAGGGAACAGTTTTTTGTTTCCAGCGTGTCTCTTGCAGCATCTCAAACTGCTTTGAGATGCTGCAAGAGGCACGTGTGGGCTCATCTGGACATGCCCCATGAGAGCAATTTTACTCCAAGAAAAAATATATGTAAAAATGTGAAATCCTGTCTCTATTGAAATCAATAGGAGATTTGCCTTTGGTTTCAACAGGACAAGAATTATACTGCTAAAACACTACAATGTGATTAAGGGGCTGAGTTCAAATTTTATTCATATTTACTTAATCATATTTATTTTAGAGAGGGCATAGTAAAGACTGAAGACAGAAGTGGATCATATAGTTTTAATTTATAACTTGTAATGTATTCTTAATTTCATTTGAAAAAATCTGTTCTTCCCACTTAACACAAGCAATATGTTCCATTAGTTTTCATACTCTTCATATTCATACTCTTCTTTGGTTTCTCAAACACTTGTCCCTTATAAAAAGCAAGGATGTGTTTTAAAGATACAAAACACTCCATCAGAAATATATGTTCCATTTTGTATAAGTCATTCACTATCTTTTATGTATTTGTTGCATGTTTCATGCTTTAACTGTAATTTACTATATAAAGCTTTATCTGCTGTTAAATACATGCACAATAATTGAGAGATAAGGCTTCTGTTCCTGGCTTTGCTGCAAATTTTCTCTGTGACCACAGACAAGCCAGTTATAGCCTTAGCTTTGTTTTATTATATATGAAATAGTTACCTTCTCTAGGGAAGTAGTAAGGTTTAACTTATTACTGTTTCACAAATGCTTTGAGATCCTAGTAGGCACTACATAAGTGCAAAATACTATTCACAGAAGTTGGCATGGAAGGACATAAAGTTAATATAAATTTTGTTTATGTAAACATATGTCAAAATTGGCAAATTTTATGGATATAGGTAATTTTCTAGCTTCTACTGGATATATTCCCCAGAATGCAAAACAATAAGTTTCAAACTTTGGTGCCTAAATAGATGGCCTGAATTTTTAGGAGTGCTGAGCAGGCACATGCTTGCAATTCAGAAAGCAAACAAAAGGCCTTATTATTCAACAGAGAGTTTTGCCTAATAAACACTTGTAAGACTAAGCCTGACATTTCTAGACTTGTCATTGTAAAGTTAACTTTTGAATGTAAACAGGGTTAGTATAGTATACTTCCCAGTTGGCCCGCAGATGAGCAGCAATGATAATTGAATTTCTATAAAGCCTTTCTAGCCAAGTTACATGTGGACTTCATGACCAAACCAAAAAAAAAAAAAAAAATACTTACATAATTTGTACAGTCCTTGCTTTCCTCCACATCCTTTTGAAGTTAGTGGAATATTTACCTGTGGAAAGACAAAGTTTGTTGCTAGCTAATCATTAAATATGTTAGACTAACATGACTGGCATTTCATAGAATCATAGAAGTAGGGTTGGAAGGGACCTTTTAGATCTTCAAGTCCACCCCCCTGCCCGGGCAGGAGGAAAACTGGGCTCAATTGACCCCAGTCAGGTAGGCATCAAGCCACTTCTTAAAGACCCCCAGGGTAGGAGCCAGCACCACTTCCCTTGGAAGTTGGTTCCAGATCCTAGCTGCCCTGACTGTGAAGTAGTTCTTACAGATGTCTAATTTAAAGCTACTTTTCAACAACTTGTGGCCGTTATTCTTTGTTATCTCAGGGGGTGCTAGGGGAAACAAGGTCTCTCCCAAACCCTTCTGGTCCCCCCTAGTGAGTTTATAGACGGTCACCAGGTCCCCCCTCAGCCTTCTCTTGTGAAGGCTGAACAGGTTCAGGTCCCGTAGCCTCTCATTGTAGGGTCTGCCCTGCTGTGCCCGGATCATGCGGGTGGCCCTCCTCTGGACCCTCTCAATGTTGTCCACATCCCTCTTGAAGTGGGGTGCCCAGAACTGGACACAGTACTCCAGCTGTGGCCTGGCCAGTGTCGCGTAGAGGGGGCGGATCACCTCCTTGGACCTACTTGAGATGCACCTGTGGATGCAC
>NW_005842003.1:1476545-1480009 GCF_000455745.1 Alligator sinensis
ATCATAAAAGGCAATCAGGTTGGTCTGACATGACCTGCCCCTAATGAAACCGTGCTGGTTGCCCTTGAGCATCATCCCTGATGCTGGCCCATCACAGATGTGCTCCTTGATGATCTTCTCAAAGAGTTTCCCCAGGATTGAGGTAAGACTGACGGGCCTATAGTTGCCAGGGTCCTCCCTTCTCCCTTTTTTAAAGATGGGGACCATATTGGCTATCTTCCAAAAATCTGGCACCTGGCCGGAGCACCACGAGCGCTTGTATATCCATGCCAAGGACCCTGCAATAACCCCTGCTAGCTCCCTCAATACCTTGGGGTGGAGAGCATCTGGACCTGCTGATTTGAACATGTCCAGCCCCTCCAGAAGCACTGTAAGCCAGTCCTCCTCAACCTTAGGTCTGGAGGCGTTCCCCTTGAGTCCGTCTTGAATCACGGTGGGGGCGCCCCGGGACCTGCACAAGAAAATGGAGGTGAAGAATTTGTTAAAGATGTCTGCTTTCTCCTCTGGAGCAACTACCAGATTGCCCAGCGCATCTTGCAGGGGTCCCACGTTTCCCGGTGCCTTCTTCATCCTCCCTATATATTTGAAAAAGGATCTTGGACGCTAGTTCTAGCTGTCTGTCTGCCTTAGCTTTCCTAACAGCCCCCCCTACAGGCCCAAGCAGTGGAGGTATACTCTAGAAACAATGACCAGCTTACATAATATTGTACATAAAGTCTGTACATCACAAAGTCATCCCTCTGATATAAAATTTGCCAATTTTGACATATGGCTGGACGCGTTCAAGTCAGTGGGTCCGGATGCTCTCCACCCCAGGGTGCTGAAGGAGCTAACTGGGGTTATTGCAGGGCCCCTGGCACAGCTCTACGAGTGATTGTGGTGCTTGGGCCAGGTGCCAGACGATTGGAAGGTAGCTAATGTGGTCCCCATCTTCAAGAAAGGGAAAAGGGAGGACCTGGGCAACTATAGGCCTGTCAGTCTTACCTCAATCCTGGGGAAACTCTTTGAGAAGATCATCAAGGAGCACATTTGTGATGGGCCGGCATCAGAAATGATGCTCAGGGGCAATCAGCATGGATTTATTAGGGGGAGATCATGTCAGACCAACCTGATTGCCTTTTATGATCAGGTCACAAAGGCCATGGACGCAGGTGTCGCGGTGGATGTAGTCTTTCTGGACTTCAGCAAGGCCTTTGACACCGTCTCTCACCCCATCCTAATTAATAAACTAGGCGACTGTGGCATAGACGCCTACACGGTGGTGGGTAGTGGAGTCCCCCAGGGCTCGGTCCTGGGGCCTGCGCTGTTCAATTTCTTCATCAGCGATCTTGATGTTGGGGTGGAAAGCAACCTGTTTAAATTCGCTGATGACACCAAAATTTGGGGGGAGGTGAGCACGCTAGCAGGGAGAGAGAGATTGCAGAAGGATCTGGATAGGTTACAGGGGTGGGCAAACAGGAACAGGATGTGTTTCAATACGGACAAGTGCAGGGTGCTGCACTTGGGTAGTAGGAACCAGCAGCACACTTATACGATGGGGAGCTCCCTACTTGAGAGCACGGAGGCGGAAAGGGATCTTGGTGTCATTATTGACTCCAAGATGAACATGGGCCGACAATGCGAGGTCATGGTTGGCAGGGCTAACCGGACCTTGTCGTGCATCCACAGGTGCATCTCGAGTAGAGCCAGGGAGGTGATCCTCCCCCTCTATGCGACGCTGGTCAGGCCGCAGCTGGAGTATTGTGTCCAGTTCTGTGCGCCCCATTTCAGGAGGGATGTGGACAACATGGAGAGGGTCCAGAGGAGGGCCACCCGCATGATCCGGGGACAACAGGGCAGACCCTACAGTGAGAGACTGCGGGACTTGAACCTATTCAGCCTCCACAAGAGAAGGCTGAGGGGGGACCTGGTGACCGTCTATAAACTCACTAGGGGGAACCAGAAGGGTTTGGGGGAGACGCTGTTTCCCCTAGCCCCCGCTGGCATAACAAGGAGTAATGGGCACAAGTTGATGGAGAGGAGGTACAGATTGGACATCCGGAAAAACTACTTCACAGTTAGGGCGGCTAGGAGCTGGAACCAACTTCCAAGGGAGGTGGTGCTGGCCCCTACCCTGGGGATCTTTAAGAAGAGGCTGGATACTTACCTGGCTGGACTCATTTGAGTCCCGTTTTTGTTTTTAGGGTTTGTGTTTTTTTTTGGGTTGTTCTCCCGCCCTGGCGGGGGGTTGGGCTAGAAGATCTATTAGGTCCCTTCCGACCCTAAAACTATGAAACTATGAAACTATATGTTTACATAAACATATGTCTACTTACTACTTACTGCTACCTACTGCTTACTACTTCCCTAGAGGAATACTCTTCTTTGGAGTTAACCTCCCCTTCCACCAGGTGTATGCTGCCTTTTTGGCAAACAGACATTCCCGGACGTCCTTGGTAACAAATAAAAATCAGTATAAGATCATGAAGGAAAACTAAAACCCTAAAAATATTTTCACATCTTTCACTTTTAACTATTTAAGAACTAAGAATTTTAGCCTCATTGGCTAAGCACAGACAGTCAAAACAATTGGACTCACATTTGCTTTTGATTCAGGACACTATAGTATGCTTTTCTGGTACATAGCCAGCATGGACTGTGTGTTTGCTTCCTCTTCCTGCTTCCCTTCAGGCCTCTGGGATTTGCAGCCCAGAATCACAGCAGCAGGACTCTCCAGGGTTGCTTATCACTCCCTCTTCCTGCTTCCAGGTACCTCTGGGATTTGTAGTCCACAGTCATAGCCAGCAGTGAGTTTCAGTAAGTTTAGCAGCAGGGCAGCGCTGTACTTGGTGGAAGGTGGGTTTAACCCCCCTCCCTGGCCACAGTTTGCTGTGGGTGCAGTCCCTACCTCCCCTCTCCTCCCACCCCTCCCCCTCCCTTGCAACCCTTCTCTGCTGGAGCAGAAAACCCAGGCCAGTCCAGCTCTGAAAAGCATGTTGGAATTCTGGGGGACTATGATTTAACTTGAACCAGGAAGGGGTCTGGGACAGAAATGTCATAAACCAGTCATAAACTGATACTGCATTCAACCAGGTTTATCTTAAACCAGTTTCAGGAACTTTGAAATTGGTTTATGTGTACTGAACTTATGTTCAGTCACTTATCTGTTACAGGTTTAAACCGGTTTCTGATCACTTAAACCAGTGCGTGTGTAACTTCTGTCCCTAGCCATGAAGCTGATGTGGCTTTATCCAATGGAACTGAACGTACTTTTCAATCTTGACAGTCTATTCATTTGAAATGATGTTGCACTGGAAAAAGTCTACAATTATTGAATATACCAGTAATTTTTTTGACCCTCAGATAGTCTTTTGAATACTGATAACAGAGGTGTCTGTTTCTTCCTGATATTATAAATGCCAATAACTGGGATGTCTTTAAAAGTGTACATCACAGTGCTATGTCATAAGGATTGGATTCCTGCT
>NW_005842003.1:1480040-1498307 GCF_000455745.1 Alligator sinensis
TTGCAGGACCTGAGTTTTTCCATGTGTATGTATTTGTAAATTTAGCCACAGGTGCAATTCACTTTAATAATGCTGCATCTGTAATCTTCCCAACCAAGATGACTTTTCACAATTTACTCTTCTGTGCTTCTGTTGCCAGCAATGCCATTGTCTGCCACAGGCTTTCTTTACAGACTGCACTATCCTATTGCGTTCATTTGATTTCTAAGTGGAGGTGTTATTAATGGATTTCCTAGGTAGTTACTATAAAAACAATTTGTCTTGTTGGCAGCATCAGATACTCAGAAAGTCTTATGTACTCGTCTTTGTTTTGCAGATAATCTTTTTTGGCACTTAAATATCACAGGGATGACTTTGTGATGTACAGACTGTATGTACAATATTATGCAAGCTGGTCATTATTTCTAGGTGCTAGGACTGTGTGCAGATACTGGCATTTGGCTATAGTGAGTAGATTAAAAAAAACAATCCTCCTTTGACAGAAAGCTACTAAATACAGTTTTAGAGCCAAAGAGAGAGAGAGAGAAACAAAAAAAGAAAAAGAAAAAAGGAAAGAACCTCCCTCAAAATAATTCAACAGCATAATACTCAACAGCCTGACGATACTTGGAAATTAAATGTATTTCTTTTTTCTTGACTGAAACCCAATGTGGTTTGAAGAATAGAAACACGAGATTTGGTTACATTTCTTTTTTTGTTTTCTTTTGTTTTAAACAATGAAATTTTAAAAATGGAAGAGCTTACTTTTAGAAATCATATAGCCACTGAATGCAAAATAAAAAGAAGGAAGTAGATTTGATTTTTAAACACCAATGTAAGCTTTTAGTGTAGGGTATTCTAATTTCATAGTACATCTTTGAAAAGTATTTTTATGAATGTTGATGTGAAAGACAGTGATTTATTATGGCCTTGTTGCAGCAAGGAAGTTAAGCATATGCCTAACTTTATATACATGAATAGTTCTTTTGAGCCTGTTTGGTGTTCAAGTGCATTCCAGTAGTATTTTAAGTGATCATGAAGGAAAGCAACAAAAAGAGGCAAAAATGTCTGGAAGATGCAACAATATCTGCAACACTCACAGAAAATATTCAAAACTGGAGAAGCTGAATGTCAAATATGTCAGAACACGAGATACTCTGAAGCTTTTCAAAGCAGGTGAAAGTGATGTACAGTGTAAAAAATGAAAATTCAGAGAAAGTGAAAAACCGATGAAAGAAAAACAAACCAGAGCCACAGAGAAGGTAAGGTGATGGAAGCCACCAGGTCTAAAGCACATTTGAAGAAAGTGGTCTGAACTGCACTACAACTGGTATTTGCCACTGTAGTGGAGCCTCTGCCCCATTATGAAGGGGGAGAGGGAGCCCAGTGTCAGATGATGGGCCTAACCCCTGAAACAGATTTACAGGCTAAAAAAAGACATTCAAAAAGCCTGAGATTGAAGTGATTCAATGTTTGCAGGTTAGTCTAACCTGGCTAAGCCTTTTTGTAACCAGACAGACATACCAGAAATACAGGCACATGCCTGTAGTGGCTCAGGGTAGAGAAGCCTTCCCTTCCCTTCCACAATGCTGAGCGGAGGGGGGCATGGCCAGGCCTCAGCAGGATGCTGTGATTAGGGAGAGTTTCCCCACTCCTGACCAGCCCAGCAGGGAATGTTTATCACTTCAAACTCAGGGTTTATCACCCCATTAAGAAAACAGAAGGACATTACCAGCTATCTGTTGATTCTGCCTTTGTCTGGGTGCCACAGCTTGGAGGTAGCCAGCATGTGGTCTGCTAGCTAACGTTGAGGTGTCTGTGAGGGATGGGGGAATACTTGCCTAGCGGGTGGGGAGGGGAAGCAGAAGCTGAGCAGACACCTGCAGAGACTGCCAAGCTGCAGCCAGGAAGTAGAAGGGAGGGGCCAGCCCTTCTGTGGTGCAGAGAGCCCTGCCTAGCCCAGAGAGCATGCAAGGATTCTGGGGGACTTTGATTTAGTTTAAACCAACAACAGGTCTGGGACCAACATTGCATAAACTGATTTGAGCCAGATCAGTTAAGTCTGATACTACATTCAACCAGGTTTATCTCAAACCAGTTTCAGCCATTTTCAAACTGGCTTATGTGCACTGAACATCTGTTCTGTTACAGGTTTAAACCAGTTTCTGATCACTTAAACTGGCTTATCTGTAGTGTCTATTCCTACTCACAATGGAAAAGGAGCCTTAAATAAAATGGCTACCCACCCAGGTACTGGTGGTGTTTGATAGGCCTGTGGGTGGAAGTAGAGGGTCAGATGACTTAGGGAGAGACTCATATGCCTAGGGCCTGACCCTGAGAGGCGAATCTAGCTGTAGGAGCTACAGGAGGCAGAGCTCCAGGGAAGAGCCAGTCTGGGCTGCTTACAGAGAAAGGACTCTGGGCTTCAAGGTAGGTAGAAGAAACCCCACAACATACTTTCATAGTTTCATAGATGTTAGGGTTGGAAGGGACCTATTAGATCCTCGAGTCTGACCCCCTGGCCTGAGTAGGAATGAGTGCTGGGGTCAGATGACCCCAGCCAGGTGTCTGTCCAATCTCCTTTTAAATACCTCCAAGGAAGGGAACAGCACCACCTCCCTTGGCAGCTTATTCCATATTTTGGCAACTGTCACCGTAAATAATTTTTTCCTGATGTCCAATCTGAATGTGCTGCCTTCCAGCTTGTGGCCATTATTTCTAGTTACCCCAACAGGCACCTGGTTAACATTGTATCCATCTATTTCTTGCTTCCCCCCCACCACCGATGAGTTTGTAGGCAGCCACAAGATCACGTCTCAGTTCCTCTTGTGGAGGCTGAAGAGGTTCAGGTCTCCCAATTGGTCCACGTAGGGTTTTTTCTGTAGGCCTTTAACCAGATGAGTGGCCCTCCTCTGAACCTGCTCCAGGCCATCCACATCCCTCCTGAAGTGCGGTGCCCAAAACTGGATGCAGCTGCAGCTTGACCAATGCTGCATAGAGGGGAAGTATCACCTCCCTAGACCTGTTTGTGATGCACCTACTTATGCAAGAAAAGGTGTGGTTAGCTTTACTTATTACCTCATCACACTGGTGACTCATTCATTTAGGAGTCAACTATGACACTGACATCCCTTTCTGCAGTTGTGCTACTTAGAGTGGTGCACTTGTATCATAGCAGGAGGCATGATTGTATGGATAACACATTAGAGCCAATCATGCCTTTATCGGTACATGCAGTGGTGCCAATGGAACACTTATGAAACAATGCATGGTTGGTATTCTATGGAGATATGATCTAAAGAACTTGTGTGGTATGTGACAATCATTACACAGACAATTTGTGACACATTTTCCAAATGGCAAGATGGAATTAAACTTTGTTTAGCAAAGGTGATGGTCTTGGTATTGGGTAACACATCGCAAAACAAAGTCACAGAGTTCCAGTAACTGTCAGGTAACTTTTCATTATAATAAAATCTGCTAGTATCCTATTAAAAACTATGAGTCAACTATTAAGCTATTATGCCAGTAGTATTCCAGAGACCCCACATTTTTAAAGAAAACTTCTATTTTTATTTTGTTCCCATCCTACTCTCCTAAGAGCCAATTGAGACAATGACTCTCTTGCCAGGCAAACAGGAAGAACTCAGTTCTTTGTGGTATTTCTGACCACTATTACTTAAGTAGCTTGGGAACTCATTGTCAAGTGATACAATATGTTGTCCCTGTGCCCTGGATATGTGCTGCCCCCAGAGTGTTCCAGGGGTCTGCTGATCCAGATTAGTGAACTAGGGTTCCCCAATAACTGTCAGAAGACAAGGCTAGCCAACTGATTTGGAGTTAATACTTTTTTTCATTGTGCTTTCATTTGTTTTTATAAAATTAGCTGACATTTTTGAGGAGCACAGACACTCAGAGCATCTGGTTTCATCTGTTTTCAGTATACCTAATGTGCTAATTTGAAAAAAAAAGTAAGCATCTGTAACACGTGCAAGTATGTTGATATTAAGGTCTTCAAAGTCAGGTCTGTTGTGAACCAGGTGCGATTAGCAATAATTAACACTTTACATTGGTGCCTGAAAAGGTTTATTACTGCTGTGGTTGTGCTAGCCATTCCTTGACAGACTCATGTCAGGGAACAGCAAATTTCATTTCTCAGTTTGGCTAAGGAAGGAACTGCAAAGTGCACATTCAAAAAAGAAAGAAATAGAATCAGGAGAAATTACAATCTATTCATTTAAAATTATGTTAAAACACAAAATAAATATTAGTTCATCAGCTTCAGGAGTTTATTACAGTTAAGTACAGTTGTATGCTCCCATAACTTAAGTCTAAATATTTTCTTCAACAAATGTTTTCTGGTTCAATGCCAAGATATCGATGAGGCTTTATTAAATAAACAATAACAACTCAACTATTTCTATATAGTCTTATCAGTAAATCATTATTTTGTTTGGAAAGTAACTTCCAAAGATATATTTAAATAATTAAAAATTAATTGTAGAAGTGTCTGCTTAGATGGTTTAAAGTGTCAATACTCCTTCTGAAAATTCACCATTAAAAATTTGCCAGTGCAATAAATATATAAAAATGCTTTAAAATATTGTATTCATATTTATTAGTCACACAATTGTCCTCCTTCAATACAGTTTTTTAGTATCTTACACAAACTAATGAATTTATTTAGACAAGGAATGGAAATATTGTAAAGCAGCATGGAACTGAGGCACAGAGATTTAAGTTACTTGTTCAAGGTCACAGAAGAAATCAATGGCAAAGCAAGGAGTTGAACAAACAGATGCCTACCTTCGTAAAGTAACTAATGCATTATATAGATAACAAATATTAATATGTTGCTGAAGTGATGTCACTTCAGTATTGAGGAATAACTTATTTCTCTCTCTTTTTTTCAATTGTAAAAAACCTCTGAATTAATGGAAATTGTTCAAGTTCAAGTAACTTTTATGAAACCATTTGTGATGTCAGTGGAACATTTAACCACATATCTGGCATGTAGCTCCATAGTAGTGGGGAGGTTAGACAAGCAGAGAGTGCACCACACAGTTCATATGGCTGGTGACTTCATTGTTCTGAACAGAAACCAAAACTGAAAGTAAAACATGGTGCTTAATGAGCCACACAGCTTAACCACATTTAAAAGAAACAGTACTGTATATGACTAATGCACAATACATCCCAGTACCTTATTGACATCTCATTCCACATTGAAATACAGAGTTGGTAGAATCCATCTACCTATGAAATGCTAGTTTCTTTTGAGTACCAATATCTGAATTTTTTTTATTTGATTCCATGTTTGTTTATTGTTTTTTTTCCCTTTTGAATTTTAAATTTTCTTTCATATTTTTTCATCCACTCTTTGCTCACCTGTCTTATCCATAATACTTGAAAACATCTGAATTATTTCTTCCATAACTTCAAGTCCTCTCTGCCTGTACTGTTGTTAATGTCCAATTCTGTAGTCTTTATTCAGTCATTTCTCAGGAAATTCCTATAGCACAAAGGATCAGACCTTTAATATTGTCAACTGTTTCTTCCAGAAAGTAGAAGATACAATTAGGGGATCACCAGTTTTGGATCTTACTGACCACCTTCACATCCTCCATCAGTTCTTCCTTCTTGATGGGTAACTTGGGAGGAGGTGATCATGATGCTACAAAAGAATTCCAGATCTTGATACAGTGAAAGCATGAGGTCAGCACAATCAGGATGTTACATTTCAAAAAGGCAGATTTAATTTGATTTAAGGAGCTAATAGGCATGCTGTAATGGGGCGATAGATTGAAGGATAAAGGTACCCAGGAGGGCTGGAAGCTTCTGAAGGGCACAGTATTGGAAGCCCAACAAGAAAGCATCCTGACACTATGGAAGCACAAGAAGAATGGCAAGAGACCAATGTGGCTGCTAAAGGAGCTTCTAAAATGCCTCAAATGCAAAAGGAAAGCATACAGACAACGGAAGAATGGGCAGATCACCAAGGAAGTTTCCCAGAAAATAGCAAGAACATGCTGGGACAAAATCAGGAACACAAAGGTAAAGAATGAGCTGCACCTAGCAATGGAGTATAAGGACAACAAGAAGAGGGTCTGTAAGTGTTGGCCAAAAAAGAAGGACCATGAAATGGTGGATGTGGGTTCTCTGTTAACAAGCCGCTGGGAAATCGTAACTGGAAATACAAAAAAGGTGAAGCTACCCAACACCTACTTTGCCTCAGTCTTCACAAAAATATTAAACTGCACCAGACATCTAATAGGGATTTTCTGCATACAGAAGGGGGCAAGTTGAGGGAGGAGATAACAAAAGACCATAGAGCTTCTCTTGCATCTGAATAAGTTCAAGTCAGCAGGCCTGGATGAGCTTCATCCCAGGATCCTGAAGGAACTGGCAGAGGAAATCTCAGAGCTCTTGACAATGATCTGCATGAAGTTATGGGAAATGGGGCAATGTAATGTCCATCTTTAAAAAGGGCAAGAAGGTCAATCTGGAGAACAATGGACTGGTTAGCCTTATCTCAATACCTCTCCACCCCAGAGTGCTGAGGAAATTGGCAGAGGTCATTGTGGGATACCTGGCACAGCTTTATGAGTACTTGTGGTGCTCTGGTGAGGTGCCAGAGGACTGGAAAATGGCCAACGTGGTCCACATTTTCATAAAAGGGAGGAAGGAGGACCCAGGAAACTATAGGCTCATTAATCTTACCTCGGTCCTGGGGAAGCTCTTTGAGAAAATTATCTGGGAGCACATCTGCAAGGTACCAGCAGGGGAGATTATGCTTAGGGGCAATCAACATGGGTTCATTAGAGGCCTACGTCACAAAATCCTTGGATGCAGGTGTCACGGTGGACGCAGTCATTCTGGACTTTAGGAAGGCCTTTGACACGGTCTCACCCCATTCTCATTAAAAAATTAGGTGACTGTGGTGTCAATGCCTACACAGTCAGATGGGTCGCAAATTGCCTGGAGAGCCACACCCAGAGAATGGTGGTGGATAGATCATTTTTGACCTGGAGGGAGGTGGGCAGTGGGGTTTCCCAGGGCTCAGTCCTCAGGCCCACACTGTTCAACATCTTCATCAGTGACTTGGACGAGGGCGTGAAAAGCACCTTGTTCAAATTCACAGATGACACTAAGATTTGGGGAAAAGTGGGCATGATAGAGGAGAGGGACAGGCTACAACTAAATCTGGACAGGTTACAGGGGTGGGCGGATGCTAACAGGATGGGTTTCAATACTGACAAGTTCAAGGTACTGCACCTGGCGAGGAAGAACCAGCAGCATACCTACAGGCTAGGGAACTCCCTTCTCATCAGCACAGAGGCAGAAAAGGATCTTGGAGTCACTTGGTTCCAAGATGAACATGGGCTGCCAATGTGAGGACGCAGTCAGGAAGGCTAATCACACCTTGTCATGCATCCACAGATGCATCACAAGCAGGCCCAAGGACGTGATCCTCCCCCTCTATGCAGCATTGTTCAGGCCGCAGTTGGACGACTGCGTCGAGTTCTGGGCACTGCAGTTCAAAAGGGATGTAGCAAGCATCAAGTGGGTCCAAAGGAGGGCCACTTACATGATCAGGGGGCAACAGGGCAGGCCCTACAAGGAGAGGCTATGGGACCTGAACCTGTTCAGCCTGCACAAGAGAAGGCTGAGAGGGGATCAGGTGGCCATCTATAAACTGGCCAAGGGGGACCATCAGGCAATGGGGGTGTCCCTGTTCCCCCAAGCACTACCGGGAACAATGACCATAATTGATGGAGAGTAGATTCAGGCTAGACATCAGGAGGCACTATTTCACAGTCAGGGTGGCTAGGATCTGGAACCAACTTCCAAGGGAGGTGGTGCTCCCTCCTACCCTGGCGGTCATTAAAAGGAGGCTAGATAATCACCTAGCTGGGGTCATTTTACCTCAGCATTCTTTCCTGCTCATGGCAGGGTGTCAGACTTGATGATCTTCTCAGGTCCCTTCCCACCCTACCAACTACGAAACTATGGGAAGTTACTGGAGCATATCCTAAGGAAAGCCATTTGAAAGCATCTGGAGAAGGAAAGGCTGATCTCAAGCAGCCAGCATGGATTTATGAAAAACAAACAGTGTCAAACAAACTTGATCCCCTTCTTTGACAAAGTAACTACTTGGGTAGATGAATAGGGGATGCTATAGATATAGCCTATCTGGACTTCAGCAAAACTTTTGACAAGGTACCATATCATTTTCTTATAAACAAATCAGAGAAATGTGGGCTGAATAAAATTTCTATAATGTGGATAGGTAACTGACTCAATAGCCACAAGCAAAGGGTGATTTTTAACCAATCTGTAACTGGGTGCATGGTTTCAGATGCCTGACTCTGGGGTGGAAACCCAGCTACAGGGTTTGTGTCACAATGACATGAGGTTTCAAGTCGAGTCCCATAAGGGTATGTCCTGGGCTTGGTGCTGTTCAATGTGTTTATTAAAGACTTGGATGCTGGCACAGAAACCTTCTTGAGCAAGCTTGCCAACTGGGAAGGATTATGAACACATTGGAGGATGTGAATGCAATTCAGAAGGATCTTAACAGATTGGAAATTTGGCCTAGAGCTAACAGGATGAAGTTCCTTGTGGACAAATGCTAGGTGCTACATCTTGGGAGGAACAATCAAAAAATAAATGTAAAATGGGTGATACCTGGTAGCACTATGGAAAAGGACTTGGAAAATTTGGTAGACCACAGACACAATATGAATCTGCACTGTGATGCAGCTGCACAAAAGACAAATGCGGTTTTGAGAAGCAGCCGTAGAAGATGCATTCTATTAACCACACAGGAGGCCTTGTCCATTGCCTTGCTGGCACCACCCAGGGTGCAAGTTTTCGAACACTTTGCACTTCTACTTTGGCAGTTGCGTATGCTCCTGCTGAGTAGTGTTCACCAGTATGGGGCTGGAGCATGCACACTAAGTTAGTGGATTTCAGCCTTAATAGCATCATGAGGACCATTACTGGATGCCTTATGCCAACTTCAGTTGACTACTTACTAGTCTTCTCAGGCATTCCCCCCACCGACAACCTGAGACAAGCTGCTACTTTGGCCGTAGGCCACAAAGCTCAAGATCCAGCCCATTCTTTGTACTCCAGCCTAGTAGCTGGAAGCCAAAAAAAACCAACTACCACCTGAAGTCTTGGAACCCATTCTCCACTCCCACCATTAAGCTCTTGAATCTGTAGATGGCATGGCATCAACAGCATTGACCCCTCCCATCAGTGAAGCAGAAAATATGCTACACAAGAACTGCAGCTAAAGAACTTAATCCCCAACACCAGCTTCCAGTGGTTAGGATGGCAGCTGCTCCACAGGGCCTGAATTGCTTTTAACGGTCTCAGAATGGGTGTTGAATGGTTCCATTCTTGGGGCATCTCCAACAATGCTGGCTATAGCTGTGGTGCTTAAGCTCAGATGGCCAACCACATAATCTATGGGCAACAAAGATGATAAATGGCTTGGAAAGCAGGTCATATGAGGAGACACTGAAGGAGCTAGACATGTTCAGCTTGCAGGAAAGGCACTTAAGATGGGACATGATAGTGGTTTTCAAATACTTGAAGGATGTCATAAAGAAGAGGGAAAGTAACCCCACACCACACAACCTGCACTGCCACCCCTGCTGATGCCAGGCAGGCAGGGGGCACTTCACCATGGTAGTGCGAGGCGTGCAGCAGTGGGACTGAGCTTCCCCCTGGCTCCGGTCTGTCCTGCCATGCCGGGTCCTGCCTGCTGGGCTGCAGAAGCCCTGGGGGCAGGGCAGCAGTGGCCAATGGTTATCCTGCACCAGCCCTCCACCATGAACTGCACTCCTGCCTTGCTGTTCATGGGGGAGGGGCATCCAGGTTCTGCTCTCCACTGGGGCTGTAACAGCCACTGCCTCTTGGAGGCAGCAGCTGGGATTAGGTGCTGTTGCAGAGGGCAGGGGCCTGCAGACCTGGGTCCTTAGCTCCATAGCTCTGGCAGCTGTGGGCCCCCTCTAGCGGGGATGAGGTTTGGGGGGCTGTGGGTGGGGAGTGAGGAGTACCAGCAGGGCTGCGGGGGTTATGTTTGGGGTGTGATGGGGCAATGGCAAGGGCAGGGCACTGGCATATCAGGGCCACTCAGCACTAGAAAGCGGGGGGAGGGGCGGGGGCAGCTGCAGCTAAACCTATGTCCTGGTAAGTGAAGGCGGCAGGGAGAGCTCTGATTTTTTTCCATGATAAAAAACCCAAAATCAAACAACAAAGTTTATAGGTATTTAGAATTAATTTTACCATAGTGATTGAGACACTGGTAGGCTTCCAATTTGTTTTAAAATTGTAAATATATCATAAAACATTGTGTTCAACTGATATATATACATGGAGAGAGAGAGAGAAAGATCTATATCTAAATCTCTCTCTATATATATAGATATATATCTATCTCTCATATAGATATATATATAAAATCAGCAATATATAAGGAAAATATATCTATCTATCAGTTGAACACAATGTGTTATTGATATATTTATATCAATATATTTATAATTATTGTTTAATAATTTAGTATATCTATATATATATCTAAATAAAATTATTGGTGTTTCATTTTAATCATGGATTTTGGGTTTTTTAATCAGAGAACTTTAATTTTTTTAAATCAGAAAAATTGTGATTTTTAAGCAGAGAAAACCACAATCCCTGCTCATTACCTAGTATAATAATTTGTAGCCTGCCCTCTGAAGACTGAAGCCCTGTATTGGCACTACCTACAGCACTACATCTGTGTGGCTCTGCTCCCCGTCCTCACTGCACTTTGCAGCCTACACCCACGGCAGTAGTAGGGCTAAGGGCTCCTGTTACATAAGAGAAACAAGGGGTTTGAGTGTGGGGGTATCATTTTTGGACCTACTGTACAGTTGGAAAAGATGTTAGACAAGCTTTTTGGGCTAAGCTTTTGGACAATCACTGGCCAGGGATCATTTAAGAGTCACTGGTCTGTGAAGAGCAACAGCTGGAAACCTATGTGATCCCTCCTCCTCCCCTCCCCCCACACACATTAGAAATTGAAGGGGTCTAAGCATAGAACAATGAGAATGGAGCAGAACTCCACAATCAGCTTAGTTATGAAATAAGTGTAAAGAGCTTAGTGGGGATGGAAAACAAAAAGGGGCTAGGGCTCTCCAGTTAGGGTGTGTGATGTGTGGAGTGTTGTTTATAGCCCTTGGGTTGCAGTGCAAATTGGAGGGCATTTGATTTTCTCCATGCTTTTCGTATTTTCTGGTTGCCACATGGGGTTGGAACAGAATTTTTCCCATCCTGTTGCTACAAGTGTCAGGAATTCTTTTTTTTTCTTCACCTTCCTCACAAGCATTGGGCATTTGCTGTAGCCAAGGCTGGGAATTTGACTGTGGTAAGTCAAATGTCCATACTGGGACCTAAACAAAAACAAAAAAAACAAAGGTTCCCAGCTAGAAGATCTTGCCATTCTCTTCAGGGTCAGATTGGTTTGTCAAATTTGGATCAGGCTAGAATTTTACCCCGCAGTCAGAATGGTTACAGGGGTGGGTCCTCTTCCATGGATCTCTCAAATGTATTTTAGCAAACTACTGCTCATTCTTTCAGTGGCAGGATATTAATAATGACCTCATCTCCCCTACTTTACCCATGCAAGTTAGGGCATTTTTGATGTTTTCAAGAATGGAGTTTTGTAGTTATGGATGAGGATTTTAAAATGGGTTAAACAAACACTTCTGTAAGATGGGTTAACCAGGAATGATCCTGATCTTGAGCAGGGTGTTGGACAAGATGACTTCCGGAGGCCCCTTTCAGAATAAATTTGTTATGATTTTATGATGAAATGCCTTTCCTCAGATCTGGGCTCAGAAAAGGCACTTTGTGCCTGAAAGTTTGTCTATCATCTCTTCCACCTATACAGTTGGTCCAAATTAAAACAAACAAACAAACAAACAAAAAAACCAACCCCCCCACCTGAAACCCCAAAACAAATAAACAAGCAAAACAAAACAGCAATAATCACTGCCCTGCTTTTAGTACATTCCCTGTACCAGTGTAGCTACAACAAAACTCTAACCCTACTACTTCATGGATTTAGGTCAGCTTCAAGGTAGAATTTTATTTTATGTGGTTTTATATCTATAAAAGCATACAGATGAAATAAATCATATGAAGTTTATATGCAAGTCCCACAGCTTTATAAGGGATATATCTCAGCTTTAGCAAGAATTTGATACCATTTCCTGTGACATGCTCAAAAGTAATCTAAGGAAATGTGGTCTAGATGAAACTACTAGTGTGATTGCAGAGCTGCTGGCCATTATTTCTGAAAACCCATGGCAACTGAGGGAGGTCCCAGATGACTGAAAAATGGAAAATATAGTGCCCATCTTTAAGAAAGGGAAGAAGGAGGATCCAGGGAACTATAGACCAGTCAGCTTCACATCAGTCCATGGAAAAGCATGGAGCAGGTCCTCAAGGAATCAATTTCTAAACACTTGGAAAGTGATCAGAAACAATCAACATTGATGCAGGACAAGTCATATCTTACCAACCTGATTGCCTTCTATGATGAGATGACTGGCTCTGTGGATGTGGGGAAAGCAATGCATGTGATATACCTGGACTTTAGCAAGGCTTTTGATACAGACTCCCACAGCATTCTTGCAAGTGAGCTAATGACGTATGGGTTGGATGAATGGACTGTAAGGTGGATAGAATACTGGCTGGATCACTGGGCTTAGAGGGTAGTAGTCAATGGCTCAATATTTAGTTGGCAGCCAATATCAAGTGGAGTACCCCAGGAGTTGGTCCTGAAACTAGTTTTGTTTAATATCTTCATTAGCAAACTGGAAGATGGGCTAGAGTGCTCCCTCAGCAAACTTGCAGATGCCATCAAGGTGAGGGGAGTAGTAGATATGCTGGATGGTAGGACTAGGATTCACAGTGGCCTAGACAAATAGGAGGATTAGGCCTAAAGAAATCTCACGAGGTTCAACAAAGACAAGTGCAATGTCTTGCATTTAGGAGGGAAGAAGCCCATGCACCACTGCAGCCTTGGGACCAACTGGCTAAACAGCATCTCCATAGAAAACAATCTGGGCATTTCAAGCTGGATATGAATTAAGTCAAGAAGGCTAACAGCATACTGGGAGGCATTAGTAGAAGTGTTGCCAGAAGATTGAAGGAAGTAATTATTCTCCTCTATTTAGCAATGGTGAGGCCACATCTGGAGTACTGTGTCCAGTTTTGGTCCCCCACTACAGAAAGAATGTGGACAAGCTGAAAAGAATCTAGTGGAAGGCAACAAAAAAGTTTTGTGGGTTTGGGCACATGACTTAGGAGGAGAGGCTGAGGGAACTGGGCTTATTTAGTCTTCAGAAGAGAAGAGAGGGGGATTTGATAGAAAAATTTAAGTACCTTAAGGGTGTTCCAAGGAGGACAGAGCTAGACTGTTCTTAGTGGTGACAGATGACAGAACAAGGAACAATGGTCTCAAGTTGTAGCAAGGGATGTTTAGGTTGGAAAAAAAGAAAAATTCTCACTAGAAGGGTGGTGAGGCACTGGAACGGGCTACCTTGATGTGGTGGAATTTCCCTCCTTTGCGATTTTTAAGACTTGGCTTGACAAAGTCCTGGCTGGAATGATTTAGTTGGGGATTGGCCTGTTTTGAGCAGGGGGTTGGATTATTCATAGCTTCATAGTTTCATAGTAGCTAGTGTCAGGGGGGACCTGAACAGATCATCTAGCCTGACCCCCTGCCACAGGCAGGAATGAATGCTGGGTTCACAAGACCCCAGACAGGTGATCATCCAACCTCCTCTTGAATTTGCCCAAGGTAGGGGCAAGGACCAATTCCCTAGGAAGTTGGTTCCAGATTCTGGCCACCCTAACTGTAAAATATTGCCTTCTGATCTCTAACCTAAACCCATTCTTCATCAGCTTATTACCATTGCTCCTTGTCACCCCAGGTGGTGCTGGGGAGAATAGGGATCTTCCTATTTGCTGATGATCTCCCCTGATGAGTTTGTAGACAGCCACCAGGTCCCCCCTCAGCCTCCTCTTGCCGAGGCCGAATAGGTTCAGGTCCCTCAGTCTCTCCTCATAGGGCCTGTCCTGCTGCCCTCTCACCAAATGGGTGGCCCTCCTCAGAACTCTCTCCAGGCTGGCCACATCCTTTTTAAAGTGTGGTGCCCAGTATTGAAAGCAGTACTCCAATTGCAGCCTGACCAATGTTGCATAGATTGGGAGTATCACCTCTGTGGACCGGCTTGAGATGAATCTTTGGATGCATGACAAGGTATGGCTGGACTTGCTGGCTGCAGTCTGGCATTGGCAGCTCATGTTCATCTTGGAGTCAATAATCACTCCAAGATCCCTTTCCACCCCTGTGCTTTCAAGAGGGGAACTCCCCAGCCTGTATGTATGCTGTGGATTCCTTCTCCCAAGGTGCAGCACCCTGCATTTGTCTACATTGAATCCCATCCTATTCTCATCTGCCCACTTTTGCAGTCTGTCTAAATCTAGTTGCAGCCTCGCTCTCCCTTCAAGTGTTTCCAACTCGCCCCACATCTTAGTGTCATCAGCAAACATGGACAACGTGCTTTCAACCCCCTCGTCCAAATCGCTGATGAAGATGTTAAACAGTGCGGGCCCGAGGACTGAGCCCTGGGGGACCCCACTGCTCACATCTCACCAGGTTGAATATGACCCATCCACCACTACTCCCTGGGTGCGCCCCATCAGCCAATTTTTTACCCATGCCACTGTGTAGGCATTAATGCCACAGTTGCCCAATTTATTGATGAGAATGGGGTGAGAAACAGTGTCAAAGGCCTTCTTAAAGTCTAGAAAGACTGCGTCCATGGCGACACCATCATCCAAGGATTTAGTTACTTGGTCATAAAAGGCAATCAGGTTGGTCAGGAAGGACCTGCCTTTGATGAACCCATGCTGATTGCCCCTAAGCATGATCTCCCCTGCTGGCCCCCCACAGACGTGCTCCTTGATGACTGTCTCCAAGATCTTCCTAAGCACCGAGGTGAGGCTTATGGACCTATAGTTACTTGGGTCCTCCTTCCTCTCTTTCTTCAAAATTGGGACCACATTAGCTAGTTTCCAATTCTTCGGCACCTGGCCAGATGACCACAAATGCTCATACAGCCAGGCCAAGGGCTCCGCGATGACCCCTGCCAGCTCCCTCAACACCTCCCTGAGGTCCGTTCCACCCCTAATTTTCTATGCCTTCAATATTCTTTTATAGTAGATTCATAAACTGTTTGGATAAGCATGCTCAAAGAATAATCATAATGACTTGATGTCTGACTAGGAAGGCATAGTAAGTAAGCTGGATCCAATACTATATAATATATTCATTTATATGGTTGTCAAACATCTTGACAGATGAAAGGAGAGATAAAAAAGTCAGCCAGTTAGTAGTGCTTAATGAGCGACCATTGAGCACAGACCTTCTCAGCATGCATGCCTAGGTTTAGCTGGGGGCAGCCACCACGTCCCTTCAGTGGGGCTGTTCGCAGATGCTCTGGGCCTGTCAGGAATCTCACTTCCAGTCCCCCAAATTGCTCTTCCGCTGGGCCTTTTATCCTGGTCTCAGGGGGCCAGCCAGCAAATCAACCCCAGCATGTGGCCATAAAGAGTGCTCACGCTTATGCAGGAGCAGCCCCAGCTCCTCCCGACTCCATTGTTCTTTTTTCTTTTTTTCTTTTAATGCGGCATCTTCTCCTGCAGTGGTTTCACTTTTGCTGCATAATTGTTCTGGCACAGCAACCAATGGCTCCGCTCATTGCCTGGTCAGGGTAAGCCTTTCCTACCATAAAAGGTCTTCCAGCAGTTTGTGACTGTTAGATCTTGCTTTCATTTGGGGGCCCTGGTGAACAGATGTTCTCCCACTTCCTGATGCACAGTCCTTATATACTTACTAGTGAACTGCCCATCAAGAATGACGGGGGGGTGGGGACAAAGGGCTGCCACTCACCACTGCATGCTGCCACTGCCTCCCACGAGCGGGGAGAGTCGGGGGAAAGCTTGCCCCACTGTTCCCTCCATCCCCCTTCAACAGCACCCCATGCCACCACTGCCTTCAGTGCTGCTGGTTTCACACCCCACACTCTGTCCCTGTTGTCATGGTGGCACTCCGCACTCTGCTTGGTTGTTTCACTAACCAATCAGAGTGCTCCAAGAGCACCATGGACAGACAGACTAAGCCCTTTATTTTGTAAGAAGAGGTGGCCACTAAGTCACCCCTGAGCCTTCGCTTCTCCAGGTTGAAGAGTCCCATGTCTCTCAGCCTCTCCTCATAAGGCCTGCTCTCTTGACTTCTAATTATGTGTATGGCTCTCCTCTGGACTCTCTCAAGCTTCTCCACACCCTTTCTAAAGTATGGAGCCCAGAACTCTATGCAGTATTCCAGCTGTGGCCTTACCAAGGCCCAGTAAATCAGGAGGATGACTTCTTAGGTCTTGTGTGAGATGCATTGGTAGATGCAAGCCAGAGTTGTATTTGCTTTGCCAGCTGTGGCATTGCATTGGTGGCTCATGTTCATCTTCTGGTCAATCATGCTGAGCCTATAAGTATGATGTGGGTTTTTTTTCTCCCGAGGTGGAGCACGTTGCATTTCTCTGTGTTGAATATCACCAGGTTTTGATCCACCCACCTTGTGAGACTGTCCAGGTCAGCCTGAATTGCCAGCCCATCCTCTAGAGTGACCACACTTCCACATAATTTGGTGTCACCTGCAAACTTAGCCAGTCCACTTCTAACACCTGAATCCAGATCATTTATTAATATATTAATGAATACTAGTCTGAGTACTGAGCTCTGGGGTATGCCAGTGGTCACCATGTGCCATGTTGACTCAGTTGCATCGACTATCACTCTCTGGGTCCAACCATGGAGCCAGTTCCCCAGCCATCAGACCGTAAGGTTGTCAAGGCCACAGTTTCCCAATTTTACACAGAGGACATCATGGGAGACCAAGGGAAAGGCTTTTTGAAATCTAAATCTATCACATCAACTTCTTCTCCTTTGTCCAAGTGATGTGTCACCTGGTCATAGAAGGAAATGAGTTTAGTCAGGCAAGACCTACCCACAACAAAGCCATGTTGGCTATCTCTTAGAAATTTGCCTTCTGTTAGCCTGTTGTTGATGGTTTCTTTGATTTTTTATTTTTGCTTTTTGTTTTTTTCCCCTAATATCTTTCCAGGGATTAAGATCAAACTAATTGCTCTGTCGTTCTCTGGATCTTTCTTTCTTCCTTCCACTACTCCAACCTAAGGAATTCCTTCATCCAGAGTTGTTAGGGCTTCCCATGGGAAGACAGGTTTGTTGATAGGCACCTGTCACTCATTGCTACATTGCTAGCTGCACTTTCAATGCATCTGGTGGCAAATCTGGGGGGTGGAGGGGGCAGACATAGATTACCTTCATATATGACAGAGAGTAAAATGTGCTGTTAAAACTATTAAAAGCAGATCCAGGGAATAGAAAATCATGTGGACTGTATACTGGCAGAAAATGCCTACTGATATATTTATTTAAAATCAAGAGTGTTATGCATCATAAAATAATTATACACAGTTTATATTTATTTATCCATTGTGTAAAATACCTTTTTGAAACTGACTGGCTAAAAGGCTTCCATAACAATCATATTATTAACTGTAAAATGAACTAGTTAGTGATACATCTTCTGGCAAGTTGTTTTCCATGCTTGGAAAGTTAGGATTGTTATGATCTTGCTGATGATTCTAATTTTACACTTCCACTAGAAAATTAAAGTTATTAGGTAATATATTGCATGAAAGTTTGTTACCAGTTTTAATGCCAGAATCACTTAGGGTAAATGTGCTTACTGAGAAGTTCCAAAGAAGCCTTTGGATTGATAGAGATGATTGTACCTTTTACATTTATTCTACAGACTAGACAGAATGCAAAGCGGTGGAAAATGATAACATCATTCATTAACCCTCTGGAGGATTTTTTAAAAAACTAAATTTTTTGTAGGAACAACCTAGGATTTCTCAAAATGTCATTATCCTCTAACCAGGAGGGTATACATCTCTCTCAGCCCATGTTATCTGCACCAAACAATGATATAGCAATTCATAAGTCATTGCACAGAAGCTAACTGATTACAGCAACAGCAACATATGTACCTCCTAATACTTCAAAGGCTGTTGTATTGCTCTGCTGCCATTCTGCATCTGGCTGTGCACCCCCCCCCCCCCACTTCCCCCCCGTTTC
>NW_005842003.1:1498338-1536325 GCF_000455745.1 Alligator sinensis
CTCCCGTCTCCCCTTCCCCACTCCTGGAGGCAGCAGCTCAGGGTGGTGCGGTGATGGGTGGTGGAGTTAGAAGGTTACCCAAGATTTAGGATAACAATCAAGATAAATGTGATGGACTCCGTGGTTTATCTCACAGTCTTTTCTGTTGGAACTTTTCCACTTTCTATGAAAATTGAACATTTATTGGACTTAAAAAGAGACATGAAAACTAAAAACCAAACCTGACTTTACAAACAAGTGGCTTGGGTACTTCCATGCAATGCTGAAGACACAGGGTAAAAACTATGCCATCATTAATATCTATTTATGTAAAGTAGAACAGTTCAAACAAGTGACAATGAGAGGGAGGAGAAAAAAGTATTCTACAAAAGCTTGGTGGGTAAGAAACATATCTGATATGTGGGAAACCCACATTCAAGACTTTGGTCTGAGTCAGATGGAAAAAGTAGTCACACCTTCATTTTCTTTATGTCAGGTGAATGCCCTGACCAGAGAGGTATTAGCAATGTGAACACATTTTTTCTCTCTGATTTTGACCAGAAATTCTATCCTGGACCTTCAACTCCTTCAGTAAGTAGTATACCATTTCTGTGAAAAGTTTTAGTTTCAGCATAAAAATGTTTAATCAAAACATTTCTCCGGTTCTACTATAGAGCACATATCTGTATACTGTCAGCATCTTTGCCTTGTAAAGCAATCACCCTTCATCTAAAATAAATATTTCCAATGCTGCTTACACAATTGATTCTTGGTACTTACAGGATTTTAAAACATTATTGTGAACTCCCCTGATGCAGTATCTGAGAGTATTATTAATAAATCACTCTGGACTATACTCCAGAAATACTTGGGCAGAAGCATGAGAAGCAACAAAAGCTGTACAAAGCTAGAATATGGGAAAGCTGATCATATATAATGTTTATCACCCGGTATGTGGAAAAAATCTAAATGTTATGATTACTGCAGTTTTAAGCCATAATAGAATTTAAGACCTAGCATTTAGCACTATCTTCTATTATCCCCAAGGTGAATAACCGTTTCCTTCCTAAACTTCCTCTATTCACAACCCCCTTGCCCAAACAAAGCCACTGAGCTTTTTTACTGCAGTGAATTTTGATATCAAAAAATTTAATTCAGCAATACTAAGTCCCTGATTCTCAAAGGTATTTAATTTTCCTTGGTATCAGTGGGGGTTAGATGCCTAAATGCCTAAGGATCTGAGCCTACATGCAGCAAAAACAGTTTGAGTAATGGTTGGGGAAAAAAGTAAACTCCAAAGTTAAAGAAATCATACAAGAGTGATACTTCAGAAAAACGTCATTAAAAAGGTAAAAAGTGGCATTAGTTCTGACATTTGTGAACAACTTGAAAATACCTTTAAGAGGTGAGGGCTAATTATATTAATGGCTTTGAGGCTACAAGTGGAACTTTCCAATTTGGTCAACAACTCTAAAAAGAGAATATTTAAACATAAAGGACATTTTTTTATTTTTTAATGACGTTTTTTTTTGAGCTCTTTACTGCCACTAGGGATGCACACCAGACACATCAATATTACATTGCAAAACTACACTGTATCTTTGAATGAGTCATCTGAATACCCCGAACCTGTTATAATATAAAAGGAAACCCCCCACTAACTAACAGTGTGCCCCTGCTTATATCTAAATATACACTGAAATTGCTAAGAATGATCATTAAGACCCCAGGCAGATGTGCATTTAAAGGCATGATGGGATCTGATGCATGGTATCCACTATCACACTTCCTGCAATGCCACATGTGCACAGCAGGAAGTGTGATTGTGGGATCAAGCATCAGATTCCTTCACACCATGATCCTGGTCTTGGGCTCCCCCTGCAACACAATGTGCTCCCAAGGCTGGGAGTCATCAACTGATAAAAGTTCCCAGGCAGAAGGGAACATGGTATGCCCTTGACTCCAGCTGTGCCCTGAAGGCTGAGCGCCCCAATCTTCTGCTGGGAGCAACAGTTGATCATGGCCTCCAGCTTTGGGAACACATCATAGTCCTAGATTTCAATGGGCCCTCAAGGATATGAGTGGTAATCAGGTGATTGACACTTCCAGCCTCCAGAGTGCATATAAATCAATGTCTTCCATGGGCTCTGGATCTGGGAGTCTCAATCAGACTGGCCATATATTCAATTAATACTGGGAGATTAACCAGCCATAAAGTTATTATATATTTTTGTGTAATAAGTTTATGGCTTATTCCTTGTTTTATCATGCCATTAATTGCATTAGCATATGGATGGGTAAGTACTTAAAATGTAATTAACTGGTTAATCACATCTTAAGTGTAACATCAGCCAGGGGCCTAACCAACGTACAACCTGAACTTAAGAAGTTACACACCCTAAATGAAATTCCTCCTACCTTTGGCTTTCAAACAAATACCTTTACCTTTCTAGCAACTGCTAACCTCACCAGATACAACATGTAAAGCAAACTCTCCAGTGAAGGGCATCTTGTGCCTGAAAGCTTTTCTAACATCTTTCTCAGATAAAAAGTTTGTTAAAAAAATACCACTTCACCACTACATAAATATTGCTTTTCTAAATTTAAAGGTACCATATTTACCCAAATTCAAAGTGACTTTGAATTTTAGATGACTCCTCCAATAATTATATCTGACTCATGAAAAATTATACATTTGTTATATTTTTCCCTGTATAGCATCTATTTAGCAATCATAGAAAAGTAGGGCTGAAAGGTACCTCTCTAGCTAGCCTAGTCTAACCCCCTGCCTGAGGCAGGATCATCCCTGTCCAAACCAGTCTATACAAATTCATAACCTAATCTCTTAGTAAAACCACTATCAACTCTGACAAAATACATGTCATAGCACCCTAACCTGCCATAGTTAAAGTGAGGGACCACAGCAGCCAGCATCCTGACTCCATAAAAAGTTGTCAATATACACTCAACAGATCTCACTACAGAGGGACCTCACAGTCTGTACCAATCTGACCATGGGAAAAAATTCTTCCTGACCCCAAATATGGAGATTGATCTGACCCTGAATGGAAGGACATGACTCTTTAGCTAGAAACCAATAACTTTAAGTCCCAACAGGGGCATTGGCACATCTCTGTCAAAATCCCCAGGCTTGGCTGCAGCCAATACCCAGTGTCTCTGAGGAAGGCTTAAATTTAAAATGTAAATTTATATAAATAAATTATAAAGAAGTAGGGTCAGAAGGGATCTCCACAGGTCTCCCTGTATTGGAGACTCATCTTAAATGCCTACCCTGTAACCCCCCACTACTGTGGTAGGAAAAGCAGCAGTGGTGGGGCGAGTGCCTAGATCCCTGCACCTTGCTTCCTCCATGCCTATGCCTTCCTCACTACCATCTCTCCACCCCACCACTTGCTCCCCCAGTGCCTTTCCCCTGCCACCTGTCCCTCTACCATGTTCACCACTGCTGCCTATGACCCTTGCCTATGCCCCCCATCTGTCTCTGTAGGCCCCTTGCATGTCTATGCCTATGTCTGAGCCTCTCCTGCTGCCTGCCCAATGTCTCTTTTTCTGCTGCCTGCTTCCCCCATCCCTGTGCCTGGCCTACTTGCCATGTGCCCCTTCCACCACATGTCTGGAGAAGAGTTTTCCACAGAAAGGTGAGTGAGCAAACCGTTAATCTATAGTGTATCCTAAATTAGGTCTCTCACTGAAGCTCTTCCAGTCCAGTTAAGCATCTGTTCAGTGCTGAGTGTATCCACAGTGTCAGAAATGTAAGTGCTTGAGAAAGAGAGGGATTGAGGGGAGCTGTACTGTTAGAAATTTAGGAACTTAGGAGGCTAGTAGATTTAGGTATCTTCAGTTAGATAACTTCTGCACACGAGTTTTCTACTTAGGCACTTAAAGAGATAGCAAGGTCTCTGAATTCCTTTGTATAGCTGTCTCTGTACATTACAATTCCTAGGTGCTCTGACACCTATTGGCAGTCTCTTCCCAAGTTAGGTATCCATGCTTTTCCTACAGTGCAGGGGAAGAGTTAAGGAAGGGCTGTTGAAGAGTCAGATGAGCAAGAAACTGGCTAAGTTGGCCAGGCATGAAATGGAAAAAAAAAGAAGAAGAAGAAAAAAAGAGACTATAGAAATAGGTGCCTGTTTGTGATGAGAAAGGCACCTTCCATTGATCAGGATTGATATGTGTACCATCTTCTCAAGTCAGTTGTGAAAAATGAAAGAAAACCAATAGTATAGTTGTTAAAGCAATGAGAGGGCTGTGGAAGACTTATTGTTGATGCTCTGATTTCCCTAGTTTAGATCAGGAAATTCAACCTGTATACCAAGATGCTGTCCTATTTATAAAACTGGTTTCATGCTGTCCTTTGTCAGTCTTTTTTCTGTTGGTTCAGAAAGAGCAGCAGACTGAGTCCATACAGTAGAGGTTGCTTCTTTTGTACATGGGAGACTCCAGTTATTTTCTATCTCCAACTGTAGCACAACAGATGTTTGACCTTGGTCTCCTATATCTGAGGTGAGTGATTTAAAGACTAGGCTCTGAATTATTCTTGGATGATACATACTCACCTTCCTTGGACTCTGCTGGACCCCCTCTTTGGGAACCATCCTTGAGGCCATTGCTTTGGATTTAGGTTTCAAGCAGCTTGGTAGCTATGAAGAAGTTCAGTACTTAGAGAATTTTTCACAAGCCTACTGGCAGAAAGATAGGTCAGAGTCTTATTTCACTTTACATGCCCAAATGACAGTTATCCAGTTGTGTAACCCCTGTTTTTGGTACTTATGTACAGTTTACAGTACTACTCCACATAGGGCACATCCACACATGCAGGTACATACACTTACAGCAGCTCAAATAGGAATGGCAGAAATTTGAGCTGGGGATTTTTGCCTCAGCGCATGTGCCCAGACATGCACTTCTGTGTTGGGCAAGTTGTATCACTCGGGGCAAAATAACCCTGCTCAGCTCCTCCCGGGTCTGCAGCCAGGGGGAGCTAGAGCCTGTGGCCAGCATTTGTGCTTGTCCCAGCAGTATAAAAAGCTTCCCTGGCAAGTAGCTCAGGGTTACTTGCTCCCAGGAGCTTCTGGGGCCTGGCCAAATGGTGACTGACAAAACTGACTGAAGCAACCCTAATAGAGAATTTCCTACATCCTCTACCCACTGCAGCAGTCTGGAAGTGGGGGCTACTGCCTGGCTATGACCTGCTGCCACCTGTGACAGCATGTGGCCCCGAGGCTGCGCACCTGCCAGACCCAGATGGGGACTGCATGGTCACAGCAGAGGCACCTGCACCTCTGGGCCACGTGCCAGTGGGTTGTGCCTGCACAGTTGGCCTTTGGACGGCACTACTGCCATGTGTGCCACTACCTTGCCTTCTGGGCAGCTGTTGCCTGGAAGATGGTCTTAGTGTGGTGACCTGCTTTGAACTGTCAAATCTTGTCCTCCTGCCCCAAGTGGTCAGGAGGTCAGCCACGTCCAGCTGGGTCCTGGGCGGTAGCCCTGAGTAGGTTCCTCTGCCTGGGTCCTGCCACTTGCCTCACTAGCAGGAATTCTGGTGTTCCCTATTTAAAAACTGCAAAATCTCTGATAAAAAAATCCTAGATTCACTCTTCAAAATACCTCCAAATCCATGTTCATTTGCATGGGGCTCATGTGCAGCTCCTGGCACTCATGCTACTAGAGCGAAGCCCTGCGTAATGGAACTGGCTGGCTTTCCCACTCCCTGTCATCATGTGAAGCTCACAAAACTCTGCTGGAAGTGGCAGGGAGCCCTGGTTCCCAGTGGAGTCCCATGAGCTGCACATGGCAGCAGGGAGCAAGGAAGGCAGCCAACTCCATCGTACAGAGATTCCCTTTGGTGGTGCATGAGTTCTGGGAGCTGCACATAAGCCCTATATGATAGAGGCAGGCTGGCCTGGCTCTGCTTTTCATTACCACATGCAGCTCCTAGAACTGGCCAGAACCGTGTGCCAACTGGCAGCTGCACCTGCACAGGCCACGAACACCCTGAGGGCCTGCCGCCTGGTGCTGCTGCCACCAATGGTGGCAGGGGCTGTGCACCATAGATGGGGGCCATGTGGGTGGGTCTCTACATCCCCCCACCCTTCCTCACCCTACAAACCCCACATACACCCACATCCTGCCCACACCCCTTCCCAGCCCCTCCACGCAGCTACTCACATACTTCATACCCACTCACAACCCCCCACACACCCACTCACATACCCTTCCTAACCCCCCCATGCACCCACTTCATACCCCACTATACACACACACGACCCCCTACAACCACACCACACACTCAAAATACAAGAGTAAGACTATTTTTGAGCTATTATGTAATCACCCCTATATACACTACACAAACACACATCAATCAGGACAAAGTATTTTTAAGAATAAAAATACTTTATAGTAGATGTTTGACTTCTAGTATATGATTTGATTTTTTTCTGGTTCCAAGATGGCACCCCCCCCCCCCCAAAAGGAGTACTTCCAGGGGAAAGGGGAGGGTCTTCCAGTGGCAAAGGCCAGGGGTTAAAGGGCAGGAATTCTGTTCACAAGATGGCAACCGGGGGGTGAGGCACCTGTCAAGCAGTGGGTAAAGCAACAGCTCACCAAAGTTCATTAAGTGGCCCTTCAGCTTAGATAATTGCCCATTCATGGCTTAAAAGGATACCAGACTGGCTAATATGTAACCAGACCAGGTTTCCAGACTAGCTAACCTGTATTTTGAAGGCTGAAAAAAATCATGTTAGCATTGTGCTATGATATTAGGGAGGCTGAAACTCCCTTTGTTTGTGGGAGGCCAAAGCCTGGTTTTCCTATTTCCTAGGAAAGCAGCCTAGCCTACTGTGGGGAAAAAAAACAAACAAAATATGATCAGGCAACCCTTCTCTGGGTACAGTCTTTGCTGGGTACAATTTCATGACTCAGATGTCAGGACAGGCTCTTATAGAGCCATGCATCTGTCTAGCCAGGGTGCATCCCCCTGCATTTTGAGTAGCCACGTGGATGCTTACAGATCCATCCTGTGGATAGAGCAGGATTGCAAACTGTGTGTAAAGTGCCAACCCTTGCAGTTACATGGGTAAGTGTAATTTGTATATGTAAAATGAAAAAGGATTTTGTCCTTAGGCACCTTTAAGTGACAACTTAGGGCACTGAAGATTCAGGTAAGAATATCAGATAATGTACACATCAGGTAAGTTCTGGTTTAGAGTTGTACACAGAAAAAATGCACTTTGCTATACTTAAGATGTATAATATTTCAACTTTAATTTTTAAATCTTCCTACTCATAAATGTAATAAGGTTGTCCAGAATTAGCTCATTTAACAGTTGGCTTAAAAAAAAATTCCCCTAAGAGCTGATGTCATACAATATAAGGCAATGGGAAAACTTTTGTGCCTAACTAATAATGAATTTTGGCATCTGGACTGTTGGCTTCAAAAATTTTCTGTAACAGCTAATGGCATACAATATAATAAGGAAATGGGAAAAATTTTGTGCCCAACTAATAATGAATTTTGGCTTCTGAAGGTAGAAATCACCATACTGAATCAGAACTGTAGCTCATTTAATCTACTGTGTTACTTCTAGGGTACAGCTCTAGCTTGAGTGGAAGGTGAAGGAAACTATATATGGAAGCAAGCCAGTTATGATATAATTTGCCTTTTTCTAATTCCTATTATTTCATTTATAGACTGAAAAATGCAAGTTCATTTTCCTTTCAACAATATTAGTTGAACTCTTGTCATTCTAATTTTCTTTTTATCTATATACATCTTCAATTCATTTTGAATCCCGCTAAAACTTTGACTTCAAAGTCCAATATACTTCAAATTCATTATATTTTCTCATAGACAGTATACACATTGTTTCTAAAAATAGTTGCTGGAAATTGGGACATGTATTATACGCCAGAAAGTATGGCAACAGCAGTTTCTCTCACTTAAGCTTCTTCTAGGTGATAGCAAAATTAATTCTCCACATGATCCGGGGGGAGAAGACTCAACTCCCTGGCTGCTCCTACACAGTTATTTTCCCCTTTCATTTTGCCTTGCAAAAGCCAAGTACCTATCTCATTCCAGGATGTACTGTATGCAAGAAAATATGGTCTTTGTGGCCATAAATTCTATAGGTTGATTGTGTTTTGTGTCAACATGTTGCAGTTTCAAACTTGCCACTTTTCTATTTCACTGCCCCTTTCCTCAGTACTGTATTATGAGAAACTGGGATAGAAGGTCCTGATCTATCTTCTTTATAACTTCCATTATTTTGTATTTTTATCATTTTCTCTATTATTCATTGCATCTCTGAGGCATAGTATCATAGTCCTTTCAATCTCTCTCCTTCTTATCACCCATATCTGAACTCCTTTTCTTTCTGCTATATCTTTTTTTTAATATTGGATGACCAGCATTCATACAATATCCTTTCATACAGTACAGGTTAGTAGGTATCATTGATTTTGTATTTTATGTTCAGTTTATTCCATTGTACATGATAGTTTGTAAGGAGCATGGAGTGGGGAGAGAGAGAGAGAGAGAGAGAGATGAAGGGAGAGATCGAATAGAGAGAGAGACAGAGAGATATAATGAAGCAAACTGTGTTTGTTAAATACTATATATTAATGGAAACAATATGGCTCAGCTCTGCCTGAGCCTACCACACATAAGAATGAATCAGTTCATTCTCCATGCCTACTTATTCACTCTTCTCTCTGAACAGAGTTCCAACAAGAATACCAGTAATGGTCAAGTGTCAAAACCAGAAGTCTTTTTGAAAGGATTCTCATTTTGCTTACTTCAGATTACAGCTCTATACCGACTGCCAACTGCAATGCATTGCCAACTGATAACAACAAAATATCCTGTGCAAATGTAAATATTTGCTCTTGTCTCCTGTTGTTTTCACTGTGTACAGTGGAATTCAGCTGTCTTTTTGCCCCTCTGTGTGTGTTTTCTATCTCTGAAGCTGTGTACTATCTACGCTAGGATTTTCATTTTTGCTTCTGAAGATAATGAAATCATTTTGGAAGGTACAGCACTGCAATCAAACTCTTTATCCGTATACTACCCAGAGTAACATTAGTATTATTTATTACGATAAACTATATAAATTATAGATTGGTGATGAAATGATTATTAGGTACACTTCTACCTGCCTAATTGTTCAGAAACTGGCCTAAACAAGTAACAGAACAGAAGCTTGGCACACAAAGACTGGCTTAAAAATGGCAGAACCCAGTTTAAGATAGCCCTGGATCAATGTGCACTCAAACTTAATCAATCTAGGTTAGACCAGTTCACTGAACTTCAGCACCAGTTCCCCTATCGATTCAAGTTAGGTTGCTGTCTGCTGAGATCCCAGGCACCTTTGCAGCCCCCAGGGAGCCACACTAGCACTCACCTTATGCTCGGCCATTCTGACTGAGCACCCATGCTCTCCCATACCCGAGCCAGCACAACCCCTTTCCCCAGCCCCACCTCCTGTCTCTGGCCAGCTGTCAGCCACAGCCAGGCAGCAGGGAGTGGGGCAGAATGGAAGCTTCTGTGTCCCCTTCACGCACCCCAGGACCTGAGTGCCTGTGTTCCTGGGCCATGCCCCCATACACCATCACGAAGCACCCCGTGATGTACACAAACACCTGTCACTGAGCCAAGAAGAACCCCTGCACTCAGGCACAGCCCTCTGACCAACTCTGGATCTCTCAGACCTGAGCCAGCATGGCCCTTCTCTCCGGCCCTGCCTCCTGCCTCTGGCCACCTGTCAGCCGCAGTTAGGCAGTGGGGGGAGGCGGGGATTTGGAAATAGAGACTTCTGCGTCCCCTTCATGTCCTGGGACCTGGGCACCCACATCCCTGAGCCTTGCCCCCACACCCTATCACAAAAAAACCCACAATGTACACAGACACCTGGAACTGAACCAAGAAGACATCCCTATGGTCAGGACAAGTCCCGTGACCTGGCCCTGGCTCTCCCAGACCTGAACCAGTACAGCTCCTCTCCCCACACCCACCTCCTGCCTCTGGCCAGCTGTCAGCTGCAGCCAGACACATAGGGAAGGAGGAAACAGGTGCTCAGCCATGTCCCACAGCCGCTTGGGGTAGCCCAACTGCTCAGTTGCACTCAGCAGTTTATGGCAGGCTGGAGAACCTACTGGGAGGTGTGCAGGAGTGCCCCTAACCTACTGGCTTCAAGCAGCCTGCATTGCCCACCCCCCGCCAGCCCCCCAGAAAAGGATGGACATGTATTCTGTTTGCTTCCAAACTAATCTACAGAAACCCATGTAAGTTTGATCAATACAGCCTTGGGCTTTTCCAGCCTTTGTACCTAGCCCTAGAAAGAGCCAGGGGACCAGGGGTGGAGTTGATTGCTTTGGGGTAGTATATTTTGTTATAGTTCCTTATTTTAATATTTTATTCTGTTTTTATAACTTATTTTGTCTGTTTTGTAAGCTGCTCTAAGCCTTTTTTGGGAAGGGTGGCATATACATCTAATAAAAAAGCTAAACAAATAATAAATGTGTCCCTCACTCAATTCAACATTCCTTATCCACCATGAATGTGAATTTCAAAAGCATGCTTCGAAGAGTGTTCTGCTGATCAGTGAATGTGAATGGCTATTCATGCGGATTTCTTTCTACCAGTGCTGAAACTCTAAATTTCTTGTGGGTTTTTTTGCCTAAACCTCTAAATCTTATTTTAAAATTGCCTTTCATAGATCATTAAGACAAACGAAAAATACAGAACTGAACAAATACAACATGAATAATAAAAAGCTGTTAGTGAAACTCAAGTTCAAATAGCATTCAGTTTAGCAACAAAATTTCCAGTTCTACTTCCACTTTGCTCAAAACTCCAACCAGTCTCTGTAGTATTGAAGGTGAGATAGGAACGTACATTGCTACAGCCTGCAGGTACACAGGAAGGCACTTCTGCTGAGTCTAGTGTTCTTGATGTCTCTCAAAGATTTTCCTATAGGAATAGGTTTTAATATAAGTACAGGTTGAGTACTAGTTGATGCCTAGTATAAAAAGTGGATTAAAAATGAGGGTGGCTTAAAAAAAAATCAGTGCCACCAGCAAAGTAAAACTGAAACAAGAGCAAAGCACCTGCTGTACAAATAGACAGATCTGTTAGATAATATTACTCTTGATAGTAGAGCATTGATATTATGCTTCACAAATTGCTCAAACTTGCTCATTATCACTGACTTCCTTCACCTTAACCAGAGGACTGTTATGTTAGAAATGGTGCATAACAGCTGTGACTACTTTATTCACTCTAACAAAGCTAGAAAAAAATTCTGAATAAGCTGCTGCAACACTCGGAAAACAATTTGCTACAGAAGAAGATTCAAGTTAGTGGTACTATACTTATATATTTGAGCAACTTTGGGGACAAGTGGCATGAATTCAGAAACAAGTAGGAAATACACAGGACAGATATTACACTGAACTCTGCTTATTAGAATGTGATAGTCTGGTTATCAGTTTGGTTTGGCTATTTAACAGTCTCTAGGGAAATCATTACCTCTAATGCATCTTTAAGCCAGATGTTGTCACACGTTGAGTATCTTTAGTTCTTTGGAGGTAAATGTACCCAGTTGAAAAATAAAATAGAAGCTGTCACTGATGTACAACAGAGAAAGTAATTTTAACTGTTCACCCATATGTTAGTAAATTAAATCTTTGAAAAAACGAAATATGTTGACTAGATTGGCAACCATATTGTGACAAGGTGCTTGTCCCAGGGGTGGCCACAATGCCCCCAGGTGGCCGTTCAGTCCCAACTTGGTCTTCCCTTCTGGAGAACTCTCCCCTTTCTTGCCCACCATGACTTTATGTTATGTTTTATATCTGAAGGAGGCTCCAGGGCTTCCCAAGCTAGGCCTCTGCCCCTGGTTTGTGGGCTAACTAAACATCTTGAGGTGCTCACATATGTTTGTTGGGCTTCCAGCCCCAACCCCTTTTTTCTCTTGGCTTATGCCCACTGCACTGGACCTGGCTTCTGGGTCCTGGCCTTATCCCAGCCCCCCACAACCCTCATCTGCCCTGCTCTGTGCTCCAGGCTTGTTGGCCCCAGCACCTGGCCCTGCTCTGGGCTCGCTGGTTCCTGCACCCTTCCCTGCTCTGGGCTCCAGGTAGGCTAGCCCCCTCACCCGGCCCTGCTCTGGGCTTGCTACTTCCTCAGAGTACCTTGAGCCTTCCCCCAGCAGTGCTCAAGGCAAGTACATGCCCCTAGGGCACTATTGGCACCTCCAAATACCTCCCCTCAGTCCCAACCCAAGCCACCAGTGTGAACTACAAGCAAAAGAGAGGCCCCTGGGCTATAACACCAACTCTCCCTTTTAGACAAATGAACAACACAAACAGAAAAAAAACAGTATGCTGTTGCTTTAAACATAGAAAATCATTTCACCCCAAATGGGGTGGGTATGCAAACACCCAGGGTAGCCCTCCTTGGGTGCCAACATAACTTCTGCTCTGGGTTATGTCCCCCTGTCAGCTCACACAGCCTGGCTAGTAACTCCCAGGCAACACAGCAATCTGACAAGCTCTCCTTGGGAGCTTCATATTGCTAAAGAGCGGGGACCCCTCCTCTGCAGCTTACAGGGTCTGTGTTCATGTGGTTCCCTGGCCCCACCCCCTGACTTGGCTTGTTACCTCGGAGTAGTCTTGGAGTAGCCTTTTGCTGCTGGGCCTGTGGGGTTTCTGTGCAAGTCCCCAGCTCCTGTTATTGCCATTGCTGGTGGTTCCAGGGTGAGTGTTTGCTCAGGTCTTTTCCTCCCTTTGTTAGTGTTTGGGCTTGTCTGGTTGGCTGACCCTGGGGTTTGCTCCCCACTCTCAGTTATGGGGTAGAGGCCCCATTACATACATGTATATAGAACTGAAAAGAATGTACTGGATAGATGAGGTACAGCTGTCTAGTTCTAAGCCTTGACTGGTTGTCATTTACATATAATTTAAGACCTAGTCATAGGTGAGCAATAGGTGTCCTATGTTACATCCAAAGTGCTGTAGGATATTTTTTGAAAACCCATTTTTTTCTATAATAATTACTTTCCTTGGCAGTTTCTCTTTGCAACAAGTTCCTTATACATGGAACTGGCCAGAAATAAAAATGGGTCAGTGTTTCAACAGAAATGTTCTATATAGAGTCTTATACCATATTCTTCACCATAGAATCTGAATGTCTTCCAGTGCTGCATAAAACAATATGACTAACATTTGTCCTATGTGGTTTCTACTCCATCCCTTTTTTCAATGGAAATGGAGGTGACATTTCAAACGATCTTCTATAATTTTTTATTTATGAAAGTTGGCTCAAAGTTGTGTACCTTCCACTTAGGACAGACATTTGGTGAATTTCAAGGCTTTTTTCTTTTTTTGAGAGAGAGTTTATTTTCCAGTTAGGACTACTCCTAGAAAAATGTTGTATTTCTTTTTTCCACCACAAATCAGGTTCACCTTAGCCATGGATAATTTTATTGTACCATAAAAAAGGAAGTGTGTTAACTCTTGAAAATCAAATAATGAGACCTTGAATTTGACTCAGTATCTTGCAGGGTGCCAAGCCAGTGGGCAAATGATGGAGATAATAGACTATGTGATCTATGACTGAAAGAATGCCAGGGAAAATGTGGTCCAAGTATGAAGTAATCTGCTAGAAATAGGGGGGAGGAGAGGGCTGACAGATTATCACCATGCTCAAAGATGTCACTGGTGATCTTAGTCATTAATTACCTTGGTACCTCCCCCCCGCTGAAAAAAAATAGTTTACTGGAAATTGGGAAATTCCTTCTTTACCTCTCAGCTGCAGGCAGTTGAGAGGTAAAGAAGGAAGACAGTAGTGTGGAAAGAAGAGCAGTGACCTGGAAGCACCTTCTCAGGGCTAAAGGAAACTCAGGACTATGAGTGTATCCTGTATATGCTAAGTGGTTTATTGAATGCTGTTTTATGTTGGTGATGGTTCCTGTGAGGCAAGTATGCCAGGGAAATAAAGGGCAGCATGAAGTTTAAAAACTATGGAGCTAAACAATAGACCCAAACTTGCTACATTTAGATTAATCTATGAAGTAGGACTACGAGACATTTTTCACCATCTAGCTGTAGTTACTAGTGACAGTCTTTATCATTTAACCATACTTCTCATTAATGCTATTTTTGAAGTACTACTCAGCACAGCCTTTTATGAAGATGAACAATGCATATTTCCTATTGTTTGAATTAGGCAAACAGACTCTAGTGATGGCTAGCTATGCAGAACCTGTAAAATGTGAGAGGTTTCTGTGTTTTGTCTACTTTCACTTGTGAACAATAGCTGGATCAAAAGCCAATCAGCAATCATATATGATTAATGGTTCACTTCATTCACAGTTATAACAATCATAAAATCATAGAAAATTAGGGTTGGAATGGACCTCAGGAGTTCATCTAGTCCAACCCCCTGCTCAAAGCAGGACCATTCTTAACATGATCAGTTAATTGGATATGATAAACTGACAGATCAGTGCTATCGGTAACTTGAGGAAAATGTTATGCTAAAAAACTTATACAATGACAAATTTCTATGCACACATGCTATAAGTATGTGTATATATTAAAAGGAAACAGCAACTAGAACATTAGAGTTATGCACTGCTTATTACCTATAACAAGATTAATACTTTTCTATTTCATCCCTGAGTTATTTAAAAAGTTAACTGTGTTAGTCTGAAGTTCAGAAGAATGCAGAGCGAGATGGCACCTTATAGACTTATCTGGAAAGGCATGAGCTTACGTAGGCAACAACCTACTTCATAAGATGTTATGAACAGACTTGAAGGGAGCAGGGGTACTAAACAGGAAAGAATAAATCTATTTAAACACAAAGGATCAGGAAAGAGTAATGCAAGCAGAAGGCACTTCTGATAGAGATGAAGGTGGGTAGAAGAGATCAAAAGGGATAAAGAAAGCAGTTAACCTGTTGAGGGACATGGGAGTTATAAAAGGTAGAGCAGGTAATGGGCCATGAATCCAGAGTCTGAGACCATACTTAACTCAATCCAGTCCTTGGATAACATGTTTTCCCCTTCAATTCCATGTTCAAGACAGTTTCTAAAGTTTTGTTTAACAACAGCTGCTTCAAGGTCAGTGATCGAATGTCCAGAGTGGTTAAAGTGTTTTGCCACAGGCTTTTGTACTTTTCTGGAAGAGATGTCAGGTTGGTGTGTATTCATTTAGTGTCAAATTCTGTTTTCCTTCATACTCTTGAGTGGCTGTTTTCTAGCCATCTCTCTGGATGTTTTTGGCTCCTGCTTTATGCTTTGCACATGTAAGCTTGCAAATGTAGACTATACATTGGCCAAGCACATACATGGCTGTGTATACACCAATCTCTGAAAAGCATGATGCCACACGATGTGCATTACCCCGGCCCCACAGTAGTTCTTTAGAAACTCTGCTACTGCCCCTTGCATATAATAGCATTGTCTAAGATGGTTGGAGGGAGCAGCAGAAAAGTTTCTGCCCCTCCTGGAACAGTGTTCCAGGCCAGAACCCAGGGCCTATTTCTTTCTAAAGAAGAACATCCAACTCGCTGAGCCACACATGCAGTAGCAACCTGGTATTTTCTTAGCCCCATATCTCTCTCTTTTGGCTATTCAGGGGATCAGCTTCAAAAGGAACACTGAAGAGCATCCTGTAAAATGTCTGACCATCCACAGTGGGTAACACACTACATCTTGGGAAGTGTTTGAAGGAAGAGAAATGTGACATAATCTGGGATTTAGATCTTTCACTCCTGTGAAAGCCCTTGCTACTGAATCCTGGAGCTAAAACTAGGGAGGGTCCTTCTCCCTCTAATCTGCTACTCATAGCCACCTACCTTTTTGAGACATAGACACCAATATACATCCACAGTAGGGCTGTGCAAAACTTCAGATCATGATTTGGATTCAGAGATGATTCGGATGATTCAGAGATGAAATCTATGAATCCGAATTGAATTGCTGGAAGCTTTAGGCTTTCTGAATCAATTCGGAGCTTCCGAATCACTTCGGAAAAGATTCAGAGCCGATTCGGTGATTCGGTCATAGAGTATAATGGGGAAATCAATTAAATATGTATAACTTTGTTGTTTTTTGTCTGATTTGGATGAAACTTGCAGGGGTGGTAGCCTCTGCTGAGAGCATGAAACCTACCAAGCTTCAAGAAGAAGCTTGCTTGTCTGTAGCTTGAGGTGCAGTTCCCTGCAAAACCCTGTACCTATCTCTTTGAAACTTGGCAGGCTTCGTGGCCTGAGGGGCCACCACCCCTGCAGTTTTCACCCCCCTGTAGTGTAACACATACACATGACATGAATTTTGCTTTCAGGAATTTGAGGTGCAGTTCCCCCCAAAACCCTGCACCAATCTTCTTGAAACTTGACAAGCTTTGTGGCCTCATGAGGGGCTATTACCCCTGCAGTTTTCACCCCCCTGTAGTGTAACACATACACATGACATGAATTTTGCTTTCAGGAATTTGAGGTGCAGTTCCCCCCAAAACCCTGCACCAATCTTCTTGAAACTTGACAAGCTTTGTGGCCTCATGAGGGGCTATTACCCCTGCAGTTTTCACTCCCCTGTGGTGTAACACTGACACATGACATCAGTTTTGCTTTCATAGCTTCATAGTTGGTAGGGTCAGAAGGGACCTGAGCAGATCATCATCATACTCATTGAGGATGTGAATTGTTCTTTGACGTAGAGCGCCACACCGCTGCCTTTCCTCCATGTTCTACCCCTCCAGAACAGCCTATAGCCCTTGATGTTCACCGCCCAGTCATGCGTTGGATCCCACCACGTTTTGGTGAGCCCCACTATGTTTGGGTTTGTGTTTGCTAGCAGGAGGGCAAGGTCCTTCTGCTTTTTCCCCATACTATAAGCATTAGTGTATAGGCATTTAAGTCCTCCTGAAGGTGTATGCACTTCCCCTCTAATCCGAGAACTATCCAGGCCCCTGTCTCTTACCTGGGTATTTCTTGTGCTCGTCGTCAGTCTTAGCTCAGCTGGTTCTTGTAGGTGACACTTGGTTTGGTGTTCCGAGACTCCCTCCAACCTCATCCTCCCCTTTCCCCAATAAGCCTAGTTTAAAGCCCACTGGAGGAGATCAGCCAACCTGAAAGAGAACACATGCTTACCTTTGGGGGAGAGGTGAAGCCCATCCCATCCGAGCATGTCTCTTGTCTTAAAGTATGGGTCATGGTCCAAGAAGCCGAAGCCCGCCTCGAGACACCATTCTCGAAGGTGCAAGTTGACCTCTCTGATGCAGGTCTCATGGCATTGTCCACGTCCACTCAATGGAAAGACAGATGAGAACACCACCTGTGCCCCTGTCTCCTTCAGCTTGCCCCCCAGAGCATGGTAGTCCTTCATCAGATGATCTGGGCTTCTCCTGGCTGCATCATTAGTGCCCACATGAATTAGTACCATGGGGTAGTAATCAGTGAGCCCAATAATGGCCGGGATCATCTCCATCACATCCTGAATCCTTGCTCCGGGCAGACAGGAGTCCTTGTGTGTCAAGGGATCCTGGTGACAGATTTGGGGTGCAGTTCCCCCTGAACCCCTGTACCAATCTTCTTGAAACTTGGTAGGCTTCATACTCTCAGTAGAGGCTACCATTCCTGCAAGTTTCATCTAAATCAGACAAAAAAATCCAAAGTTATAGATATTTCACTGATTCCCCATTATACCCTATGGCCAGATCTCTGAGGCGGCTCCGAAGCTTCAGAGCTGCTTCAGCTGGATTGGAGCAGAAAACCAGTCTGGAGCTTCAGATCAGATCACTGGCATCTGAAGTGGCCAGATCTGAAGCCGGATTGAATAGCTGCCTATTCGCACAGGCCTAATCCACACTGGGTGCACATACATGGATACATTCAGGCAGTGTTAAGTCTACTGCATGCACTTAACTTATGTGTCCCAATTTACACATCTACATTGCAAGAGAAATAGAATCACTACCTGCATGGAACCAGTAAACAGGGAAGTTTGCTGGGAACAAGAGGAGAAAGGGGAAGAGGAGCCAGGCACCAGATCCTGCTCCTGCAAGGTAAATGAGTTGGGGCTGTCTGAGTTTGGTTTGCTGAGTGTTCATTTGGTGTGCTGTGTGTTTTGGGCATGTGTTTTGAGCAACTGGGAGTGCTGCTAGCCGAGTGATTCTGAGTGATTGCTGCCTGTCTCTGACAAAAACCCTAGCAAGGGGGCAGAACCAGTCCAAGCCCAGAATGGTATAAAAGGAGACTTCCCTGAGTGACCAAGAAGTCAAGGCAGTTTACAAGCAGTTCACAGTTCCTCTCTTTTAAAGTGAACCTTTACAGTAAGCTCTTTAAGAGCAACTAACCTACATATATTTAGCACAAGTAGCTGAAACTCAGCAGCAGGATTTGAACCGGGATAGGCAACGTTTTTTGGCTGGAGTGCTAAAATAACCCACAATGCCTACCTTGGAAGGTGCCAGAGTGCCAGCATGCCAGAAAAACAATACAAGGGCAGGTGGTTCATGGCAGGATGCCCTGTTTGTGCCCCTGCCCCTCAGCCCTGCTGCCTCATGACACCCACCCAAAGGCCCTGCCCCCCAGCCCTGCTTATGCCCCTTGCCTCCCACACAAAGCCCTTGCCCCCTACCTCTGCTGCCCCTTGCCCCCCACCCAAAGCACCTGCCCTGCAGCCCTGCTCATGCCCCTTGCCCCCTACCTGCCCTCCAGCCCCCTCATGCCCCTTGCCCCCTCCCCAGCCCAGGCTCCGTGGCTATCAGCAGCTACCTAGAACCTGGGCCAGCTGCAAATAACTGCTGCCTCTCCACCTCAGCCCCACCCCAGCTGCCTCCCAGACCCAGCCCCTGCTTGTGCCCCTGCCCCCCAGCCCTGCTGCCCTTTGCCCCCACCCAAAGCCCCTGCCCCCCAGCCCTGCTGCCCTGTGTCCCGGGAGGCAGCAGATACTGCCCATGCTCCCTGCTGTGCTGCCCTTGCCGCTGCTTCTGCAAGCAGCATTGGAACCCAATGTGGCAGGGCACAGTGCGGGGAGCGCAGAAAGCTGCCTGCTGCTGTAAGCGCCACGCTGCGTGGGTCGTACTTCCCCTATGTGCATGGGAGCAGTGTGAGCAGCATTCAGGGCTGTGCCCCTTGCTGCTGCCCCCGCCTGCAGGGGAAGTGAGGCCAGGGCAGCGGGGAGTTGGAGCAGGCAGCGTTTTGTGCTCCCCACTGTGTTCTGCCACGCCGGGTTCCAATACTGCTCTGCAGAAGCAGTGGTGAGGGCAGCACAGTGGGGACCATTGCTGGTATCTGCTGCCTCCCCAGAGCCTGGAGGCAACCGGGGCCGGGGCCGGGGCCAGGAGGCAGCAGATGTTTTCAGCTGGCCCAGGTTCTGGGTAGCTGCTGATAGCCATGGAGCATGGGCTGCTTGCAGCAGGGCTTCTATCCTCCCATCCAGCTGTTGGGAGCAGCTCGGGCTCCGTGGCTAGCAGCAGCTGCCAAAAGCCTAGACCAGCTGCAGCTGGGAGTCTACAAACAGCTGCTGCCTCCCCGTCCCCAACGTGTGCTGAGGAAAGTGGCCTCCCATGCCATGCTCGGCACGTATGCCAGGGGTTGCTGACTCCTTATCTATACTTAAGCTCCTTGTTTAACTAGAGTGCAGATCAAGTAGGGAGTTTGTTGGGAAGCTTGCTCAGAAACTCTCTCTCCTTCCTTTACTGTAAGCTTGGTGAGAGGAAGCAGGTTAGCAAGGAAAAGGGAACCTTTTAGGACCTAAGAGCAGTGAACAGGCCAGTTTAAAGGGGAGTTTGCTAGGGAAAGTCTGCTTGGAAGGAAGGGCAGGAAGAGATAGGTGGCAGATTAAGAGATCCAGAGAGATGGCTGGAGGACATTGCAATGCCAGAGCCACTGCCACTGCCAGCTCTTCCTCTACTTGCACCTGTGAGGTGTCTGTCCAGGCAGGACTGCTTACTGTCAACTTCCACCCAGGTCCTGGTTGGGTACTGGAGATTGTGCCTTGCGGGTTCCTTCTAGTGACAGCCAGGTGGGGGAGTGCCTATGACTTGAGCAGTACCTCCTGGTGGCATCCTTCAGGGAACAAGCAAGATTTCCACAGAAGGAGTCGCCAAGGCTCTGTACCATCTTTTGATACGAGGATTTCATCCATTCAATGCTGGAGGAGACCTAGGTCTGCAGAGGAAGTACTGTCAGATGTGGTGCTAGAGAAAGAGGGCATGGACAACCACGAAGATGGAAGCTGAAAGCTTTTGACCTCTAGCAGCAAGAAGATGTCTTCATTTCCACCTGCAACAGTTTGCCTGGAGAACAGATATGGAGCCCTAGCAGAGGAGAAGCATGTTCTGCCAGCACAATAGGCCAGGCCAGGCCTTCCCAAGGTCAGAAGGGTCAAGACAACTGCCACTAAGAGGAAGATACAGGCCATGGTGGTTGGGGACTTCCTTCTGCAGGGGACTGAGGCATCCATCTGCTGGCCTGACCTATTGTCTTGGGAGGTCTGCTGCTTGCTCAGAGCCCAGGCCTGAGATGTCACAGAAGGATTACCAAGACACGCCTGACACCTTGACTACTACCTGATGCTTCTTATCCATGTGTGCACCAATGATACTGCCAGGGGTGACCCTGAGATGTTGATGGACATGGGGCTCAGGTGGTGTTCTCCTTGATCCTACTTGTCAAGGGGAAGGGTCTGGGCAGGAGTGGACACATCCTGCAGATCGATGTATAGCTGTATGTAAAGGAGTGAGAGAATAAACAACAGCCCTGAGGTGTCTTACATGCCAGGCAGGGGAGGTCAGGAGAAGAAAAGAAGCCTGCAGTAATAGACGGAGAGTGAAAACAAACAACACTCACAGCATGGAGGGCCGGCAGGGCCGCACCTGGAGACCAGAAGGGGAGAGAAACACTCACCACACTTCCGGAGTAGTATCTCACTCTGGATTGGAGGAAGGAGGCTGCTGAGAGGTATTTCCAGCCCTGGAGAGGGGCAGAGTGGGGTCAGTTCCCAGCAGGCAAGGGTTGTGAAACTTGCCCGAGAAAGGCTGGGGGAGCAACCCTGAGCAGGAGGCAGGCAGAGGTCTGCACACACATAGGTTGATTATCTCTGGGGCAGAATATCAGCTGAGGATCTGGGGAGAGAGAACACACATGGCCTTTGGTAGTCTCTGGAGTGGAGTATCAACTGAGGACCCAGAGGAGCAGCCTGAGGAAACTGCTGTTTCAGGTTAGAGCCTTGCTGCTCATGGGAGAGATCCCATTGGGACTGTGAATGTTCACAAGGGAGCCGGGCAGGCCTGTGCAGAACAGCGACTGGACTAATCAATTTGTTTGCTGTTGCAATTGGGCTTTGGAGATCCTGACCCCGGGTGAAAGGGGACATAGACTGAGCCTGGCAGAGAGACTGAGAGCAGGCGTGGTTTTTCTTGGTTTTTTTCCTTTTCTTTGATATTTTGAGCACAGGCAAAGACCAGCCCTGGAAGGGGTGCACCAAACCAAAGCCGGAGGTCACCCTGGTGGTAGAAGGCTGAACAACAGAATAAACTGGTAGTACTGTAACCTGGCTGCAGAAAGATTTTGAGTACCATCTGGAGAGGCTAGGCTGGGGTAAAGGGAAGGTTTGGAGTCCCACAGAAGAAAAGAGGTGTAACCCAGGCAGTACTCCAAGATGTACTCCCTCGCCAATTGAAGGGATCAGAGCAGGTACACAAGCGCTGTGGGAGGTGTAGGGACCCTCCTTCCCCTATAGAGCAGAGACAGATCACCAATGGGGACTTAACCATATACCTTTTAATGAGGGACAGTAGTGGGAACATAACAGGTATAAACCAGGGGGTATAGGGGACACTACAAAGCCCCAAGGGGGCAGGATTCAATAAAGGTTAGGCACTTACAATTGTACACATTCATCCAGTTGAGAAAAGACAGGGTTAACAAAATATAAAACAAACAGCACAACAAACAATACTGATTGGCAAAATATAAAATGTACAAAATACAAAATGTAAATAACAAGGAATATAGGGCCTAGGTACCTGGAGGGGTGAGGAGGAGAAAAACACAATGACCCCTTTCCCACTGCAACAAGAATTTCTTCCTATCACTTTACTCACCCCAGTTCATCCCAGCATGACTTGAACTTAAATCTGTCACATCAACAAACAATACTGATTGGCAAAATATAAAATGTACAAAATACAAAATGTAAATAACAAGGAATATAGGGCCTAGGTACCTGGAGGGGTGAGGAGGAGAAAAACACAATGACCCCTTTCCCACTGCAACAAGAATTTCTTCCTATCACTTTACTCACCCCAGTTCATCCCAGCATGACTTGAACTTAAATCTGTCACATAGTAGGTAGAAACTCTACCACACAACCACCAGTGCTGGTACTGCTCTGAGCTGCTAGGGGTTTTGACCTTCCTGGAGCTCCTGCCTTACATCAAGCTTCCTAGTCTCTTTCTGGAGGAGCTGGAAGCAGAGCTAGGAGCCTCTCAGGTCACTGCTCATCTTCTTGCTGGAGCTGGGGAGCCTCTCCTGCTGGCTGCAACCTCTCATAGGGGGATCCTGGAGCCCAGCAGGAGCCTCTCCTGCCAGCTGCATGCTGCGCTGTTGAGGGTCCAACTGCTGCCTGTAGGTCCCACTCCTTCAGGTGCTTCTAGGGCAACTGCTCCCACCCCGCTGGCCCATCTCTTGCCAGCTCTTTGAAACGCTTTCCTCATGGTCCCTTGCTGGTCTTTCCTGAGTCAGCTGAGCTGCCCTTTTTATCCCCCTCCAGGTGACCCAAGGGGCCAATCAGGGGACATGGAGGGTGAGTTTCTGGGGCCTGATTGGCGAGGAAAGGGAATCCCAAGCCCTCCAATCATCTTTTGCACTTTCAAAACCCTTGGGACAAATCATTATTGGCTAGTCCATCACACAGGGATTGAGATTGGGCAGGATCACCACCGGCAGTGCCTCCCAGGAATATAATTTCAAAGTCGTGGCAGGAAAGAAACACAAGACCAACTTCCTGGCAGACCAGGTGGTGATCTGAAGCTGAGGTCCACCCTGTCACCGTCTGTAGGAAAATGAACTCAGGGCAGTGGTAGCAAGCCCTACAACACCTACAGCCATCACACTGTGGATATGGTCTCACCAGCATGGCTTTGGCTTCCTCGGTCATGGAATGTTCCAAGAAGGATTGCTAGGATGAGATGGAACCCACCTGATGGAAAAAGAAGATCATCTTCTGAGACAAGTACACAAAATATCACATTCCCTTTCCTCTTTCTTTTCCCTAAAGCAGTGAGCATATTAGATAACAGCAGTTCTTTTTACATAACATTGGGATTCCAAGCAGTTAACTTTGTCATGTTGAAAGTTTGATCAGCCCATTCCTAATTTTTGTTTTCCATATCTAAGCCAGTTTATAATCCATTGCATTACTTTATCTTTCATAGCATGAATATTTAGTTTTCTTAAAATCTCTTGTGAAGGACTTCTTAAAGGTCAAAATAAATTATATGAACCTCTTCTCTCTTATCTACTATGTTAATAGATTAGAAGGGCATAAATATCCTTTACAGAAACCACGTTGGTTTATCCTTCTCATATCAAGTTTATCTAGGTGATTTATAATTCAATTTTAATTATGGTTTCAACCAATTTACCTAGAAATAAAGTAGGGCATGATAGTCTGTGTAGTTAGGAACTAGCCTATGGTATTTTTATTAAATTTTACATAGTACTTATATTGGAACTGTTTTATTACATACATTTGTGAAGTTTAACTAACTGTGAGGCCTGCAGTCTAAAACCCAAGGCCTGGCCTGACTAGCACATCTATTTACCTCAACACACCACACTGTTGCTGTGCCTGAAGGTTGGAGGAGGCCTATCTAAAGCCTTCATCAGTACCAGAATCTCTGCCCGCTTCCTGACATCCACATGGTTGGCTCCTGTCATATGGTCCTACCTTTCCTCTGTATAAATTGAAGGAGAGGGCTAGGAAGAGTCTGGTCCTCATGATTTTTTTTTTCCTGACCTCAGACTGTGCCTCTGGTAACCCTGGCTACTTCCTGACCTAGCTCACATGTCAAGTCTGCTCTCTATTTGTTCTCCTGGTTTCCTAAATTGGCTTATTGTGGACTCTGCTCTCTGCTTGATTCTCTGGTTTTCTGGATTGGATTTCATGTAGCGTTGCTTACCTAGTGATCTCCTGGTTTTCTGAAGAGACTGGTCTCTGGATTGCTTTTCCTCTCTGACTCTGGTTGGTATTTTGGTCTGGTAATCCTGATAGCCCCCCAGGACTGACTGTCCATGACCTGTCATTGACAACCTAGAAGTAATAGCAGATGTTTGCTTGTTTTGATTTTCTTGAAGGAGTTTTAGTGACCTTCTTTCTTACTTAAGAGGCAACTTGGTTTTACCTGGGTTTTAGAGGAGCGAATTTATACAATTTGTGAAGTCTGACAGAATGAGTTCTCCATATAGGGCAATAAACTGATTAGGGGGCTGGAGCACCTGACTTATGAGGAGAGGCTGAGGGAACTGGGCATATTTAGTTTGGAGAAGAGAAGATGGAGGTGGGGTGGGGATTTCATAGCAGCCTTCAACTATCTGAAGAGTTGTTCCAAAACATTCATAGATTTCATAGACATTAGGGCTGGAAGGGACCTCGGAAGATCACCGAGTCCAGCCCCCTGCCCCAGAAGCAGGAAGTCAGCTGGTATCACAGGATCCCAGCACGATAAAGGTTCAATTGACTCTTAAAGGAATCCACTTAAAGGAATTGCACCACCTCTGGTAGCAGTCTGTTCCAGGTCTTGGGAGCTGGGACCGTAAAGAAGTTCTTCCTTATGTCCAGCCTGAAATTATATTGGAGAAGTTTGTGACCGTTTGACCTTGTCATCCCATGGGGCACTCTGGTGAACAGATGTTCTCCCAGATACTGTTGTACACCCCTTATATACTTATAGGCAGCCACCAGGTTCCCCCTAAGCCTGTGCTTTTCCAGGCTGAAGAGTGCCATAGCTCTCAGCCTTTCATCATAAGGCCCATTTTCCTGTTCTCTGATTATGTGAGATTCAATCATAGCAGCTTCGTAAGTGTCCAGCAAGGGCCATAAACATTTGGCTATTAAGAATATACAGTTATTATAATTAACATTAAGTAAAATGGATGTTAAATATGATACCTCGTGTCTTAAGGCAATCTTTAACTATCAGAATTCAGATTTAGACTTAATGTGCGAGTGAGCCTATTCCATCTTTACTGGGTGCTGCTTAAACCTATAACTTGAGTATGTGATACCAGCCACTCCTGGAGACAAGACTCTGGACCTAAAGGACCTTGGATATGATGTGGCCTGGCCGGACATTCCTGGACCTTTCCAATGTTCTCTTCAACCTCTACCAAATACCATCTTATATTTTACCACCTTTCCATCTTAAAATTTAAGTTCCTCTTATTGGCATCAGTTGGGCTAACTTTTCTGTGAAGGAGAAAGATGTTTCAGGCCTCACTCAAATCAAATTGAAGTCAGTGCTTTAAGAAAAGAATGACGTACTGTGGCAAAGTGGGGCTCCCCACCTAGCCACAGAAGCTAGGTTCTCCACTTGCCAATAGACATGCCACCCACCTAACTCTACTGCCATGTCTTGTTCTTAATTAATTAATAGTTGTTAATGAAGGCAGAAGGTGCCCATTTTATGCCCCGATGCCAGGGGGCACTATCTGCTGCTCTGAACCTACCCTGCACTGCAGCCCATGCCTCACAAATGGCAACCAGATGTGTACAGTACTCCTGGCCTGCAGCTGGGCCAAGCTTAGGCCGCGCCATCAGGTGTCAGTCACACACACATTCATACTGCCCTCTTCTCACTAGGGCCTCTCTCACTCCACCCTCTCTCACAGGGTCTCTTTCATACATCAGCAACTCATTCTGCCTTGCTCCCTCTTGGAGCGGGCCCCGTAGGCCATAGGCTTACCTAGTCCATCCCTTGGGTGGCAGACGTACTGTCTTTTGGGCCTCTCCCACAACCCTCACCAGGGTAGTGGCTAGCAAATTACCTGACCAAGTCTAAGCTTGCTCTAGCCCCTTCCAGGGGCAACTCTATATACATCAAGATACTGGGCACTCAGCCCTCTGGTTTTCCTCCCCCCCCCACTGGGGCTCTTCATCTCTGCCCCTTTCTGGGGCCACCCCTCACCAGGGCATTCTTATCCCCTTCACCCGGGGCAACTCACCCCTGCCCTCCCCCCCACACCTGGGGCCACAGGACTTCACTCATTGGTGGACTCATAGCCATGCCTGGCCCCACTATCCCTCCTCAGTGTATCTCAGGGTCTTGCACCCCACACAGGGATCAGGTAGCCACAGCTGTGCCTGGCCCCCATTCTCCCTTCTTGGGGTCTCTCATGGTCTCGCAGCCCACAGGGAACAGGTGGCCAGAGCCATGCCTGGTCCTTAACTACCTCTGGTGTTACTTAACCCACCCAAAGGTGGGGGCTAGGGTTAAGTACCTCTACCTGCCTTTCACCAGGGTGACAATTGGCCTGGCATTTCCTGGGGACTCCCATACCACTGAGAACCCCACCAGGCCACCCACTCCCAGCAGGGTGCAATTTTAGGTCAGGACCAGGACCAGGAGCCTCCAATCCATTCCCTACAGTTCCTGCCCTTACCTCTAGGATGTTACAGAGACTTACAGCTAGGCAATATTGCTGCCTTCCCTGCCAGCAGGAAATCAATCTGTTTATATGGGCAGCCAGAGATCTAAAATGGCCACCGCAATCAAGCAGCTGCTGGCTGCTTGGCTCCAGCCTTAAAGTGGCAGTCACCAACAGTGCCCTGCCACACGAACCAAAAAGCAGGGGAGGAGGGGATAGCAGTTTTCTCATTCCAAAGACAATAGCTCCCGTTACAAAGAAGTACGTTACACAAATATTTCACCTTTAGGTCACTTTTATCAGTGAGCAAATTAAAGGAATGAATACAATATTCCAAATATAGTTGGTGTTAATAAGAGAAATTGGAGATTTGGCTGTTGTGACAGGATAGTCATTTCCTGGGATTGAAACAAAACTCAAATAGATTAAAAATATTAGAGGAAAAAAATAACCTAGAAACACAGACCAGAATGCAAATATGCTTGTCTTTAAGACCAGTGTCCTCCCTCACTATAGAAAAATAATACTATAGGAATATAGTATTGGAAAGAACCTTATGAGCTCATTTAGGAAATCCACTGATCAAGACAGGATCATCCCAGGTAAACCATCTTGGCCTGAGGGTTTTTCACCTGTTATTAAAAACTTCCAAATGCCAGGATTGACATACCACCATTTCTCTAGGTAATCTATTCCAATAGATTGTTGTTCATTTCATATTCAGTTTGTGGTCCAATTTTCTTTTGCACATTATCCTAAGCAGTCATTCTTCAATTTGTACTCATACATTTTATTGCTGTGTTCCAAGTACAGTACTTGACACTTATCCTTATTGAATTGCATCTGATTAATTTTGACCATTTCTCCAATTTATCAAAGTAATTTTGAATCCTAATCCTGTCCTCCAAGTGGTTTCTAACCCGCCCAGCTTGGTGTCATTAGCAAATTTACTAAGCGTGCACTCATTTCCTCCCTCCAAGTGATTAATTAAGATATTAAACAGTAACAAATCCAAGCCATCTCTGGGGACTTCAACTGATGCATCCTCTTTGCTAGACACTGAAACTTTGACTACTTCTGGGGCATAATGTATAACCACATATGCACCTGCCATACATAAGTGGTCATAGGGCTTATTCTAGTAGCAACATAGCTTGATACTGAGCATGTTTCATCACCTGATTTTTGACTCACTTCAGAACAAGAAGCTAAATTCTGACACTTGTCTAGGCTCACCTCCAGCTCTTGCTTTTGCCCCCACAGTTCCTGAGGTTCAAGTCCCAGTGAGCCACCTCGAACAAGAAGGACAAGGAGGACTTTCTTAGCCCTGCCTAGCCCATTTCCTGATGTTTATGGCATTTTGTGTAATAGGAGATATGGGTTAAACCTGCTCTAGCAGCTCTAACCCATGCCAAATGGCCAAGAGGCAGCATTGTAGTCCTTACTTGTCATAATTTTTTTTGGTTACTTGATATTTTATCGTTTGGGCGCATACAATAATTCTATTCTTGGATGCATAGTCCTGCATGCATGGATGACTGCAGAAAACTGGGGAACTCATCTACAAATTTACCTAGGATTTAGTTCCCCCTTACATACAAGTTTCAAGGTCTCTCTGACTTCCTAGGAAAGTGTTCCACCACACCATGGGTCAGACATTTTCTACTGCTTTCTCCAATACTGCTTTTGAAGTTCATGGACAGCCTTGTTAAGGAGGTGTATGGGAAATGTGGTGCCATGGGGAAGAGTACCTAACCTATAATGTGTGGCTCAGTGAGATTGCTTCTGGCCTAGGGAGGGTGGTCTCTGGGTTCCAGCTTGCAGTATCACCCCGGTTACAAGCCCTAGTCACTAGGGTACATAAACTGTGTTAGGAACATTGGATCATAGAAGTAGATGGGGCTTCCTAGGCTATTGAATAGTTTCCATTGGGTCTAGGGTTCCACACTTTAAATTCTTAACTAAATTCTGTAAATTCAGTTAAGACTGACCACACCTGCTCACTGTCAGAAGAGCTCTGCATCTGTGGAGGCTGAATTAGCATTAGTCACTGTGGCTTCAATAGATTACCCACTGAGCATATAGACTTATTATTCCAAGTCAGAATGAACAATTTTCATCCTAGCCATGGGAAAGATATTAGAGATTGGTTTGTGTTTCTGTTTTTGGTCAATGTTCCCAATGCCATGAACAGGATTTCCATTTTGTAGTTCTAGTATTTCTGCTCATAGCTTATGTAACGCTGGTGGTGGTGTTACCTGCGGCCAGGTCCAAATTTCCAGGATCCTGGGGTACCAATAGCCCTCTGTCAAGTCTCATCTACGGGCTGGGATCCACCACTCAGTGGAGTGCTCTCACGTATTTTTCCCTGCACCGACCAGATCGCACACTGAATAACTGTTTACAAGGCTTTATTATTTACAAGGTGCTGAAAAATTCACAAGTTCAACATCACAGAAATAACAAACAATTTTCCAATAGACTCAATAATAATCTACACTAACAAATAAAAGAAAGTACTTATTACATAGGAAAACAATGTTAAGAGCTTTAACACTCAAGCAACTTATAACAGACATATATATATACACCTAATCAACAAAGACTCCACAGAACCACTTTGCCAGCAGCAAAGTAATCCACTACGTAATGGCTACTCTTCAATGCCAGGTGGAGCTGTGCTTGCTGTGCCTCAGAAAAGGTGTTGCAATGCCTCATATGGTCTGTAGATGAAGTTGTTTGTCAGGACCTCAGGTGCAGCTGTTTTGGGGACTTGGGTTTCTTTCCTCTACCCAGTCTTCCCTTGGTACTTGCAAAAACCACCATGTCCCGAAACACTTCCCCTTCCCCAGGGCCCACCCCCACGCTAGGTCCTCTGTGTTTGGCACCTCGAGTGCCCCTTCCCTGCTGTACTTTATTGAGGTTTCTGTTGGGGCTTCCAGAAAGCCACAGTTTCCTTTTACTTCCTTTCATTCTCCCAGAGAACTTCCCTTAGCTGCCCCCTTTCCCTGATTCCCTCCCAGTGGGTCCCTACACCTTGGGAACTTAAAGTGGAGGGGAGCTTGCACAACCCTGCTCCATAAGCAAAGGATACCAGGTGATCCTGGGTACTCAATAGCTTACAGCTCCTTTACTCTCAGCCTCAGCTCTCCTAGAAGCAGTTCAATCTGCAGCAAACCCTTCTAGCAGCCCCCTCCAAAGCAATTCTTCTGGAAACCTTCCCTGAAGAAATTCCTCTGGCAGCAGTTCCCAGCTCCTCTCCTCAGACACTCTCTCCTGCCTCCTCCCAGGCTTCACACCCAGGATTTTGAGCTGCCCAATTGCATGCATGCATTCTATAGCCTTCAGCTCCAAGCTGGCTATCCTGGCTGCTACATATATCTGTGTGCACAGTCTGCTGCAAACCCTCTTCCCAAGGGTGCGGACCCCTGATGTGGCTTGCAAACCCTCTAGCACCTTTACACTTAACTATTTTCTGTTAGAAAAACAAGTCACATTACAACCAGTGTTTAACAGAGAAAGTTTTGCATCTAGTTCAGTTATTACAAATGTATTTTGATGTATTATTTGATAAATCAAGGCCTCTTTTACTTGATCATAGAGGTGACATTAATGAAAAAAAAATCTGATTTTATTGTAAAGCTTACAGATGAAATGTTGACCCTTCTGAAAACCAGATTTACAAAGGCTTTCAATACGGCTGAGGATTTTTTAACTTATATGTAGTCTTTTTATTGAAGTTTCTCAGAGCGTTACAAAAAGAAAAAAAAAACCTAAATGTAATTGCCTCTTTATTCCAGGTGAAGAAATTGAGGCATGCGGCAGTGAAATGATTCACTTAAATATATCTGGTAGGCCAGTGGTTTTCTTGGTATGAAACCCCAAACTATAATCTCATACCTATTGCATAGCAGATGGATCAATTTGGAAACATGTTTGCTATAATTCAGTCTAGACTTTTATTTCAATTATAAAATAAGTTTGAGGTGAAGCCAAATTACATTGTGTTTAAAAACTGTTCAGTCTAAGACAAATACTCCCATTTAAAAATGATAATTTTCACTTTTTTTGTCAACTGGTAGCTAAGTACTTGAAATTATTTTCAAACGTGCTTATAACTTGCACAAGGAATTTAAGAGATTAAAAATAGCTCTGATGGAATTTAAGTTGGTAAAATTACCTGAGAAAAGCTTTTCTCTGGATATCATTTCTCTAAACATCCTTTAACTTTTTATATTCAGTTTTTTAAAGAAATGACTTGACACAAGATAAGTATGAATATTGTTCAATTATATCATCATTTTATCAGAAGCAGTTTGAGGACTGAAAGTCTCATTCTTTTTACATGCCTTAACCACAGGATTATTTACAAAGGAAAACTGAAAAAAGCGTTATTTGTTAAGTTAGATCCACAAAGGTATTGAGGTGTGGTGATCCTGGATGTTAATATATCCAGGACAAGCCTGAGTCCCTGGCTTGGGACAGAAATAGCATGCAAACCGGTATAAGTGATCAGAAACAGGTTCAAATCCTGTAATGCAACAGACGTTCAGTGCACATAAACTGCATTCAAAATGGCCAAAACAAGTTTTTAAGATAAACCTGGAGGGATGTAGTATCAGATTTAACTAATTTAGGCTAAATTGGTTTATTGAATTTCTTTCCCAGATTCTCTCCAGAGCTGCATTAACTCAACCCCCCAAAATTCCAGGGTACTCTGCACCTCCAAACCTTCCCTCACAGCGTGAGCAGACTAGCCTTGGCCCAAGCTGTCTGCTCCAGCTGAGCATGGAGGCATGGTCTAATGCCCCCTGACTTCTGGCCTGGGCCACTGCAGGCATGTGGCTGCATTTTTGGAATCAAAACTGTATGCCTGTTAACTTTCTTTTTGGTTCAATCTATTGGTTAGCAGTTTAGAGTAACCTGTGAAGATTAAATCTATTCAGCCTCTGGCTTTTTGACCATCTGTACTTAGTCCTGGAGTGGAATTCACAACTCCTCATGATAAAGTTATTAAATTATGAAATTAGCTGTGACTGACATATTGATAGTATGGAGTTCAAAGTATATATTTTGGTCTGCAGGAGGCACCACGCTACTTAATTTCTGGATCCAAATGTGGTTTAGATAGGAGTTTGTTCCCTAGCTGCCAAACCTGGGACAGAGCTGGAGGAAGCCAAGGATTTTTCATGTGAAAAAGACACCTAGGAAATTTGGCTGTCTCCAGGGTTACATGGAATTTGGGGTGATATTCTACCCTTTCCTAGTTGCCTAAGTGGCCTTTTTTTATTGCCACCAGTGCTCTTTTGGCACATGCACCCAGGAGAAATGCTGTTCCTGATGTACATGTGGATGACTGCATGCAAGTGACTCATAAAAGCTTTGGATGCACAATTGGAACCTTATGTGCACCCGTTGTGGGTGGGTAGCAAATTTAGACACCTGAAAATGGAAGCAGCCAAAGTCCATGACCACCAGACGTCTCCTTAAGAGCAGAAAAGGGTTGCATATAAGTTGTTTTGCCACATAGCTGAGTGGTTACAGTCTCATCTGGGATGCTGAAGGGTTTGGGTTCTAGGGTAATCTCACCCTAGAGACTTTAAACCTTGACATTTCTGACTTTGCAGACAGTATAGTTCAGCCCTTGTTCACTCTTTTTCTCAAGTGCACCCTTCTGAAGCTGAGTCACTAATATAGTCACTGGAAAAAAAAAAAAAAGGATGGAGTTGAATACAAAGGAGAAGCTTCTGCAACATTGTGGGGGACAAAGTCTCAGGCTAGAACATAGGGGCTTCCCAGCATCCATTTTGTGAGCTAAAAACCTCCAAACTTACTCATGCCTCAGATGTACATCCTTCATGTGGCTGCCTAGAAGGGCAGCATTCAAAAAATAAAAAGCTAAAGAACACATTACGTAATGACTGACCTATGGTGTGATAGCTAGAATGCTGTTTTTAGGAAGGAAGGAAGTAAGACTCTGATTCAAATCCTCTCTGGGTGGAAAGAACCACTTTATTTCCAGGTGATTGACTAAGCCACTAAGATATTTTGGGGAAGAGAAGGCATCTCCATCTCCCTCTCCAGTTGTTCCCAGCCTATGTACCTAAATGGTTATCCAACAAACCCAGGAATAGATTTCCTCTGTCTGTTCGTGCCAAAAATGCCCTGAAGATGGCTGAAAAAATGGTCACTTAGACAATCAGGAAAGAGTAGAACTATACTCTTGGCCTCCTAAATTCCACCTAAGTGCCTACGTCCCTTTTTTGCCCCTAAGTTTTTAGTTTGTTTTTTCGGTGGTCTAGCCCTCCACTCTCCAGGTATGTTGCTTTGCTTTTAGTTTTTTGGGTTTTTTTTTTTTGGGGGGGGGTGGTGATAGGATACTACACGCCACAAATTCTGTAAATATAATGCATGTGTCTTCTTGTGAAGATATGTACATGTGCTCTCAGATTATGTGATAGAAATATTTGATCGATTTCAAAATAATTTAATAAATATTTTCATCATGAAATTAATTGCACGATGAACAAAGTGTTAGTGTACAGTATATTGTGTCATTACTCACTGGAATTATACCTTACAAGATTTATCATAAATCATAGTTGTTTATTGTATGGAGTGGTTTTTATAATTTTGGTAATATTTCTTTGTATTTTAAAATTCAGATACATTTTATTGGCTATTGCAAACACCCTCAAGTAACGGCTGAAGAGCTGGTATCACTTTTTGTATATAAACTGAGCATAATTTACACAGGTTCTTCCCTCATGGGAGAGAGGAAAGTTAATTTGTAAGACTAATTATTCTGTCTTTGGACTGGGAGAGTTAGTCTCTGCACTGAACCTTCAAATGTCTTTACACTATTAAATAAAATGAAATTTAGCAATTAGTACAATATTCAAGGTAAGAGAGGTCCATATCATTATATATTTTGTGTGAGGAGAAGCAAAAGGTCTCTGAATTAATCAAATGAACTAACAAATTATTTTGCATAATTACAGGCATCTGGAGATATGAGACTGCAAGCAATCAGACAATTGTTAAGTCCTAAGAAATAATTGCTTCTTGTGGCTTGGCTTGGAATGGATTTAAAAAAAAATCTTTTTAACCAAACTGCAGGAGTTTGAATTATCTTGCTATTCATTAATATTTTGCAGGAGGAAAAAATGTTTCTATTATATATCCAGGTTTTCAGTGGAAATTATTTTCTAACAAGTTTTCAGTACTTGAAATTGATTGGTGGATTTGATGGCCAAAAAGTAAAAAAGTAAAGGGGTTTAGGTGACTAATAGTTAGTTGTGCTGGGTCTGAGGCCACAGCTGCCTCACTCTAAGCTGCAAAGATCATATTTATAAATTCTTCCTCTTAGCTCAGAATATCCACTGAAAACACCTATCAGACTTGCTCTTGCTCTGCTTTTGTCCAAACCTGGTAATTAAGTAGAGTAGACATGGATATAGACACCCAAGGATAACTTATATGAAACTTAGGTGCCTAAATCACAAAGAATGATCCAAATCTGAATAAATATAGAGGCTGAAAAACTGCTGACCTGCCTACATTTTGGCATAGAATGAAAAGATCCTTCAGTGCCTAGATTTGAAGTTCAGGTTTTGCCTGAATACAATTTCAATACTTAAGTCTCCCAGGAGTGTGTGTATGGAGCAATGTACCTGCACAGAACATCACCTATTCAGCATGATAGGTAATTGTATGAATGCTTGCATGACCACACTGCACACGGAACAGGTTCACTAATTGTGCATGGATCAAAAGTTCCTTTTGGACGTGCAATGTTGCAGCAGAGGACTTTGCCCCTTTTACGAGAAGGAAGAAAGAGCAGTGTTGCAGAAGGATGGTTGAGGGAAGACAACTTGCAAAAAGTCAAACTGTAGGGCTTTGAACAGCTAATAAGGAGACTCAGAGCACTTGCTGCTGATTGAGATGATTGGTAACACCTGGGCTCTTTTTTTTTTTTCAGAGTGCCAGGTAAGGTGGCCATAAGGGAGGAGTGAGGGGTCATATAAGCTCAGGCACAGGACTAAGAGATTGGTTTGGCTCAAGCTTCCTTGAGGGCAGGAGCTCTATCAAAAGAAGTTAAGTAATGTTTTGTTGCTGTTTTGGGTTTAACTGCAAGGTTTGGGGTGGCTAAAAGAGCAGGAGGCAATGGGTGCCTGGGAGGCACTCTGCATTATAAGAGTCTAAAGCTAAGATAACCCTGCAAGAGTTTGGGATCTGGTGGGCTGTGTGGGGCTAAAGCCTAAAACAAGGCCAGGAGATAGGCTAAGACTACAAAGGCTGAAGCCTGGCCAGGTAGCCTGATGCCTGAATGGGGCTTAAATCTAAGAAAGGACCTGATATCCAGCATGAAAAGCCAGAGAATGAGCTCACTTTTAGGCAGGGGTGTGAATACTGGATAGACTGGCAGCCTGATGATGAGCAGAGTGGAGCAAGATAATAAAGGCAGAACACCAGCTCTCTGAAGACAGCTTCCTAAATAATATATTAACTTCTACACCAAGGTGTGGCAGCTAAAAGACTGAAGCTAGAAGTGGGGATTATGAGACTAGAGTATAACGTGTCTACCAGGAGTCGTCATGGCTACCCCTGGAGGCATGTCCAGGGTGTTCCTCTCTTAATTACCTTGTAATGGGATCCAAAATTGTAAATGGTGCCAGGATCTGTGCACTGAGTATCTGCATGTGTGTGCAGACAGTAGGGCCAGATTCTGTTATATTTACTAGGTGTGTGAGTAGACTTGGGTACCTAGGTTCTTCTTGGTGTAAGTGCCAAAAATGCCCTGAAGATGACTGAAAAATGGCCACTTAGATGATCAGAAAAGAGTAGAACCTCACCCTTGGTCTCCCAGATTCCACTTAAGTGTTTTAAGTCCCTTTTTGGTATGGGCCTCAAGGTTGTATGTTTTTTGTGGTCTCGCCTTTTACTTTCTAGGTGTTTGTAAACTTGGGTGCCTAAATTTGGTCCTATTCTATCGTGCTGAAGTCCCTGCAAAACTGTTGGCATGAAAGATGTCAGAGTCCTGCTGCTTCTTCTTCCTGATTCAGCCTTAAGGGTTGGATAATGTTGTTACAGAAGTATATCTATTTATAAATTTGAGGGGCTGAACAGGGTGGGACAGAATTGCATTTAGGTGCTTAAGTCCACTTAGACACTGAAGAGCTAAAATTTGAATTTGGCTCCTGAGGCTAGCCAACAAAAAATGTGGAGGACAAGGGTGTGGCTTATGTTTTGGCTCCTCACCCAATCTGCAAACCAGGACCCTCTTCTGAGGGTAGGTGACTGGGCTATTTCTTTTGAAGACTAAGCAGGAGTGGCACCTGCTTATAAATGTTTATGCCATGCATCTCTAAATTAGTTGGCCTACAAAGTGAAAATCTACCCTGTCGTCTTGCTTATTTAAAATATGAAGAAAAGGAGGTGATTGTGCTGCTTACCATTGGAAGACATCCTTTCAAATCCACATGCTTGGGTTCTGGTCCCTGCTTCCAAGAAAGTTTCTTTACCTTGTATTAAACTTTATTTTATATAATAGAGAAATTCATGGGATGAGACTCATTCTTCTCCTTTCCCAGTGGAGTGCCGAAATTACTAGGCAACAAAATGTTAAGTTTTCCTTTTTTCCTGTTCTGTTTTTGGCCACATGGCACTCTTGCCTGCATAGTGGTCCATTTTCAACAGAAGGTGTAAATGGTGCTACCTGCCACCTCCCTTCAATTTAATTAATATACTAAAGTTTGAGGCATTTTCCTAAGCAGTGACTGATGTAGAGTTGAATTGCCCATCGCCACTGGGATGACACTAAACCTAGTTAGGTCCCTCTAACCACTAGAATATTGTATAACAAGTTGTCAGCCACTCTAGAAATAAATGTGCAGTCATGACATTTTGATGAAGGCCATATTGTTGAGCCCCTGCTCAAGTCTGGGATCGTGCCCGGTATGCAAAAGCCAATAAAGATACCAGGGGTGAAAGTATAAAGATTTATTGCTAGCAATACAAGGTGCAAGCGGAATAATTTCACGTAACAAGCACACAGAGTCTTAATTATGAGCATCTTTTATACAGGAGTATTGGACCTTCATAAGCATTCTTGTTTGCTAATTGGTTATAAGGGAGTGACGCAAGGAGTTCTTTACTGCGCATGTCTCTATACCTGTGTTTTAGCTATGTATCTCATTTCCATACATGTATGTTTCATTAGCATACTTTCTCCCCACCTAGGGGTGTGAATCTTAATATTTAAATCAGCTCTTTGCCCTACTCCACTAATTTTATTTTTGTTTTCAAGTCTCCTTTATCTAAGACTGTCTTCTCCTTATCATTGCAATTGAGCATTAGTTACAGAACAGAGACTTTTGCTTGGGCTATGTGTAGTGGTTTCTAGGTCAAACCTAACAATATCTTCTAGGTGTATGATAAATATATTCTGAACACACTGACTGGACTAGCTTTTTCAGGACTTTGGGGTGGAGCAGTGCCTAGTTTCTGCATCCCAATCATGTTTGTGCAGGAGAAGATAGCTGTCTGCTTAGACTGGGGCAGTTCTGGATATGAGCAGCAGAAAAATAGTCCCCTAGGGAATTTGCAGGTCAAACAGAAAAATACCTACTGAGGTACAGGAGCCTTCAGGGTTAGGCAGTAGCTGATAAGGTATCTTTGAATCATGTACAAATATAAATATAAAAATGGGTGTGTGCTTTTTCTAAAAGCATGTACACACAGTATCCAGGGGTAAAAAAAACCCAAAAAAACCAACAACAATGGAGTAAAGACAGCTGGAGTCTGGGTTCTCCACAGAGGCATGCTGGCTGCCAGAGCATCTCTGTGGTTGGCCCTTGCCTTGGTGTTGAAGTACACTGCCTGCCCTGCAGGGCAGACAGCGTGCCATCAGCAGGGAGCTGGACCCAGGCTCCACTGTCAGTAAAAAAGGGGTTGGGGGGGCTTGAGGAGGGGGGAGGGGACCATGCAGAGGACCCCTACTGTCCCCACCTGCTCCCCCAGCCCCCTGATCCTTTGCTTGCCCAGCCCCACCCCCTGCTCTGCCCGCCCTACCACACCCCGAGGCCCCTGATCACTGCCCCCTCCACACCAGCATCCCCACAATTAAAAACAAAACAACTTCCCTCCCGGCACTTAGCAGCAGTTCACGCTACTGTCAGAGTCACTGGGCCCCCTCCACACAAGGTGGGTCTGGGTGATGGGCCCTGTTGCCTTGTGCTGCCTGGAGGGGCTCTGCCAGGAGGCCCCAGAGCCCCCACAGCCTCTGCTTCTGCAGTGAGTAGAGGTTTTTTTTTTTTAATTAAA